>NC_048221.1:25120894-25420894 GCF_002007445.2 Ailuropoda melanoleuca
CCCCCCCCGCCCCAGCTTGTGCTCTGTCTCTTCCTCTCTCTCTCTCTCAAATAAGTAAATAAAAATCTTTAAATAAAACATGATTAACATTTAAATCAGTAGATATTGAATAAAGCAGATTACCTTTCAGAATGTGGGTGGGCCTCATTCAGTTAGTTGAAGCCCTTAAGAGAAAAAACTAAGGTTCCTCTGAAGGAGTTCTGTCTTTATAGAACCATTATACTCAAGACTGCAAGAGCAGCTCTTGCCTCTGTCTCTAACCTGCTGGTCTGCCCTGCAGATTTCAAACCTGACAGTCTACACAGTCATGTGAACCAATTCCTTAAAATAAATCTCTCTCTGTATATATACACACATCCTATTGGTCCTGCTTCTCTGTAGAACCCTGACTAATATAGGGAGTGACTGGTCAATAGATATGCGTTTCTTTTTGAGGTGATGAAAATGTTATAAAATTGATTGTGGTGATGGTTGCACCACTCTGAAATGTATGCTTTAAATCAGTGAATTGTGTGGCATGTCAATTATATCTCAAAAAAGCTCTTCTAAAAAAAAGGAATGTTAGATGGAGTAATAGCTTAGAGAAAGCAGATTAGGGTGTAGGAAGTAAAAGAGTGCAGAACAGCTGTTCAAATGTGGGTGAGATTAGCAGAGCCCCTTTTGAAGTACCACGTAGCTTAATATTTGTCACTACTCCCTTAGTGTATGTTACTGGTTAGATGTTTGTTCTAAAAAATGTAGTAGATGGAGTGTGTGTTTCCAGTATCAAAATGTTTGTTAATAGGCACAGTTTTGATATTACTGAGAAGCTGTAGTGCCAAGGTTAATGTGGGAGTTGGGAAATGGTGGAAAGATACAGTTTAAAAGCCACAATCTGAACCCGGGGAGCTTAAGATAATAATTTTATTCACCAGTGAATTTTTTTTAATTGAAGTATAGTTGACACACAATGTTACACTAGTTTCAGGTGGCGACATAGTAATTGCACCACTCTATGCATTATGTTGTCCTCACCATAAGTGTAGTACCATCTGTCACCATACAGTACTATTATGATACTGTCGACTGTGTTCCCTTTGCTGTATCTTTTATCCACATGACTCCTTCATTCCATAACTGGAAGCTTCCTCTTCACCCATTTTGCCCATTCCTCCACACTTCTTCTCTCTGGCAACCATCAGTTCTCTGTATTTATGGGTCTGTTTCTGCTTTTGTTTGTTTGTTCAGTTGTTTTTTAGATTCCGCATGTAGGTGGAATCATATAGTATTTGTCTTTCTCTGTCTGGCTTATTTCACTTAGCATAATATTCTCTAGGTCTATCCATGTTGTCACAGATGGCAAAAGTTCATTCTTTTTTATGGCTGAGTAATATTCCATTGTGTGTGTGTGTGTGTGTGTGTGTGTGTACACATATGTACATGCTATATCTTCTTTATCCATTCATCTGTCAGTGGACACTTGGGTTGCTTCTATATCTTGGTTATTATAAATAATGCTGTAACAAACTTGGGGGGTGTCACTAGTGAATCTTTGGGGTATGTAGGCACATAGAGGGTAGTAAAATATTACTAGAATGAATATGTTGTCTTGATTAGAAAAAAGTGTTCACTTAAATTATAGTTGAGCTTAATCTTGGACCATTGTGCGTTCTTACTCTTTAACAAGTATCTGAGTGTCTCATGCTTGCACTGTAGTATAATGCCCACTAGGTAGTACTGAAAAATAGAATTATAACACAAGTCCAACCATGGAAGTATCTGTGAATCATTGTTTCAAAGTAGCTAAGGGAGTGATGTATTCCTTCCCTCAGGACTGGGGGCAGAAAATGTAAAAGGAAGGAAGAGGGCTTCACAGAAAAAGTTGTTTTTAAAAAATGCTGCTGTTCGAAGAGTAAGGTTTTGCTAGCTACATAAAAAAAGAGTAGGGCATTCCAGGGGTGCCTGGCTTGCTTATTTTGTGGAGCGTGGGACTCTTGATCTTGGGGTTGTAAGTTGAAGCCCCGCATTTAAAAATAAAATCTTAAAAAGGGGAGGGCAGGGCATTCCAGCCCAAGGGAACAGTATGTATTTGAGGCAGAAAAGCCTAAAAGAGAATGGTGTATTCTGGGAAATGCAAACCCGAAGTTAATGGAGTTGGGGAGAGGAAAGTAGAACTATCAAATCTTTGGGATAGTTGAGCACTGCTGGCAAGAGGGGCTAGGGGAGGCAGTGTGGCTAAAGGTTAAAGATTCTGGAGCTGGACTACCTGAGTTGGAATCCTGGCTCCACTGCTTGCCAGATGTGTGACCTTAGGGCATCTGTGCTTCACTTTCCCCCATCTGTGAAAGTAGGCTAATAGTGAGATTCACCTCATAGAACTATTGTAGAGGTTTAATGAGAATTCATGTAAGGCAGTTAGCAGAATGCCTGGCACGGAATGAGTACTCAGTAACTTGTCGTTCTTGTAATATTTCTTTATTTTAGTTGGTGCGTTTGCACAATAACACCTGTGTGCCTATTTTCCGTAAGTGGGCTTTTTCATTGTTAAAAAAGTTTTCTCCTTTGAACGTCTGTCTTTAGAGTCTCTTGAAGTAACCAAATTCTTTGAAACCTTGGAACTCTTTTCAAGGTGTTAAGGAAATAGTGTGATATAATAAAAAAACCAATATTTGATTTTTGTCCCTGGTTCTTGGTGTACTACTCCTAAAACTCTTTTTTTTTTTTTTTAAGATTTTATTTATTTATTTAACAGAGAGAGACAGCTAGTGAGAGAGGGAACACAAGCAGGGGGAGTGGGAGAGAAAGAAGCAGGCTCCCAGCGGGAGAGCCTGTCATGGGTCTCGATCCCAGAACTCCAGGATCACGCCCTGAGCCGAAGGCAGACGCTTAAGGACTGAGCCACTCAGGCGCCCCTACTCCTAAAACTCTTGCAGTCTCCAGAGTGATGAATGTCTTTTGTATGCTGGTAAGATGACCCGTGGCTGGGGGATCCTGGTAGCTTCGGGATGGCGCTGGTCACCAGAAAGACCACGTGATTAGAGGACTGGAACTTTCAGCCCCATTTAACAATCTCTAGGAAAGTGGGTGTGGGCTGCAGGTTGAACTCTATAAAAACTCTCGAACATTGAAATTCAGGGACCTTTGGGTTTGGTGGACAATACCAGGTGCTGGGAGGGTGGTTCACCAGGACAAGGGTCTTCTGCCAGACCTTTCCCTGTGCATCTCTTCCATTTGACTGTTGCTGAGTTGTGTCCTCTATAATAAACCAATAATAGTAAGTAAAGCACTTTCCTGAGTTCTTCAAGTCATTTTAGTGAGTTTAGTGAGGCGTGAATTAGGAATCCTCTGAATTTATAGCTAGTTGGTTGGAAGAATCAGTGACAACTTGGGACTTTGGACTGGCATCTCAGTAGGTGCAGTCTTGTTGGACTGAGCCCTTAACTTGTGGAATCTGACATTAATTCCAGGTAGATAGTGTAAGAATGGAATTGTAGGACATCCAGCTTGTATTAGAGAATTGGAGAAGTGGTGTTAGAAGACACCATGCATTTAGTGTCAGAATTGTTGTGTGTAAAAATAGTTCAAATAGGGACGCCTGGGTGGCTCAGTTGGTTAAGCGTCTGCCTTCGGCTCAGGTCATAATCCTGGGGTCCTGGGATTGAGCCCCATGTTGGGCTTCCTGCTCAACGGGGAGCCTGCTTCTCCCTCTCCCTCTGCCGCTCCCCCTACTTGTGCTCTCTTGCTCTCTTTCTCTGTCAAATAAATAAATAAAATATTTTAAAAAAATAGTTCAAATAGTCTTATAATTAATACCCATTATCCAAACTACCAAGGTTGTAGAGTTTCCCTGTTAATAGCAATAAAAATCAGTAGCATACTTGGTTTGCCTTACTTGAAGATTTGAAATGAAAGGAGCTAAGTAAGTAATACGAGAATCTAGTCAGTCATCAGGGAATACGTAAAAGAGCCCATGTCCTGTATTAGGCAACATGGGACATAATGAAGGTATTAAGATGTTACTTCAGTCTTCAAAGAGCTTAGAGTTTAATTGGGAAGCCAAAACTAACTTCCATAAATAATTAGGGAAGAATTAAATTCTAAATGGAATTAAGAGCTCTATATGATTAAGGTGAGGAAGCCTTGTTTTGGAAGGGGGACTTGAACTAGATCTTAAAGATTTAAGGTAGAAAATAACAGATGTCTTGTGTGCATAAAGGTCTGCATAAAAAGGCATAAGCTCAGAAAGATAGTCAGGAGATAGTTGTATGTTAAGGAGCCCTACTACTGGATTGACCAGATCGTTTAAATTAAATGATAGAGGTGAACCTAAGTCAGGTTCCATTTCAGGAAGGCTGTGGAGGTACAAAGGTTGGTGGGGCAGTAGGACAAAAAAACTTGAGGCATAAACCGTGGGGGTAAGAGTCTTGGATTTGCAACTTTGGAAAAAGCCATACTGCCCCTTACTCCATCCCTATAACCCTGATAACTAAACTGATGTGTTTTACAGTGGCTTATAAAATGCTCATCTGGTTAAATATGCTGACTTCATACTAGGGTGGTTGGAAAGTTGTGAAGATTGGATTCATAGGTGTAGTGAGTAGGCAAGATTTAAAGGTTCCAAGGTATGAGTTCTTATTTTCAAGATTGTTTCTCTCTTGGCACATGAAAAGATTGTTCTGTATGCATCATTTTAAAGTACATTTCTTTTGTCAGTCATTTTAAATTCTGGAATAAAATCATTTAAATACCATTCCTGATCTTGCCAGAAGTATAGATTTACTGTTTTGAATGAACAATGAAGGACGTTACAAAGATAATTATGAAAAAAATAATGCATGTGAATGTCTAAGTCAGAGGCAGGTGTTAATTGATAGACCCTTTATCAGAATTTCAGTAGAAATATGTTTTAAAGCATAAAACTTATGTGGTAGTACTAGTCTTGCCATTTTAAGGATTTTATTTATTTATTTGAGAGAGAGGGTGTGAGTGGGGGGAGGGGCAGAGAGAGAGGGAGACGGAAAGAATCTCAAGCTGACTCTGTGCTGAGCTCGGAGCCTGATGTGGGGCTCCATCTCACAACCCTGAGATCATGACCTGAGCCAAAACCAAGAGTCAGACGTTTAGCCTACTGAGCCACCCAGGCGCCCCTTGCCATTTTAAATTGATATTATAAGCTGAGTTTTTGGTTCATAATTGCCAGTTGTGTGGAGGCAGCTTTCAGGTAAGTATCAGTCAAGTTTATTGGCACTGTACTTGGTTTTAATAATTCTTCCCTCCCACTTCCTTCACCAGTAACCTGATTTGAGAATTGTATCAAAATTTTATCCTTTGTTTTAGCTGCAACTATTTTGAAAGCTGACATAACAATAGGTAAACTGTTAATGTGTGAGAAAGTAATTAAAAAGCACTTTCAAATATTAGGTATATGTGTTATAAAAATTAGTAAATATTCCTTCCTACTTTTACTAGTTTTTATTATTACTGCTTTGTCATTGTAGTGGTATGAAGGCTTAGGTGTGCTAGTAAATTATAAATTTTGAGAATTATTATTATAACACTCTGAAATGAGTGTGTTGTTATAGGCCTTCTGATTAACTGTTATGTTCTATGCTTCATATATAAAGTAATTCTGATATTTAAGTCCTGCTTCCAAAATATTATTCCCCTGAAACAAAACATTTGTAGTGTTGGTATCTGAATGTTGGGGCTGGAGAAAAACTCTTCAAGTTTTTAAGTTCAGTTGCTTTTAAAAAGACTTGCTAGAAGAGGGCCCTCTTTCTTTTTTTTCCAGTTTTAAGACTATATAATACTCTGATAGTAGCAGTTAATTCTGTTATCCAGGTCATTTAAACTGCCAACTGTCATTTGCTTTTGAATTTTGAATTTTCTGGTTGTGTGCAGATTTGGGCTGGTTAAATCTGATTTATGTAAGACCCTAAGCACTCTATTGTTTATGTATATTTTACATTGTTACTTATATTTTCCATTTTCTGTTGCTGTCACATGCAAGCTTGCATTAATTCAGACTTTGTGGTTTTTATCTGTTGGCTATTTTATTTTTTTATTTTATTAATGATTTTTAAAAAATACTTTATATTTAAGTAATCTCTATGCCCAATGCAGGGCTTGAACTAACAACCCCAAGACCAAGAGTCACATGCTCTACTGACTGAACCAGACAGGCACCCCTCTGTTGACTTCTTTTCTTTTTTCTTTTTATTTACTTATTAGAGAGAGAGGGTAAGCAAGAGGGAGAGAGAGAGAGCGAGCACAAGCCGGGGTGGGTGTGGGGAGAGGAAGAAACAGACTCCTGGCTGAGCAGGGAGGATGGGATGCGGAACTTGATCCCGGAACCCTGGGATCATGACCTGAGCGGAAGGCAGATGCTTAACCGACTGAGCCACTAGGCGCCCCTAAAATATGGATATATTTTGGATAAATTCTAGCTTTTGTTGTTATTCTAAGTCAGAATTATTAAGTGAAGGTTTAATGGTTTTCTTCATGTAATTTTACTGATTGCCACAATTCTCACTGATTTATCCCTTTTCTTAATATTTTGAACATTGATCATGTTTATCACAAAACTTAGCTTTTGATTATATATTATTCTGGGTTAGCTCTTTAATTATTATTTAGTTAGTTTATAGTCTCCTGAAAGGTAAGTGTAACAACCTATGCTGTTTTGTAGCCCTACAATATAGGTGCAGCGCCTAGTATTTAGTAGGTAGTTAAAAAAATTATTGCCAACACAGTACCTTTCTCCAAAGGAATTATAGAAGTACTAACTTAAGAAATTTGTCTTTTTTTTAAAGCCTCTTAGAGTGTAGAATATCTTTATGACTTTGGGGTAGGGAAGGACATAAAGAATTCACAAAAAGTGCATATTGGAGTAAAAGATTGATAAATTCAAATATGTTAAAAATTTTTTTCATTAAAATGAAAAAAGTGAGGAAGAAAAACAAGTAGGGGAAGATATTTGTAAAACATACAACTTGCAAAGGATTGGTGTCCAGAATATAGAAAGGATTTGTTCAAATTAATAAAAAATACAATCCAAGGGGAAAAATTGGCTAAAAGATCCAAAAAAGAATTTCACAGAAGAAGAAAAAAGAAGAATGGCCAATAAACTAACACCAGATGTTCAACACAACTAGGGAACTGTAAACTTAAACCTTCAGATACCATTTATACTCATTTAAAAAGTTGAATAGGGGCACCTGGGTGGTTGAATATGGGCATCTCAGTCGGTTAAGCATCTGACTCTTAGTTTTGGCTCAGGTCATGATCTGAGGGTCGTTAAACTGAGCCCCAAGTCGGGCTCTGTGTGCTGGGCATGGAGCCTGCTTAAGATTCTCTCTCTCCCTCTGCCCCTGCCCACTCCCTGCTCATGCGGGCTCTCTCTTTCTCTCTGTCTCAAAAAAAAAAAGTTGAGTAATATTGGGGTGCCTGGCTGGCACAGTCAGTAGGGCAAGAGACTCTTGATCTCAGGTCCTGAGTTGGAGCTCCACGTTGCGTGTAGAGATTACTGAAAAAAATAAACCTTAAAAAGTTTGATAATATCAAGTTTAGATGACACTGTAGAGCAGTAGGAACTCAGGTGCTTGGTTGTTGATTTGATGAGTTACAGTGATTGATTTTTTTTTTAAATTTTATTTATGCATTTGACAGAGAGAGAGACAGCCAGCGAGAGAGGGAACACAAGCAGGGCGAGTGGGAGAGGAGGAAGCTGGCTCTCAGCAGAGGAGCTCGATGGCTTGATCCCAGGACTCTGGGATCACGCCCTGAGCCGAAGGCAGATGCTTAACGCCTGAGCCACCCAGGCGCCCCATACAGTGATTGATTTTTGAATATTAAACCAACTTTACATTCCTGGGATAAACTCCACTTGATTATATTGTTTTTGATTTGCTTATATTTTGTCAAGGATTTTTGCATATGTGTTTATGAAGGATTAGTTTTAAATATTTGGTAGAATTCACTAATGAAGCCAGTTAGGTCTGTTTGTGTTTTATTTATTTATTTTTGTGTGAAAAGTTTAAAACTATCAGTTCAGTTTCTTTGATAGATACAGGACTTTTTAAGTTACTTATTTCTTCTAGAGTTAACTTTGGTAGTTTGTATCTTTCAAGAAATTTGCCTGTTTCATCTAAGTTTTGGTGTTTATTGGCATAAAATTATTCATAACATTACCTTATTATTCTTTTTTTATAGTTTTTTAAAAAAAGATTTATTTACTTATTTGAGAGAGAGAACACAGGAGCGGTGGCGGGGGGGACAGAGTCAGAGGGTGAGGGAGAGAGGGAATCCTTAAACGCACTCCCTGCTGAGCACAGAGCCTGATGTGGGGCTTGATCTTGGAACCCTGAGATCATGACCCGAGCCCAAATCAAGAGTCAGACGTTTAATCGACTGAGCCACCCAGGCATCCCTTATTATCTTTTCAATGTCTATAGAGTCTTTACTGATATCACCTCTCTCATTCCTGGTATTGGTAATTTGTGTCTTTCTCTCTCTTTTTTTTCCTATCATTTTGGCCGGAAGTTTATCAGCTTCATTGATCTTTTTTTTTTTTTTAAAAGATTTTATTTATTTATTTGACAGAGAAAGAGCCAGCAAGAGAGGGAACACAAACAGGGGGAGTGGGAGAGGAAGAAGCAGGCTCCTAGCAGAGAAGCCCGATGTGGGGCTCGATCCCAGAACGCTGGGATCACGCCCTGAGCGGAAGGCAGACGCTTAACGACTGCGCCACCTAGGCGCCCCTTCATTGATCTTCTTAAATCTGTTATTTTAAATAGATTTTTCTCAGTTATTTTTCTGTTTTCTCTTTCGTGGATTTCTGTTCTTACCTTTATTATATGCTTTTTTTTTTTCTAAGATTTTATTTATTTATTTGAGAGAGAGAGAGAGCATGGCAGGGGCAGGGGCAGAGGAAGAAGCAGCAGCAGACTTCCAGCTGAGCAGGGAGCCTGACGTGGAGCTCTATCCCAGGACCCTGGGATCATGACCTGGGCCGAAGGCAGGTACTTAACTGACTAAGCCACCCAGGCACCCCTGTTATGTGCTTCTTTCTGCCTGTTTTGGGTTTAATTTCCTCTTGTTCCCTTTCTTTTTTCTTTCTTTCTTTCTCTCTCTCTCTTTCTTTCTCTTTCTTTTCTTTCTTTCTTTCTTTTTTTCTTTCTTTCTTTCTTTCTTTCCTTCCTTTTTTTTCTTTCTTTCTTTCTCTCTCTCTCTCTCTTTCTATCTTTCTTTAAAGATTTTATTTATTTGAGAGAGAGAGCAAGTGAGAGAGAGTATGAGTGGGGCAAGGGAGAGGGAGAAACAGATGCCCCTGCTGAGCAGGGAACCCGATGAGGGGTTCAATCCCAGGACTCTTGCAATCATGACCTGAGCTGAAGGCAGACACGGCTCAGTCGAGAAACAGATGCCCCTGCTGAGCAGGGAACCCGATGAGGGGTTCAATCCCAGGACTCTTGCGATCATGACCTGAGCTGAAGGCAGACACTTAATCGACTGAGCCACCCAGGTGCCCTCCTCATCTGTTTTCCACTTTCTTGAATTGGAAGCTTAGATCATTGATTTAAGACCACTCTTCTTTTTTAAAAAAGATTTATTTGTTTATTTAACTAATCTCTATACCAAACATGGGGCTTGAACCCACGACCTCAAGATGAAGGGTCACATGCTCCACCGACTGAGCCAGCCAGGTACCCAGGAGCTCTCTTTTTTAACGAAAGCGTGTAATGCTCTAATATAACCATTTTGATAAACAAGTTGACATTGTTAATATGCTAAACTGTGTACCTAAGGAGACAGCAGTTCTTCGTCTAAGTGTATACTCTAGAAAAACATTTTTATATCTGCATCAGGAAACATGTTCAAGCAGTTTTTAGTAGTATTTTCCATAATAGCAAAATGCTGGAAGTAATCTAGATGTCCCTCAACAGAAATATATGAATAAATACTTCTGTTAATTTATACCATGGAATACGGTACAGGAATGAACATGAATAAACAACAGTATATCAATGCAGATGAACTTCAGAAATGTTGAATGGAAAAAGCAAGTTGCAAAGGAGTGCTTAGACTATGTTGCCAGTTAATAGAAAACTTAGAAATCATGATACTTATTCATATATATTTTACATCATGCATAATAATAGAATAATGAACTATTTCTTTGAGAGGGAAACAGAGAGTGAATACAAAAATAACTAAATTTTACATAATATATGCTGAAAAGTGTTTTAAATACTTTACAAATACATACTTATTTAATTCTCACAATTAAATGAGTACCTGCTATGAAGTAGGCACTATTATTATTGTTCTCATTTCTGAATAAAGGATCTTGTAAATAAGAGTGCAAAAAATCTTACCTACCCTAAATCACTCTGCTAATAAGAGGTAGGACCTGTAATCAGACCTAGGCAGTCTGGATCCAAAGTCTGCACTCTTAACCATTAAGCCATACTGCTTGCCCTAATGGCAGGGGCAGGGATCTTCTCAGGCTGGCTGCTAGGTACTTAGAAGTTTATTTTAATACTCTTTAGTTCTTATTCCTATGTTTCTGTTTGTTTTTGTATGTATGATACTTCACTAAGTTTTTAAAAGAAAAGTGACAGGTCAGTCTAACTGAAAAGGAATGTAAGGAACATAATCCCAAATGGAAGTTTAGGAAGTCAGTATTATTAATTTTCTCTAACATGTGTCCTAGATACTAATAGATCTTCAAATATTAGAAAGTCAGATAGGTGGTATGTTATTAATGTTTTATATCTTGACATGGGTGGTAGTTAGTTAGAAGGGTGTGTTCACTTAGTGGTGATTCATCAAGCTATATATCTTTGGTTAGTTCACTTCTTTGTAGGCATTCCATACTGCAGTAAACTCTTTATAATAGAAATGTCAGATAAGATTTTTTTAAATTCCAAAGATTTCCTGTTGCAGGTACTTTATGTATGTGTTTGTTGGGATGATCATAAGGGGATTTTAAGATGAGTTCTAAAATAAAAGGACTGAACTTTTGAGATTCTACTTCATTGAAAAGTCTATAAAAAGAATGAGATATATTGTCAGGTAACAAAACAAGGCATAGCACAATATATGCAGTAATCTACCTTTTATGCAAGAGAGGGAAAAATAAGAATTCATATTTGTTATTTATTAATGCAAAAGAAGTTGGGAAGGATATATAAGAAGTTAGTAACCTGGTTATCTGGGAGTGGGTAGAGTGGAAACTGGGTCAGTATGAGGTAAGGATGGCAGGAAAGACCTTTTATTACTTCTGCAACCTTGAAACTATACCTCCTAAATAAACATTAACATATTAATTTAAAAAATATATTCAGCATAGCTCTTTTAGGTAGATTCAGACTTTTCTCCTTTTGAGACTCATATTTATTTATTTGTTGGCTATAGGATATTTCCATTTTCAGGAGACTTGGTCTTGTATCTTTTGAAATAGAGAAATTTTGGGAATACTATACCATCAATAAGGGGTTATGTTCAAAGAGGACTTTTTCAGTTAAATTTCCAAAATCTTTTCAGAGTTCCTCCTTTTCCAATATTACTTCAATTGGTTTTTATCTTCTGCCTTTTTTGGATGTTGTACATCTATAGGTAGAACTTTTTTCCTTTCTTTTTTAAAAATTATTTGTTTACTTAGTAATTTCTGTACCCAGTGTGGGGCTTTGAACTCATGACCTTGAGATTGACAGTCCCATGCTCTTCCAACTGAAATGGCCAGCCGCCTGGCAGAACTTCTCTTTTAATGATAAAGCTTTTAGTTACTAGTATGACCTTATGTTTAAAAAGTTTTGTAATTTAAAAAGTGCTTTGGTACTGTGACTTTGAGCTATCTGATGTCATTTAATTTAAAGCAAAAAATAGGAAAAGTTAGTGTTAAATGGCCAAAGTCTCCCTTTTTTCTTCTTAAAGCTTCACTTATTAAGACACATTTTATAAGCATGATAAAAATCACTGTTTAAAACAAAATCCCAAAGTTGAAATAGAGATTAAGAGTATAAATCTACACCATTTTAAGGAAGTGTTTAAAGCTATTCTCTTAAAATCTGGTCCAGAATTAAATTGAAACAAAAAAATTGTTAGTTAATCATTTGTAGGGACAGTGAAAGAAAAAATATACAATATGCAACCCCAGCTACATATTAGAATCATCTGGAGCTTTTAAGACACATTGATACCTAGGCCCAGTCCCCCAGAGATTATGATTTAATACTTATAAATTATTTCATATTTTAAAAATCTGTTAATTGCTAATATCTATGAGATCATGGTGGCTGCATGACTGCTATTTTGATGGAATATTGAGAAGTGAAAATACATTAACTTAGTCATACATTTCTGTATTAAGTGGAATAAGGTGACAATTTTTGTCGTAAGCATTTATTTTCCCTTTGAGACTGCTGATATCAGCTAAAACCCCCTACTTGAAAAGAAAAAAAAAAAAAAGGAAAAATACCCATACACAAAAGATCCTGTGTGACTTTTGGTTAATGATGTTTGTAAACTGCCTATATAATGTTATTGTGAAGTTACTTGTAAAATGAGCGTATAACTCATTTTGAATTGCTGTTATATAGTTTTAGATGCTTTAAAATAAAAATAGTACTAAGTGTTCAGGAAAATCACAAGGATTGAGACTTTGTAGTATTAACCTTCTCAAGATTTTATTTACTTATTTGAGAGAGAGAGAACACAATCAGGGGAGGGGCAGAGGTAGAAGCAGACCATGCCGCTGAGCAGGGAGCCAGACATGGGGCTCGATTCCAGGACCTGGGATCATGACCTGAAGGCAGACGCTTAACCAACTGAGCCACCCAGGTGCTGCTCTGTAGTATCAACTTAATGTTAAAATTTCTATTCCTATCACTGTGGGGTTTTTTGTTGTTGTTGTTTATTTGTTTGGTTTTTTGAGAGAGAGAGAAGGAGAGAAAGAGAGAACAGGGGGAGGGGCAGAGGGAGAGAGAGACTCAAGCAGACTCCACGCCGAGCATGGAGTGCTGAATCTCAAGACCCTGAGACCATGACCTGAGCTGAAACCAAGAGCTGGATGCTTAACCCAGGTGCCTCTGTATGTGGTTTTCAATGCATGTACTCCAGCATAGAATAAAATGCTAGCAATATTTAGCAAACGTTAAGTGTTTACTTGATATTGGGGAATTTGAGGTACATATCAATCTAAAAACTCAAATATATTCGTTGTTTCCTGATACCCTGAGGGAATAAGTCAATTTAGAGAGTAGGATTTTCTGATGAGTTCAAAGTAGACCTTTTACAACCAAATCATTTTTGGATGGAAATTTTTCTAAAGTGATTAAACATTTCTTTGTCACTTTAAATAGAGTAAGGGACAAAAACTTTACTTAATGACCTAATTGTATTTACTAATAGATTTATGCACTCAGAGGCATTAGAGGTTATAAGTTTTTTACCCCTGTGCTAGGTGACTTTATATTAGCATGTTTTAAAATCACTGAATTATGCATTTTTGTAACGTGTTGATTCTTCTGGGTTGTTATTTCAGTTTTCTGGGTCAGCCATTACTACAAGAACTGTTTAGAAACAAAATATATGTGTTTTAAACATTATTATGTATATATTTTTACATATATATGTTTATATATATAAATGTATGTGTCTAAAACATATGTAAATATGGATCTGTGAGGAAACATGAATTTTACAGTGCGTGAACTTGGACATCTGCTCCCACATTTCTCTTCTTTCCTTCTGGTTATCAAGTGAATGTGTTTTAAGTAAAGTGGTATTATTGGAATCTTTGATAAATATATTGCTGAAGCCTTTAAGAAAAATGTTAAGATATTTTACCTAGGATCAGGTAACAAATGGCCATGAAATTTCTTCAGCTTTTTACAATATAAGTTATTTTGATCTCTTCAGCCTTTCTTTACAATATGTTATTTTTGTGTTACTTGTTCAAAATTTTCAGTAACTATGTAGCTTCATTTATTGGAAAATATGTAATGGGTACCTTTATAGTTCTTTCAGCAAATGTTTATTAGTCTTCTACTACCAGGTGCTAGAGATAAAAAAACAAATGTCTGACTTCTTGAGATCATAAGTCTATTTGAGTAAAACAATAAAAAACCTTTGAGTATAGTATAATATTTTTATAGTGATGTATATCTGGGTGTTGTGGTATTATAAAGGAGGAGCACCTAATTCAGTGTACCAGTTAGTTTATGCTAGTTATACTGTGGTGATGAACAATACAAGACCTCAGTGAATTATTTTTTTGCCCATGTTACATGTTTAGGTAGATGGCAGCTCCATCCACAGTTGTTTTCCTTTCTGGAATTCAGGCTGAAGGAGCAGGTCCTGTCTGGGACATAAGTCATGGGATTACAGTTAAAGGTTCTGCTCGGAAATGGCTCATGTCACTTCCATTCACATTTTATTACCCAAAGCAAGTCACATGGCCAAGTGTGACAAAATTGAACAGGGAAGTATAATTAATATTCATATAGGGAGAAGCCGTGGAACAATTGAGCACAGTTGTACATTTTACTACATTCAGCTTAGTTCCTGACTCAAAGTGAAAATTATGTAGCTTTGGGAACTATCAAATAAGAATATATTTTGGCAAAAATAAGGTTGTTTTCTAGTCTCTTATGAGCGTTCTAATATCCATAAGGTAAATGATTTGTATTTCTCTCAGAGATGAGAAAATTAAGACATGAGTTATAATTTGAAGTAGTGTTTTTGTTTTTGGAGAGATCAAAGACTGTATCATTGAGATACTACTTACTTAGTATCTTCTGTATTTCTGACATCTGACATTGAATTATGGGATTTAGTCATAAGTGTTTTTTTCCAAACATCTTTTCAGTCTGTCTTGCCTATTTGCTTTGTCACAGACTGAATCTACATTAATCATATTTTCAGGTAGAATACTGGGATTTGGGGCGCCTGGGTGGCACAGCGGTTAAGCGTCTGCCTTCGGCTCAGGGCGTGATCCCGGCGTTATGGGATCGAGCCCCACATCAGGCTCCTCTGCTATGAGCCTGCTTCTTCCTCTCCCACTCCCCCTGCTTGTGTTCCCTCTCTCTCTGGCTGTCTCTATCTCTGTCAAATAAATAAATTTTAAAAAATCTTTAAAAAAAAAAAGAATACTGGGATTTGTGAGTTCATAGGTCAAACATTAGAGTAGGTAGAGAGTGATATAAATTACATAGCATTTGCTTATTGAGCATCTCTTTATTAAGCATCTGTGGCATGTTTGTAAGTTGATAGCAATATGGGGTGACAAGATGTGATCCTGCCTTTAGTGATTCTACATAAGTCTACATGTATACAGATATTTACAATACAGTGAAATTATTGCTCAAAGAGGTACTATTCAAATGAACTGCAGTAGTAATCTTGATGATGGAATGACCAATTGATAAGGCAATGATGGAGGGAACAGAAGGTCACCAGAAGTGACATCTAGAACAAGTCTTAAAAGAAGAGCAAGATTTTAGCATGCAAATGAGGAAGTACATTTTAGGCAGCATCAATAAATAGCATGAGTAATGGCATGAAGGAGAAAAAATAGGTGGCTTGTTTGAGAAACTAAAAAGTAATCTCTGTGCCCAGTGCGGGGCTCGAACTCACTACCCCAAGATCAAGAGTTGTGTGCTGTACCAGCTGAGCCAGCAGTTGCCCCTTGTTTGAGAAATTTTGAGTGATTCTGTGGGACATGGTATGGGGAAGGGACAGAAGATGAGGCAGAAGGGGCACTTGGGTGGCTCAGTCAGTTAAGTGTCTTCCCTCACCTCAGGTCATGATCCCAGGTTCCTGGGTTTGAGCCCCATGTTGGTCTCCCTGCTTAGCAGGGAGTCTGCTTCTCCCTCTCCCTCTCCTCTTCCCTGCCCTGATATACTCTCTGTCTGCCTCTCAAATAAATAAATAAAATCTTAAAAAAAAAAAAAAAGATGAGGCAGAAAAGGACCAAATCATGAAGGATTTTTTAAAAAGATTTTATTTATTCGTTTGAGAGAGAGAGAGAGAAAGCGAGTACGAGTTGGGGGGAGGGACAGAGGGTAAGGGAGAGAGAGAATCTCAGGCAGACTTCGTGCTGAGTATGGAGCCCACTGTGGGGCTAGATCCCATGACCCCGAGATCTTGACCAGAGCTGAAACCAAGAATGAGACGCTTAGCCCAGGTGCGCCCAAATCATGAAAGATTTTAATCTCATGCTGCTTTTTCCTTTAGAACTGGTGGTGAGGAGTTCCAAAAGATTTTAAAAGAATCACATGGTTAGATCTTTTGTTTTTGGAGGAACGGTCTTCGTGATAATGTGGGAGACATTGAAACTATACCTAGAGTCAAGGAGACCCGGTAGAGTGAAGTAGTAGAAAGGACAGTTAGAAGCCGACTAGAATGCAGCAAAATCATCTGCATGGAGGGAGACAGACTTGGGAGTCATCAAGCAAAGTAGTGAAGCCTGTAGGAAATATACTCCCAGGGAGGTTTGTACATTTCTAGAAATGCAGAGGCTAGGTAAGAACTCTGGGGATGATCAACATTTGAATAGCTGGTGGGGAAAAAGAAAACAGAGTTGAAAGAACAGCCAGAGAAGTAGGAAGACCAGGAAAGACTGGGTTTGTGAGGAATAAGGCAGGGGAGAGTTTTTGAGAAGATAATTGTTAACAGGACTCAAATGTCACTTTATAAGGAGTGAAAGCAGTAAAAACTGGGCTACTCAGTGGAATAGTGAGTATGGAAGCAATGGGTAAAGGGCTATAAATTGGGGGAGTGTTACAGCCCTGAAAGTGCTTGAATAAGTGAATGCAGAAGGTAATGAGCATTTCCATGTAAAAGATACGTGTACGTACACTTCCGTTTTGATAATTTCTTTTCCCTCCAGTTTTTGTTGTTGCTAATTCCATGGAGACTGCAGAGGTTCCCTACATGGGTGGGGCAGGTGTTGTGGAATAAGAAAAGCCTTATAGATTAGGCATTCCCTAGTCAGATTAATTTTTCAATAGACTTAAATGTAAGTTGAGATCTTACTGAGTTAAATATAATTTGTGCAAATGGGACATGAATCACAGATGTCAAAAATACATAGGAATGTTAAAATGTTGTAATTCTACACATTAGAAATTCAGTAGCATAGATGATATTTTCTAGTATTTTTTGATATTCTGAATTTTTAAAGCTAGGAATTTATCTTTCCATTTCTCTTGGTACCAAAAAAGTCTTTCTCTTCAAAGTGTGTATGTGTGTGTGTAGCTGGAGATATATCCAGCTCTTACTGTGTCCAAAGTATGTGAATGAGAGACTCTTTGAGGGCTGCTTAATCTGGGGATGATTGATAGTTATTTTATATTTGGCCAGAATTAAATTTTTAACATAAATCCTATAATATTCAACAAAAGTGTTAGATGTTTTTGTATCTACCCTGATAAACACTTAACTGTTAAAAGAGTGGTTATAGGAACTTATAAACCAAGACTTAATAAAATGAAACACTAATGAAATTTGGATATTTTTGCAGTGAGAGATATATTTTATGAATTATCAAATTCTGTTATGTAATTTTATTTTACTTTGGTCACTTCTTTTTTCTTTTTTAATGATTGATTGATTGATTGATTGATTGATTTAGAGACAGTGCACACATGCAGAGAAAGGGGCAGAGGAAGCGGGAGAGAATCTCAAGCAGACTCCCCGCTGAGTGTGGACCCTAATGTGGGCCTCTATCTTACAAACCTGAGATCATGACCTGAGCTGAAACCAGGAGTTGTACACTCAGCTGTCTGAGCCACCGAGGTGCCCCTGGCCACTTATTTTCCATTCATATAATTTTATAATAGTTTTTAAATTTTGCATTCTTGTTTTTGTGGTAGTTGCTGAATATGTGACTTTTTTTTTTTTTTTTTTTTTTTTTTTTTTTTTTTAGTTTTTGAGAGAGCGTATGCATGCATGTGCAGGGGAAGAGAGAGAGAGAAAGTCTTTTTTTTTTCTTTTTTGAGAGAGAGAGAGGGAGAGCAGGGAGGGCAGGGAGGGGCAAAGGGAGAGAAAGAGTCTTAAAGCAGGCTGCATGCCCAGTGTGGAGATCATGACCAGAGCTGAAATTAAGAGTTGGTTGCTTAATTGACTGAGCCACCCAGGCATCCCAATATGTGACTTTTAAAATGTAGTTTTAACAATAAGTAAAAATGAAGATATCAAGCAATCATTAAACATGTAAGACTAATAGTTCCTCTGAATTTATACTATATAAAATGAGGTCATGTATGTGGAAATGTTTTTATAAACTAGGTAGTTAAAAATTAAGTAGCTAATGTTGAATATAGGAGAAATATTTAAAATTCACTCTAAATGTAATAGAAAAACATAAGTTACTCTGGAGCAAAGGGGTCAAATGAAATATTTTCAGTTTCAGAGAGCTTTATCCATGAATGTAAAGATAATAAAGATGTACTAAAATATATTTTATAGGAGTTCTTGGATAGAAAAATTTATTTTGAGTGGGGAGGTAGGAGAAGACGACTTTGGAGGAATGGCTTTTTTGTGAATTTTGGTGTAAGTATATAGCAGCAGTCTTACTTAAAAAAAAATGTGCCATTTTATTTAGCATGTATTGCAGTTCTAAACCTTAGTACTCTTTTACTTGCACAATGTTTTCTCTTGTAAAGCATGTATGTCAAAACCCAGAATCTGCACTGTCACTTCCTTGTAGCTCTGCTACTAAGATAACACTCCTGAAACTGAGTGTAAATTTCTCAGGGTCTTGAAAAACAGTTTGAAAGCGAAATAAAAGTTAAGGTATGATTAATTTCCTAAGTTACAGCTATTTAAAAATTCATTTCAATATTTTCTAAAAACTATCAAATGATCTCCTATATCAGTAGAAAACTCCAAAAACTGCTTATGTTTTTTGGCATAGCATCTAAATTTACTCAGATTAAGTACTCAAAAATTGTAATTTTAGTTAGTAATGGAGATATCTCATACTTGAACCAATTTACAGTCTTTTCTAAACTTCAGATTTGAAACTCTATAAAGACATTTCATCTCAAATTTTGCTTGATATATTTTAGATTGTTAATAAAGTATGTAACTGAGGTAAATCCAAAATAGTATTCGTATGCGAGAAGTATAACAGGACTTTTTAGTGTATTATCTCTTTGGTGTGTTCAGAGGGAATTGTTTGAACTTGAACTACAGCTTTAATCGCACATCTGTTGCCTGCAGGTATCTTGTTTAAAAAGAAAAGTGAAGTAAACTAGTGACATTTGTCATTCTAACAATGGAGTTACTTTGATTTAAGAAACAAAGTTTGTCATAATTGTGTTAGTTAAATATTTAAATGCAAACTTGCTAGTGATATTTTTATATAAAATATGTTTTGTGGGTATTGATTTTAGTATTTATGTAACAAGCCTAGAAACTTTCTATAAAACACTAATGCTTTACAACAGGATGTGGTTTATTTTATTCTCCATGTAAACTTGTAAGTAAATTAGCTGAATTGGTCATTGTTAGAAATTGTCATCTCTGTTATGACATTATCATTGTAGTTTCTTCTTATCTATTATCTTGAATTGAATTCCTTTAAGATGGGGAACTTTGTTTTCTGTGCTCCATGTTCTAGGTTTAACTAGTATTGAATAGATCTTAACAGGATTTATATTTTCTTCTTAGATCTTGTAGATACTGATTTTGTGTATTATATTTTACTTAAATTATATCTTTTGTCTTTAGAGGGTTTTATTTTCTGCATCATGTGTTTCTTTTCCTCGACTATGATGAATTCTAAGTGTCTGTTGTTATTTTTACCGTTTAAATAGTTGATTCTTTAGAAGTATATGGAGCCATTTGTATTGTCTATCATACCGATGATGTAAAAAATAAAGGAGACTTATGACTATGTTTAAACATTTAACAATGACAAAAAAACAAACATTTAACAACAATAAGCAAGTTATATAGGCTTCTTATCTGCCTCCTGTGTGGTATTTAAAGAGAAATTCTTTCCTTCCCTGAGACTAGTTTTACATCTCATATATCTCTGGCTTTTTATCCATTACAATTCCATTTCTAGATGTGTGGAATTCCCTACTCTAGATGTGAATTCCTAAAACATATGCATAGTATTCTATAGATTTCCAAGTACAGTTGATTCATTCAGACATCATTATTGAGCACTTCCTATGTGCTGAGCACTGTTCTAAACAAAACAAAGTCCCTGCTTCCATGAAACTGACATTTTAGCATGCAGATACCATCATTCATCTTTCATTATCAACTCAGCCTGTTTAGGACAAATGGGAGTGCTTCAGTTCATCTTGTCCTATAAATTTGCTGTGTGAGAGCAATGCTATCATATGGCCTCAAAGTATTTTGGTTAAATTTGAGTTTTGTCCTCAATTATTAGTGCCCTGAATTTGTGAAATCTATACATACCTCCTTTAATTTTATAAATCTATATCATATATGTATCTTCTTGACCTCCTGTATACTACCAGGTAAACCTTACTTAAATTATTTTTGAAAGTCATCAGGGAACTGCTTAGATGAGTCATTGAATGCTTTTGTTTTGATGGTTATTTTTTTTTGTTTTGTTTTCTCTACCCTGAAACTCACTTTTCCATCTTCCTCAGTATGATTTTTTTAAAGATTTATTTATTTATTTTAAGAGAGAGAGAGAGAGAGCAGGAGCAGGAGGGGCAGAGGGAGAGGGAGAGAGAATCTCAAGCCGACTCAGTGCTAAGTGTGGAGCCCAACTCGGGGCTTGATCTCAGGACCCTGAGATATGACCTAGCCAAAACTAAGAGTCAGATGCTGAACTGATTGTGCCACCCAGATACCTCCCTCAATATGATTTTTAATAGAACTTTTATAACTTTTGTTTGCATGACATTGTACTTTTCTAGTTCTTAATTTTTTGATAGTTTTTATATTACTATCTTTGTTTCCATTGTCTGTGGTTTCCATACAGACTTTGTCTTTATTCTTTCAATTTCCCCATAATTCTCTGAAAATTCACATGTTTACAGTCTTAAATGACCACTTCTAAGAACTTTATTTCAAAATTTGTGTATTTATGATGAATTTCATAACCATATTTTTAATTTAATTTTTTTAAAGTATACACTTTAGTGGTTTTAGTGTACTCACAAAATTGTGCAGTTATTACCACTATTTATTTCCAGAACGTTTTTATTGCCCTCCAAAGAAACTCTCTACCCATTTAGCAATCACTCTTCATTTGCTCCTCTCCCAGCCTCTGGCAACCATTAATCTACTTTCTGCCTCTATAGATTTACCTATCTGGGACATACGTCATGTAAATGGCATCATATAACATATGGACTTGCATATCTGGTTTCTTTCATTCAGTGTAGTCTTTTCAGCGTTCATCCATGTTTAGCATGTATCCATACTCTCTATCTTTTGTTGTCAAATAATATTCCATTGTAGGGATATACCACATTTCATTTATCACATCTACCACATACTCAGTTGATGGACATTTGCATTGTTTCTATTTTTTGGCTATCATGAGTAATACTGCTGTGAACATATATGTACAAGGTTTTGTGTGGACATATGTTTTTAGTTCTCTTGGTTATATGCCTAGGAATAGAATTGCTGGGTCATATTGTAACTCCATATTTAATGTTTTAAGAAACAACCAAACTGTTTCCCAAAGCAGCCTCACTGTTTTACATTTCCACCGGCAGTGTATGAAGGTTCAGTTTCTCTACTTCTTGGCCAATACTTGTTACTGTCTTTTTTATTGTAGCCATCTAGTATGAAGTGATAGCTCACTGTGATTTTGATTTGCATTTCCCCAGTAACTAATGATGTTGTGAGCATCTTTTCATGTACTTACTGGCTATTGATTTTTTTCGGAGAAATGTTCATATCCTTTTCCCACTTAAAAAATAAGGTTGTTTATCTTTTTATTGCTGAGTTGTGTATTTATAATTCCCCTATCAGTTGAATGATTTGCACATATTTTTTTCCATTCTATTCATTGTTTTGATGGTGCCCTTTTTTGTTACTACAGTAAAATATACATTTTTTAGCATTTTAAGTGTACAGTTCAGTTGTATTAAATACATTTACAATGTTGTGCAACCATCACCTTTATTCATGTCCAGAATTTTTGCATCATCTCAGACAGAAACTCTGTACCCATTAAACAATAACTCGCCTTCTTCATCTCCCCCAGCCCCTGTTAACTGCTGTTTCTACTTTGTGGCTCTATGAATTTGCCTATTCTAGGTCCCTCATATAAGTAGAATAATATAATATTTGTTCTCAAGGTGTTTTTTATAAGCACAAGTTTTTAATTTTGATGAAATTCACTTATTTTATATTTGAAGTAAGTTTTAATGATCTTAAAATTCTTCATTTATATTGTCATTTGTGCTTTTGATGTCATATCTAAGATGCTGTTGCCTAATCCAAGGTCATGAAGATTTATTTTAATCATTTTTTAGTACTCTCTTACTTGGCTCTTTCATCCATATTCAGAACATCAGTATAACTATCAAAGGTTCTATGAGAAGAGTTTATTAAATATTTTCTTTCAAAATTTTTAGATCAAGGCTTCTGGGTGGCTCAGTTGGTTAAGTGTCCAACTCTTGATCTCAGCTCAGATCTTGATCTCATGGGCCATGAATTCAAGCCCCATGTTGGGCTCCATACTGGGCGTGGAGCCTACTTTAAAATAAAATAGGATAGCATAGAATAGAATATCTAGATAAGGATAGTGGGTTTCAGACTTTAGCATCTCCTGGGATACTTACTAAAGCTACAGGTTCCTCAGAGGATTTTTGTACATTTGTAGTAAACTTCTAGGAGACTTCATTATGTTGAAAAAGTGTAGAAGTAAAATAGGCCAGCATAGTGATTAAGAGCATGGATCCTGGAACCTAACTACCTGGGCGTGAATCCTGGCTGTCAGTTTCTAGCTATATGATCTTGGGCAAGTCACTTGTTCTCTCTGGGCATTCATTCCCTCTCTTATTGGGTCCTTTGTTCTCTCTGTTGCAAGCATTAAACAAGCAAATATCTGCAGAGGGCTTAGTCAATTTGGCAGTAGTGTTAACCACATACATGTTAGATATTGTCATACCCCTTAACTTTAGTAATGTCATTTCTAGGGACTTAATCTAAGAGCATTATCAGAGATGTTGCATAAAGATGTAGATATAACAGTTTCATCACAGAAATTAATTGCAAGAATTTACTATATATAGTCTGAATTAATGAAATTTATGAAATATCATTTGCTATTTAGTCTATTTTCAAAAAATATTTAATGCCGTGAAAAATAATGATGTAAGTGAAAAAGGTAAATACATATACAACTGTATATAAAGTATATCTCTAAACTTCTTTGAAAATATGGGGCAGGGAAGCAGAGTGTTGATTTTACAATGCATATAGAGAAGTATGTGAAACTGTTGATAGTGGTTATTCTTGGAAGCTAGAAGGAGTGAATTTAATTTTCTTCTGTACTTTATTGAATTCTCCTGCCTTCAACAATAAGTGCTTTATATTCAGAAAAACAAATGATTTTTTAAAAAGACCAAATATGGGGGAAAGCCCACTTTAAAATGGGAAGAATGACAGAAAAATAGGAAAAGCCCAGTGTGAAATAGGAAAGCATAATGTCAGTAGGAAACCTGAGTCCTCGTACTTGTATTGCTGTTAAATAGTTTCAAGCCTTGGGGCGCCTGGCTGGCTCAGTTGGTAGAGCATGTGACTCTTGATCTTGGGGTTGTGAGTTCGAGCCACATTTTGGGTTGGCAGATTACTTAAAAAAAAAAAAAAGTTTTGAACCTTGAATGAATTTTCTTTCTTCCTTGGGGGACACGGTTTCCTCATCTGCAAAATGAGGAGTTGGGTTAAAATTAAAAAGGCAGTGTGCAGAGTGGTTAAGAGCTGGGAGGTGAGAGAGGAGAGTTAGGGACTACAGTTGAAGAGATCACTGTGTGGGTTCATGTCCTGCTTTTTCCTGTTCACTTGGTGATTTCTGGCAAGTAATTTAACCTCTCTTTGCCTCAGGTTTCTTGTTTATAAAGTGGGGATAATAATAATACCTCATGGGGGATTGTGAGAATTAAATGAGTTAATAATACATGTGAAGGACTTAATAATACAGAGTCTGACACAGTAAGGACTCAATAAATGTTAATTGTTTTTACTGATATGTAAGATTCTTTCTAGTGCAGTCATTTTTTTCCAATAATATTGTTAGTCAAGTGAGTGATTCTTAAATTTGTCTATCATTTGGAAATTCAGCTAATTTTTTATTTAGATATTTTTGAGATGATGGAGACTATTGATTTGTGAAATTGAATGTTTTGAGGTCCCTCTTCCCCTCCCCCACCTTTACTTAAATGTCTTGTGTCTTATTACAGGCAGCTTCTTTGGCGCTCTAAGTTATCTCATCGTTGAGAGCACTTTGTAGACCTTTTCAGCAGTAAAAAATCTCATTTGATTTTATAGAGATTTTTTTCTAACTCTTTTTGTTCTGAAGCTAATATATGTAGCTTAATACATTTGTAATTAAATTGTATAGTCTGTTAGGTTGTACCTATATTTCTTCAACTGTTGTCTTAATTTTAAATTTAGCTAATGGCATAAAGCCCAAGGAAATGTTATAATCCAATTGACTAGTCCATTCTAGGAAAAGCTAATTTATAAAATCAGCTAGAAGTTGTTAGAGCATGACCTACAGTGTGACTGGATCGATGCATAGATGTTACTTAATTTAATCCCAGAAAAAGAATGTATCCAAATGCTTTAAGAGATAAATCTGAGTATGTGAAAATCACTTTCAGAGTCAGCAACCATGTTAATTCATTTTGGAACTCTGAACACACACTACAGAAATAGATGACTTTCAATATTATATCATTTTCTTTCACTGACTATATGAGATACTTAATTAAGTCTTCAGTTGAATAGTGACTCAGCTAGTCCATTGCTTTGGAAATTTTTGTCTGTGAGCAAGTCACTGTATGGTACCTCAGTTTATAATGACAGTGATAATGAAGATGATTACATTTTTTCCATACTGGGGATAAGAATGAAAGTTATATTTTAATACATTTATTCTTACATCTTTAGAAGCTCTCCCCTTCTCTGCACGGTTGTAGCTGTAGTAGGCAGCCCACTACAAAGGTCATTATTAATTCTGTGTTAGAGAACAAATTAGTTGAGTAACATTGCCAGGAAGCAAAAGGCAAGAGTTAGACTTCCACAGTTAAGGGATGCAGTTTGTTACTTAAAACAGATATTAGAGGATATTTTCCTCTAATTATAATAACTTTTGTTTATAAAACATACCTAGCTAATTCCCATAGCAGGAGAAAAGTGCTGTATCTTGATAGACAATCAGCTCAAGACAGCTTTGTGACTCACTGACAGAAGAGGGGAGAGTTCTTTTCACCTTAGGGATTGATTTTATTTTAGGATGAGTTCTTTGTGAGATATGAGAGAGTTACCACCCTACATGTCAAGTGTCTTATTCTGTCTTCCCTGAGATTTAACTCAATGCCTCCAAATTCCCCAAGTGTATACTTTTGTAACTTCTGCTACTTGGTTCATGTTAATTACATAGTGTTTATATTTCTCCCTCCATATTTATTTTTTTTTAAGATTTTTATTTATTTGAGAGAGAGAGCAAGCGAGTATGAGTGGGGGGAGAAGCAGATGGGGAGAGAGGCAGGCTCCCTGCTGAGCAGGGAGCCCGATGTGGGACTCTATCCCAGGACCCTGGGATCATGACCTGAGCCAAAGGCAGACTAAGCCACCCAGACGCCCCTTGCACCATAAACTTTAAAAGGTGGATTGTTGGGGCACCTGGGTGGCTCAGTTCAGTTAAACGTCTGACTCTTTGTTTTGGCTCAGGTCATAATCTCACAGTTGTGGGATTGAGCCCCGAGTTGGGCTCCACACTCAGTGTGGAGTGTGCTTGAGAGTCTCTGTCTCCCTCTCCGTTTGCCCCTCTCCCTGCTTGTGTGCTCACGCACTCGTGTTCTCTCTCTCTAAATAAATAAATAAATAAATAAATAAATAAATAAATAAATAGTTAAAACTCAAGATTGGATAAATATCATGGGCCATCTCATCTCAGCCTTACTGGGCTCACTGCTTTACCTTTACTTGTGGACTTTCTGTCCCAGAAATCTGTAGAGTTTAGAAGACAAAGAGAAGCTTGTACTAAAGAAAAGGATGGATCAATGCACATGTACACCAAGAACTGCTACTGGGGCAATGGCATCGTCAGAGAGCTGGTCCCCCTGGGTGCTGGTATTGGTCTGGCCTATAAATGCAGTGGAAAAGAGGAGTTCTGCTTGACTTTGTATTTGAAAATTACAATATGGCAGTTTTGTGGAAATCACCATTTATTTTCATCTGTAAGAATAACTGCTATGGAATGGGAGCATCTGGTGAGAGAGCAGCAGCTAGCACTGATTACTACAAGAGAGACAATTTTATTCCTGGGCTAAGAGCAGATGGAATGTATGTTCTGTGTGTCCAGGAAGCAACAAAGATTGCAGCTGCCTATTATAGATCTGTAAAGGGGCCCATGCTGATGGAGCTGTAGACTCACCAATATCAAGGACACTGTATGAGTGATCCTGGAGTCAGTTATCATACACAAGAAGAAGTTCAAGAAGAGTGACCTCATTATGCTTCTCAAAGATAGAATAGCAGACAGCAATTCTGTCAGTGTTGAAGAATTAAAGGAAACTGATGTTGAGGTGGGTAAAGGAATTGAAAACACAGTCCAGTTTGCAGCAGTTGATTATGAACCAATTTTAGAAGAATTAAGACATATCTACAGCAACAATCCACCTTTTAATTACTGTGTAATAATGGAAACCACTTCTGGATTTTTTGGTAGATAAGCAACTACCAGAGCCTAAAGCCAAGTGAAGGCAAATAAAATCAGTGGGCATCTAAATAAACATTGAAAACTTTGGTTCCATGAAAAATGAGAAAAATGGAAATGGGACATCATTTGCATTCATTATGAGAGAAAAAATGAAAATATGGAACACATAAAATGCCCTTTTTAACATAAAAGAAGGCCATCAAGACTATTGTAGATCAACAGGCCAACAAAAAAGCAGCCTGTTCATTCGAGATAAATATACGTAGCAAATAAACATTCATTCTTGCTAGTGATCACAGAAATAAATATTTTACAAATAGGTTATATTAAGTTAGCAAAATTGATAGTGGTAGAAAGGTTATGGTAGTGATGTTGCTTCCTATGTTGACCTATTTCTTGTGCAAAGCAACATGACCAGCCTGTCCAGATCTTTGGAATAGTAAGATTCTGAGGCAACTTTCATTTTAGCTTCCTTGAATGTAATTAAAAGTTTTTAATAGTAAATTACTAAGGAAGGGAATAAATCAAAAGATAAGAAAACAGCTGCAGATTTTCCCCATGTGCTGAAGTTGAGCCTGGTTGTGCTTTCCTCTCCACTGTGTCTGTGACTCATTCCAACTCTGGAAGCACTAACCCAACATAGCTTTTTTTCTTTCTGGCCCAGAAGAGTGCATGTTTGCTCTGCTGTAGTCTGAATCCTGCTTTTACAGCTTTGGCTAAATCCAGTGTTCTTTAATCCAATGACTTTAATCCAATGACTCACACCTTGGGAGTTCCCCACCCCACTCCAAGAGAAAATGCTGTAAACTTTCCCTTTGGAGTAAATCTGTCAGTTCTTGCTGCATTTTACTGATTTTGCTTTAGGCGCTCATATGAAAATATGCTTCCCGTTGATTTTTTTTTTAAAGTTCCTTGTGGTGTTCTTCTGTTTAGGTGGGACCAAACACTCGTGTCACTCGAAGTTAGTACACTACAGTACAGTTATCCAACAATCAGTGATTTTTTAGTTTGACAAATTGTCTGCCTAAAAGTGATAAAATCAAGAAATGGAAATTGATCCTTGCTGTATTTATTTTCCCCCTGCGTCTTTCAAGTTATCTTTTTTCTTCCAGCATCAAAAACTCTTTACATTTCTGGTAAGTTTTTATTGCATTGATAATATTTTTCCCTAATTACTAACATCATAGATTTCTACATCATCCATGTTTATAAATACTTTTCCTTGTTATATAAGGCTGTAAGATTTTTATATTGTTAGTTGAGCTTATGTGAAGTCATAGGTAATGTGTAACAATCAAGAAATTAGGAATGATAAAAAGCAAAAAAATTCTTAATCATTTTATTATGCTTGACAGTGATTTTGGTTTATTAAGATATATGTTACCAATTTTCTGTATATAGAACAACCACGAATACACTTCTACTACAACTGGAACTAGTCTCTTCCTGTAGGTAGTGGTGTAGCTGTGCTTAGTCTCTAGGCGTTTCCACTCAAATTGACTTGACTACTTAAGGATCTCAGAAAGAGAGGGCCCTGTAGGTTCTATTAATTTTTGAAAAATTAATGCAACAGAATTGAAAAGTTCAGACTGTTATGTGATGCGACTTCTTGATCTCTGATTTCTGCCAGCTTATTTAGGTCACTTAAAGCGTTTCTTGTTATACTGGGAGAGGTATATTTCCCTGGCGTCTTGGATGTTTCTTTCCCTGATTTTTCTTATACCTTTCTGAGTGTCCTATCTGATATCCCTTCGAGCATTTTCTTCACTAATTTCTCCTTAAATGCTGTGTTCCTTAAAGTTCAGTCATTGTTTTCCCTGTAATTGTTACTTTTGGATCATCTCATACATCATAATAGTTTTAATAACCACTCAAATGCTGATGCCTTTCAGATATCTTGACCCTGAAGGTCCGAGTTTTCTATCTTCTGCCTGCTTACATTGACTCACTTGGATGTCCTATAGAGACTCCAAAAGCAGTAGACCCCAAACTGAAATGAATCATTCACTCATCCCCCCCCACAAATATTTCCAAATACAGATAATGGCATTATCATCTGCCCAGTAACCCACGCTAGAAACTGCTACCTTCAACACTGAGCCAATAGGATCTATCACTAAACCCCTTTTACTATTGACGCTACTGTAGTTTAGAACCTTGTTATTTCTTTATTTTAGTAGCCTCATAACTGGGCTCCCTGCCTTCACTCTAGTACCCCTCAAACTATCCCCTCCCTATGTGCAATGTCATTCTGATCTCAGTACTTTCCTTCCTAAATCCTATAGTGGCAAGTCCTCTGTCATCATACAGTAAAGGTTGTTCTGCTATATATGTCTTAAAAAGCTTGGTGACTGCTTACCTCTCCAGCCTCAGTCCTGTACTTCACATGCCAGGTCCCCTCCTCAGTCTCCCCCGACCCCCACCCCATGTTGTTTCTTACCTCTTTTTGCTCACTGTGTTTCAATCCCTTCTCTACTCATCTTGACTCACTCTTAGTCAACCTTCATGACTCAGGATGGACAGCTTCTTTAGGAAGCCACTTCTGAATCCTCAGGGAGCCCTTCCAAGTGTCCTTACTCTCTACTGGATCATTCCTGTTAGTATATGAAACTGTGATTTTTCTTTTATTTAAAGAAAAAATTATCTTGACTTCACTTTCTCTTCTAGCTATTCATCATTTTTTTGATAAAATTTTTTTATTGAGGTATAATTGATATAAAAATTATATTAGGTTCAGGTATGCAACATGATGAGTCAGTATTTTTATATATTGGGAAGTGATCACCACAGTAAGTCCAGTTAACATCCATCATCATACATAGTTACAGAATTTTTTTCTTGTTACAAGAACTCTTAAGATCTACTCTTTTAGCAACATTCACATATGCAATACAGTATTATTAACCATAGTCACTATGCTGTACATTACATCCCTGTGACATATTTATTTTATAACCAGAATTTTGTATGTTTTGAAACCCTTCACCCATTTCTCCTGACCCTAACCCCTGCCTCTAGCAACCGCCAGTCTGTTCTATCTATGAGCTTTTTTTTTTTTTTTTTTTTTGGTTTTAGATCCCACATGTAAGTGAAATCATATGGTATTTGTCTTTCTCTGATTTATTTCACTTAGCATAATGCCCTCAAGGTCAGTCTATGTTGTCACCAATGACAAGATTTCGTTCTTTTAACGGCTGAATAATATTCCATGGTGTGTATATCTATGTATGTGTGTGTGTGTGTGTGTGTATGTGTGTGTATCACTTTTTCTTTATCCATTCATCCAGCAGTGGATGCTTAGGTTGTCTCCATACCTTGGCTACTATAAATAACGCTATAGTGAAAACAGGGGTACATATATCTTTTTGAGTTAGTGTTTTCTTTTTTCTCAGGCAAATACCCAGAAGTGGAATTCCTGGATCATATGGTAGTTCTCTTTTTAGTTTTTTTGAGGAACCTCCATACCATTTTCCGTAGTTGTTCCACCAGTTCACATTCCCACCAAAGTGCACAGGGATCTGTTTTCTCTGCATCCTCACCAACACTTTATTTCTTGACTTTTTGATAATAGCCATTCCAACAGGTATGAGGTGATACCTCATTGCAGTTTTGATTTATATTTCCCTGATGATTAATGATGTTGAGCATCTTCTCATGTACCTGTTAGACATCTGTATGTCTTCTTTGGAAAAATGTCTGTTGACATCATCTGCCCATTTTTTAATCAGATTGTTTGTTTGTTTGTTTGTTTGTTTGTTTCTTTCTTTCTTTCTTTCTTTCTTTCTTTCTTTCTTTTGTCTTGTGTTGGATGAGTTCTTTATATATTTTGGATATTTACCCCTTATTAGATAACTGATTTGCAAACATTTTGTCTCATTCAGTAGATTGCCTTTTTCATTGATGGTTTTCTTGGCTGTGCATGATCATTTCTTTGCTTCCCTTTAGAGCAAAACCTCTTTTTTTTTTTAAGATTTTATTTATTCATTTGAGAGAGAGAGAGAGCGCACAAACAGAGGGGAGAGGCAGAGGGAGAGGGACAAGCAGACTCTCGACCGAGGAGGGAGTCTGACGCAGGGCTCCATCCCAGGACCCGGAGATCATGACCTGAGACAAAGGCAGACACTTACATCTGAGCTACCCAGGCACCCCTAGAGCAAAACTTCTTAAAAGATTTGTCTATTTGTGTGGTTTCTCAACCCTCTTATTCATTTTCTCTTGAATCATTCTGATCAGGCTTTCTTTTGTTTTCCTTTCCTTTCCTTTCTTTTCTTTTCCTTTTTTTTTTTTAAGAGAGGGAAAGAGAGAGAGAGGTGGGTGGAGGGGTGGAGGGAGAGGGAGAGAGAGAATCTTAAGCAGGCTCCATGCCCAGCACGGAGCCCAACATGGGGCTCGATCTCACAACCCTGAGATCATGACCTGAGCCAAAACCAAGAGTCAGATGCTTAACCTACTGAGCCACCCAGGTGCCCCTTTCCGATCAAGCTTTCATTCACTGCTACTTCCATATAGTTCTTGTCAAGGTCATCAGTGGCTTCCGGGTTGCTTTTCCAGTATTCAGTTTTTGGTTTTTTATCTTACTTGATTTTTCAGCATTATTTGACGTAGTTGATTTCTCCCACATTCTTGGAAAACATCATTCCCGTAGCTTTGGGGACACACCACTTTCCCTTGATTCTTCTCATATTTCACTGGCCAACTTTTACATTTCCTTTGCTTGGTCTTTTTCTCTCTGACCTGTAAATTTTGGACTGCTCCAAAGCTCTGTCCTTGGCCTTCTTGTCTGTCTTCTTGCTGTCTTGGTGATTTCATCCTATCTCTTGACTTTAAATTCTTTGTATTTGCTGATGATAATAAAATTTTTATCTCAAGCTCAGACTTCTTCCCCAAGCTCTAAGCTCATGTCCAACTGTTTTTTTGACGTTTCCACCTGATGTCCAACAGATACCTCAGATTTAATATGTCCAGAGCCAAAGTTCTATCCCTTCCTTCAACCTCAATAAAAAAAACAAAAACAAGTAACAAAAAGCAAAACCCCTCACCGTCAGCCCTTCCAGCTCACATAGAAGCAACTGCATCCTTCTAAGTTGCTTGGGGTAAAAACTTTGGTATTGCTCTTGACTCCTTTCTTTCATATTGTACACCCGATCTGTCAGGAAATCTTGTGATGTACAAATTGCATTTCCTGTAAGTGCTGTGTTGTGTAAAAGGTTAATGTTATGCTTTTTCAGTTTTACAACACTTTTATTTTAAGGGCAAGAATCCCGAAGACCATAGTTTTACCTAGTCTCTTAGTTTGAATTACCCCAGTAAAGAATTCTGATGGGTTGCTGAAGCTATTCCATTCAGAATTGAATCCTGTAATATGAAAGAACAAAAAGGAAGTGAGCTGCAAAAACTTTTAAGTACAGTTCACAAGAGAGTGATTTCACCTCTGAAGTCTGTTCTTCACGTGTGCAAGATGATGACTAGTTTACTAACCCTTTTGAATTTATTGAACTTCTTTCCTCTTTCATCTCCCTTGATTGTTTACCTCTTTTCTTTCTAGCAGATTCTATTTTTGTATGTTTTTCTCTCGTGTAGTTAGGTTTGTATCCCTGGTTTTTTTTTTCCTTCTTTTCATCGTCCTTTCACTGTCTTCCGCTAAATGTGGAATTGAAAATTTGCTAGGCTTATTTAATAAAATTTTATATCTTTCTTAATTTTAAAGTTTAACTATTTAGGATTTCTTTTTGTGGAGATAAGCACTGTGAACATTTTGTATACATTCTTTCAGATTTTTGTTTTATAATGGTGTATTACCGTTAGAATCTATATAGTATATATCATTCTTTTTGTTAAAATATATATCATTTTTTTAAAAAGGGATCACTGTATATCATGATATATTTTAATTTTAGTGCCAATAACTCTACTTCATTTTTTGATGATTGTGATATTGTGATTGTGATGTCTGATATTTCATCAGATCAGCATAATGTAGTTTGGTTAGGCGTTAGCTGTTTCTAGTTTTTAACTTCTTTTTTTTTTTTTTTTAAGATTTTATTTATTTATTCGACAGAGATAGAGACAGCCAGCGAGAGAGGGAACACAAGCAGGGGGAGTGGGAGAGGAAGAAGCAGGCTCATAGCGGAGGAGCCTGATGTGCGGCTCGATCCCATAACGCCAGGATCACGCCCTGAGCCGAAGGCAGACGCTTAACTGCTGTGCCACCCAGGCGCCCCTAGTTTTTAACTTCTGTTAACCTTGCTTAGTGAATTTGCCATTGCTTATGCATTTGCCACTGTATATGCGTGTGTGAATATTTCAGTGTTTCTATAGGTTAGATTTCTGGATGTGGAATTAAAGAGTATAAGCATTAAAAATCTTCGCAGGTATTGCTGAATCATTTTCCAAAAACATAGCAGTTTATATTCTCATGCCCAGTATGTGAGACTGCTGTTTCTTCACATTCTTGCCAGAGCCAAGTATAACACTAGTTTTAATTTTTGCCAAACCGATATTGACCACTCTGTTAATTGGCCATCTTCCTGAGGTTTTAGGTCTTTTGAGAATTTTGGAGTTACATGCTTATTTACCCCTTCCCATATATCTCTTTCTCTCTCTCTTTATTTTTTAAAGAGATTTTTATTTATTTGAGAGAGAAAACGTGGGGGCGGGGGGGCTTGCAGGGAGAGGGACAGAGGGAGAGGGAGAGAGAGAATCCCAGGCAGGCTCCCAACTGATTGCAGAGCCAGATGTAGGGCTCAGTCCCATGACCCTGAGATCAAGAGTCAGACACTCAAGTGACTGAGCCATCTGGGCACCCTCTCCCCCTTTAAACAGAAAATTCAAATAGTTTACGAGGGTGTAAATGGGGAGATCTCTCTCTCCTCTCTGGTAGTTTAAAGGGTGTCCAAATGGCATTTTGAGTTTTGCACTGAGTGAGTTACAAGCTTCTATTTGTGTTATTCTATGATTTGACTCTGTTTCCAGCCCTGTCACTGAGGGCCAGGAGTACAGTAGGGCTCTTGTTTAGAAGTGGAATTATGGCATCTGCTAAATATCTTGTGGCTTAATTTATTCATAAGTTGGCTCACAATGTTAATTGAACTGTATGTAGATTGCTAATCTATGTAATATTTTCTAAGTGTATTTACGTATACCTGAGAATCATAATTTCATTTTGATTTAACTTTGATTAGGGAATTCCCTGATCCATATTGTGGTATGTGTTTTACATTTTTCGTAAAATGTTTTTAGTTTGCGCTGTAGGACAAAGATGTAACTGCTTTCCTTCTGTGCACAGGTTGTGGTTATTTATGGTAATATTCACGTGTAATGGGGCAATGACATTCTATTTTTAACACCTGTATGTGTTAGAGTTCAGCTGTTACTGATCTATTTATATCTCTATCAGCTGTTTACTATTTAATTAGTTGGCAAAAAACTTAAAGAACTTGAACCAATAAAGGAAAGTCTTGCATCAGTTCCTTTGACTAAAGAAAGTAAAAATGACTACATATTTTTGCATATTCTGTGGATTTAATAGTAATAGTTGCCATTTGTTTATTTTTTATAGCTTAAATATGATTTAATGTGGTATATTAATCTATGAATATCAGAATTGATCTGGCTGGTTGACAGTGTTTTATATATGTATTTTTTTCTCCCGTTTGTTTGGTGTGTACAAATACTGTGCTTAGTGCTTTACATGCTTAGCATAATTTAACCTTTATAGCAAACACTGTGAGCTAGGTACTGATATCCTCAATTTATAAATAGGGATTTTTTATAAGTGCCTTTTTATAACTAAAAGGTGTCTCGGAAAGGTTAAGTAACACTAATACTCAGGGTCACACAGTAAGTTAGAAGGTGATAGAGGTGGAATTCAGATCTTCAATGTATGCTCTGTTCTATATAGCATGTTGTTATTTGGATGTAATACAGTTTGGCCTATCCTATGTTAAAACTTTTTAGCTTCCATTGTAGAGTATGAATTATTTAATGTATTTGTTCTACATTTAAAAAAATCGTTTGTGAGTTGTGCCTTTGGGAACTTTCTGACAGGCAATGAATATTACAAGTTAGAAAAGATGGGATAATAGTGCTATTATTCCAAGTGTGATTTGGACATGAAGGTTTGGGAGTTAGCTGCTTAATTTAGAATAAAGCCTTGAGTCTCTAATTTAGGTGTTTAGTGAGAAATGTTATCTGAGAGAGAAATCTTATTTGTTAGAGTGTTTAAACTGGGCTTCAGAAAGAAAAGGAGGCTTTTAACAAGTGAAGAGTGTGGGTGGGTGGAAGCAAGGGCTCTTCAGGTCCAAGAACAGCATAAGCAAACAGACGGAGGCTCGGGGCTTATGTGCGGAATTGCTAGTAGTAAAGCAAGGCTGGAACGGATAATACTTTTTTTTTTTTAAGTAGGTTCCACATCCAGTGTGGGGCTTGAACTCACTACTCTTAGATCAGAAGTCACATGCTCTACTGACTGAGCCAGCCAGGCACCCCTGGAATGTATGATACTTTTAGGGAGAGTGGAAGATCAGGTTAGATAGAGTGATCAATGTCATTTTGAAAGTTATCACAGCTCTTAGATTTGATTTTGAAGACAGTAGACAGTCAACACCCCTTTTATAGAGGGAAGCAAAGTGATCAAGTTTGCATTTTAGGAAATACCTCTAGCGTCAATGTGAAGGACGGAGAGAGTGGTATCCTAGTCTTCATCCTGGCAGTGGTTATGGGCCTGGGTTAGAGGGACGGTAGTGAGTAGGAAAAGGCAGGGAGAGATTGTTCTGAATCACAATTCGTAGGAATTGGTCACATATTAGATGTCTAATGGGGTTATTGGTATAATTTATTATAACTAATAGTATTTGTTATTTTTACTGTTTTGTATTTGTGCTAAGTGGCTTCTGATAGTCACATTCTATTATTAATGAGTCTGGGTTGTAAATATTACACTCATGAAATATTTATTTAAAATACAGTTTGGTGTTGGGGCTCATGGGTGGCGCAGTCAGTTGAGCCTCTGACTCTTGGTTTCTGCTCAGGTCCTGATCTCAGGGTCATGAGATCGAGCCCCACATCAAGCCCCTTGTTGCACAGGGTCTGCTTGAGATTCTCTCCCTCTCCTTCTACCCCTCCTGGTTGCTCATGCTGTCTCTCGCTCGCTCGCTCGCTCTTGCTCTCAAATAAATAAATAAATCTTTTTAAAAAATACTATTTGGTATTTATTCAGCAGACATTTTGTTAATGTCTAGGGATATCACTGAGAAAAAGGGATACTACTCATCCTCATCTCTACAGAATTTGCCATAGTGATGAGGAGTCTAATAGAGCTTTTTTGCTGTTCTTACTTTCTGTGTAATCCTTGGGCATATGATTTAACTCCTGATCCTGTCTGATCATGTGGGATACTGCTTATATCATAGTGTTCTGAAGTTTGGATGAGATAATGTGTGTAAAGTGCCTGGCATAGTCCCTGGCATAAGCTAATGCTTGTTGTCTTTAATCTCCCACGGACACAGAAGCTAGGAGTCCTAATTTATTAGGATCGTTTAAGTAGGTGACAATAGGTAGCAAATGTCATTTTTGAAAGAAATTTTAAAAGTTTACCTGTCATGATGATTTGGTATCATAAAACCTAATTGCTGCTTTGTTTTCTCCATTTTAAGTATAGATAGGTCACTTGGCTTGTGTGTCAGCCTCAATTTGCTGATCTATAAAATGATCAAAAGCATTCTTATTTCACAGGGTGGTTGGGAGAAATATTAGATATTGGATATGAAATTCCAGACAAACATAAGTACGTAGCTGAATGGTTGAGGTCAAAGAGTTTAAAATGCACATCTCTCCCAGTTACTAGCTTGGGAGGCCCTTTGGCAAGCTACTTAACCTCTTTTAGTTCTAATTTATCTGTAGTATAGGATTAATAAAACATGTATGTCTATAAGATTGTTGTAAAGATTAAGTGAAAGAATGCATAGGGAGTAGTTTATCCAAGCACATGGTAAGCTCTCAGAAACCTGTGATTATTTTATATTATGTGGTATGCTTTTGACACTATTGAACAGTGAACTCTTCTTTGTTTGGCATTGCTCTGTAGTTGAAATTTCTTTCTTTTTTTTTTTTTTTTAAAGATTTTATTTATTAATTCGACAGAGAGAGACAGCCAGCGAGAGAGGGAACACAAGCAGGGGGAGTGGGAGAGGAAGAAGCAGGCCCACAGCAGAGGAGCCCGATGTGGGGCTCGATCCCACGACGCCGGGATCACGCCCTGAGCCGAAGGCAGGCACCCAACCATTGTGCCACCCAGGTGCCCCTGTAGTTGAAATTTCTATATAGCTGAATTCTGAATATAAGCATGTTACCTTTCATGGTAGTGAAAGAAATCAATGATCCTTTTCAAAGTAAACTTCACTTTGGCCCTTAAAGTTTCCTAGGGAAAAATATTTTAGGCCTTGTATTTAAGTCATAAATGGAGGTTGAATTTGAATGTGATGCTAAATTTCAGTTGAAAATAAAAAAGGAATTAATAACTCTTAACTGAGGCATTACCTACCCATCCCCAGGAGCATGGATGTCATGAGGGATATTGGGAGTAGATGGAGTTTGAACATCTGAGTCATGTGACAGCAGACAAACAAGAGCCTCTGGGTTATACTCAACCCTGTAGTGGGTTTATTTTCTTCGGTCCCAGGATTATTTCCCATCTTAGTCAAAATGATTGTTCCATAAATTGCATTGTTATTATTTCTATTTATTCATTTAATACTCAATTAGTGACTTTGTTTTCTTTTCTCTTTCAAAGTAGAATTACTATGATTTTTAAAGAACTCAGCTGCAAATGTGTGAATTGTCAAAACCTTGAGGAGATAAATCTCCGGAAGAATTAATTATCACAAAAAATGAAGAGACAAGGGGTACCTGGGTGGCTCAGCCAGTTACATGTCTGCCTTCTGCTCAGGCCCCACATTGGGCTCCCTGCTCTGTGGGGAGTCTGCTTCTCCCTCTTCTTCTGCCCCCCCCCGCCCCATGTATGTGCCTGCGTGTGTGCGTGTGTGTGTGTGTGTGTGTGTGCCTGCACCCACTTGTGCTCGTTCGCTCTCTCTGCACTCTCTGTCTCAGATAAAGAAAATCTTTTAAAAAAAATGAAGAGACATGATTAAAGACGAAGTTGTTCTAAACATTATGATTATATACCCGGGCACCTGCTCAGTTGGAAGAACATGCAACTTTTGATCTTGGGGTTGTGAGTTTGAACCCCATGTTGGGTGTAGAGATTACTTAAAAATAAAGTCTTAAAAAAAAATTGTATGCCAGTCTGAGTGGTTGTGTTAAAGGATGGAAAAGGCCATCGTAGTTATTTTCATTACCTTAGTAAGCATTTTAAAACTATAAATGGGGGTGCCTGGGTGGCTCAGTCAGTTAAGTATCTGCCTTTGGCTCAGGTCATGATCCTGGGGTCCTGGGATGGAGTCAGCATGGAGCCTGCTTCTCCCTCTGCCTGCTGCTCCCCTGCCTGTGCTCTCTCTCTCTGACAAATAAATAAATAAAATATTTAAATAAAAATAAAAATTGAAATAAAAGGCTATGAATGTTCTTTTGGGGAGTAGATGTGCTATTTTATCTTTTAACATTTCCATTGAATTTGCCAAATGAAGTGTTTTATGTGTGGGCAGTTTTCTTTCTTTCTTTCTTTTTTATTTCTAAGTAAGATCTAGATTCCTATATTTTGCCAATTTTGCCAGTCTTTAATGGAAACTTTTTTTTTTTAGTTTCTTCCTCTCCCCCACTTCTTAGTGACTACATAAATTAATGTCGCTGTCCTTAGACTGAGCCTATTGTGTGCATTATTAAATAATATAAGACTACATCCTTTACACCTAGTGACCTTGTTCAGTATTTCCCACAAATGTGATCACAGTGGTTTACTTTTGTGGCAAATAAGGCTGTTATTCTATCAGAGATAAAGAGTGGAGGTGCAATTATTTTGTTGTTTTAGCTGATCTCAGGATGTTTTAAGGTAACATTTTGTGAGGAAAATAATGACCTATAAAGTATAGTCAGAGTATTGTGTATTTAAAATATCACAGTATCCCCTTGTTCTATCTCTACTGTGCTAAAATACATGTTGTTGTTTTTTTTTTTAAAGATGTTATTTATTTGAGATAGAGTGAGCACAAGTTGGGGGAGGAACAAAGAAGGTGAGGGAGAAGCACACTCCCTACTGAGCTAGGGAGCTGGAAGATGTGGGGTTCGATCCCAGGACCCTGGGATCAAGACCTGAACTGAAGGCAGATGCTAAACTGACTGAGCCACCGAGGCACCCCCATGGTATTTTTTATAAATACCTACTTATTTTATATTTTCAAAGATTTTACTTATTTTAGAGAGAGAAAGAGCTAACATGAATGGGGGAAGTAGAGGGGGAGGGGGAGGGAAGCAGACTCTGTGCTGAGTGGGGAGCCTGATGTGGGGCTCAGTCTCATGACCCTGAGACTAATACCTGAGCTGAAACCAAGAGTCGACACTTAACCAGCTGCGCCACCCAGATGCCCCAATACCCACTTATTTTAAATATTGAAATAAAAAAATGTGATATTCTTTGAGGTAATTGGAGGCTTCTTGGGGTCTAAAAAATTGAGTTTGGGATCAGTATCTGTTTTTTAATACCAATTACTCTAAGTAGGAGCCTGAGAGGCAAAGTTGAAGGCATCTTGCTGGGATTAACACACCATGAGAGGAGAAAATAATCAGGATTTGCTTGTCAACCTATCAGTTTTGGGATGTGGGAAATAGGTTAATCTCCTTTGGATTAGAATTTGGTGTAGGCTTTCTGTAGCCTCACCTCTCAGAACTAATATGATATATTTATTTTGTATCTTACTGAGCTTCAAAAAATCCAATTTACTTTGTCCTGAATTCTCAGTGAAAGATTGTCACAATTTGCATATTTAAGAAGGATGTAATCATTCTAGCTTTATTCTGTATGTTTTGTAATGTTCTCATTAAATTAAAAAAATTTTTTCCTTCCACCTTCTCTGTGTTTGTTCTTCATACTCTTCTCTGTTTCTGTGTGGAGAGAGAGAAATACTTTTCTTCTCTTCTCTTTTTTTGAGCTGTCTCCCATAAGAAGAAATTATTGTACAATGAATGTGTCTGGAATATCACTGGGAAATGGGAGAAATCTTGGCAAATTCATAACATTTGCAAGACCTTTGGGTGGACAAGTTCATTCTAGTTACATGTGAGATTTCATTTTGGTGGAGAACATTTGGCACTTTTCTATGTGTTTTCCTGTAGTATATGAATAAAACTTTGTATTTCCCCCTTCAGTGGCACAACTTAAAAATTTCAGCCTCTGAAACATGTAGTTCTTTGCTAGTCAGGAAGCCAAGAAGGTTATTTAAACAAAAAATATATAAAATATATAAACAAACAAATTCATATATAACATTCATGGTGAATTCTAAGAAACAACTAAATTGTTGGTGGCAAAAAATGTATAAGTCATGGATCTCCCTATTTCTAGTTACTCCCACTGGAGATCATCCTACACACAGCTGCTAGGTTATCAGAGCTGTTAGAATAATCTCCCTAAAACAATATTTTCATCAAATCCGTTAGTAGTGGCTTCTCTTAAGAAACCTCAACTCCTTAGTACAGTGTGGAAGGCCCTCTCTTACAGCTTCACTTTATCTTGCATTTCCCCACTTCTTCCTCTGTTTGGTTTTTGTTACCCTCTGGGACTGGGTCTTAACTATATATAAATGTACTGCAATACCTGTTCCTCCTCCACCTCCTCTTTCTCCTTGCCTTTCATTCAGATCACCACCCTCACTTGTAAGTGCCTTCTTAGCAACTAACTGTGCCTAACTGTTCTTTTCAGCAGCCTCTCAGGATTTTAGTACTTAATTCATACTCTCTTAACTTATTCTCAATGTAGAGGTGCTCTGCGTTTGATTTTATGGATGTGCAGTCTCTCTAAGACAGGTGCCAAGTAAATGATTTGCCTTAATGATGGAGTTAGAGTTGAAATTGATTCTTACTATTCTGATTGCTTCAGGAAAACTTCATAAACAAAGTGATATTTCAGAAGTTCTCAAAGTACTCAAAGACCAGAGAGTGTTTAATCTAAGTAAGAGAGGAGGAAGACAGTGTGGAGGTTTTAAAGGAATAAGAATGTGAAATCTGCAGTAGCTGTGAGACCATGGCAAGCTACTTAATATACCTGAGCCTCAGTTTCTTACTCTATAAAATGGAGATGGTAATATTTACTTGGTAGGATTGTTGTGAGCATCAGAAGTACCTGCACATAGCAGGCAGTCAAAAAAACAGTAGCTATTATTATAGATTAGGGATTTGTTTGACTTGGCCCTAGAAAATTTATAGATTGAAATAGAGCTAATGGGGGTGACATCATGGAAAATGGTAGAGAAGGGAGCTCCAAAAATTGGTTCTTTCACCAAGACAGCTATTAAGCTAGCATGAACTGTCCAAAGCAATTATTTTAGAATTCTTCAGTCTAGTCAAGCACTTGCAGTATCTAGTGGAGTGCTTAATGAAGAAAGAGGCTGGTAAATTTCTGAGAATTTTGGTGTTTTGCACAGTGACTACCATTTTCTATCCCCCATCCTTGTGGCAGGCAGCTGGTGGTAGGGTGGCCCATGGTACCTGATGTGACTTTCTTGTCCTTCAGAAATTGTGGTTTTATGTTTTGACTGCTGGTTTGATTGCCGAGGGGCCAGCACAGAGACTGGCCATTGTTCCAAACCCCGTAGGCTTAAGTGGTTTCCCCGGCATCTGCCAAGGGAATTTAAAGAGACAAAATACCCTTCTTTCTGACTGAATCCTGGCATTTAAGGAAATCTCTGTCAGGACTCTGGCTGACCACAGAAATAACTGAACAGAGACTTCCATGACAACACACAACAAGGAATATAGACTTTGCGGGGGCGGGGGGAGTTCGGAATTCACAACAGTCAACTGTATCCTTCATCAGTTAATAGCAATCACTAGAAAGAGGAGAGAACCTAATTTCTAGAATTACCACATTACAACATTCAAGATGTCCAATTTTCAACAAAAATTACAAAACATATGAAGAAATAGAAATTATGGCCCATTCACAGGAGAAAAAAGAAATCCCTGAAGAAGCTGAGTCAATGGACTTATTAGACAAAGAGTTTAACTACTTTAAATGTGCTCAGAATGCTGAAGGAAGACATGGACAAAGAACTAAAGGAAATCAGGAAACAAAGTTTAAACAATTGGGGAATATCAATAGAGAGATAGAAATTATAAAAAGTACAATAGCTGAAATAAAAATCAGTGGAAGTTTTGGTGGCATATTTGAGCAGGCAAAAGAAAGAATCAAAAAAACTTGAAGATAGGGCCATTGAAATACACTGTCTGAGAACCAGAAAGAAAATGATGAAGAAAAATAAACAGTACCAAAGGGACATCATCGAGTGTACCAACATGCACATTATGAAAATGCCAGAAGGCGAAGAGAGGGAGAGAATGGAACAAAAAATTTTTGAAGAAATAAAGGATGAAAAGAATTTAATGGTTTTAGCTCTTGTAATTAAGTCTTTGATCCATTTTGAGTTAATTTTTGTATATGGGGTAAAATAACTTTATTTTTTTGCATGTGGTTATCCAGTTGTCCCAGGTCCATTTATTGAAGAGACTATTTTTTTTCCATTGGTTGGTCTTGGCACCTTTGTTGAAATTCAGTTGGATGTAGATGTACAGTTTTATTTCAGGAATCTTAATTTCATTTTTACTTAAGCATGTCTGTACTTATGCTTATACCACACCACTTTGATTACTGTAGTTTTATAGTAAGTTTTGGAATTTAGGAAGTGTGGATCCTCCAACTTTGTTCTTCTTTTTCAAGATTGTTTTGCCTATTCAGGATCCCTTGCGATTCCATATAAATTTGAGGATTGACTTTTCCATTTCTGCATAAAGGCTGATTTGAATTTTAATAGGGGTTGCATTAAATCTGTAGATCACTTTGGTTAATATTGACACCTTAACAGTATTAAGTCTTTCAATCCATGAACATGGGATGCCTTTCTATTTCTTTAATGTTTTGTAGTTTTCAATGTGTAAGTCTTTTAGCTCTTTAGTTAAATTTATTCCTAGGTGCTGTATTTAGGTGCTCTTATAAATGGAATTGCTTTCTTAATTTCCTTCCTGGATTGTTCATTGCTGATGTGTAGAAACACAACTGCTTTTTGTGTGTTTGTCTTGTAAGCTGCAACTTGGCAGAATTTGTTTATTAGCTCTAGTAGCTTTCTTTTGGGTTCTGTGGCACTTTTCCATATATAGAATCATGTCATCTGTGAATAGACATAGTTTACTTCTTCCTTTCCAATTTAGATGCCTTTTGTTTCTTTTTCTTGTGCCTGGCTAGAACTTCCAGTACAGCATTGCATAGCAGGGTGAAAGCAGACTTCCTTTTCATGCTCCTGATTTTAGGAAGAAAGCTTTCATTCTGTCACCATTGAGTATTAGGTCAGCTGTGGGGTTTCCTTTATCACGTTAGGAAGTTCCTTTCTAATCCTAGCTTTCTGAGTGTTTCTTTCTTTCTTTCTTTTTTTTTTTAATCATAAAAAGGTGTTGGTTTTTGTCATGTGCCTTTTCTGTATCAATTGACATGATTGTGTGGGGGTTTGTCTTTCTATTAATGTAGTATGATACATTGATTGACTTTCTTATGTTGAACCCCTTGAGGTAAATTACACTTTTTCAGCCAGTCTCTGCTTTTTGAGCTTGGGTGAATTGCAAGTTAGGGTGAACAGAGGTAAGGGCCTTGCGTCAGTCCTTTAAGTAGGCCCAGACAAGTTAGAACAGATAGACAAGGTAATTTGTGATTTAGGTCTACTCCGTTCTCTCTGGAACCATGTATCAGGGTCCCACACCAGGAATGTAGGCTAATGTCTTCAAGACTTCTGTTGTACTGGGGAAGGGGATGGGATAAGAGTAAATAATGCCACAAAGATGTCCTACCGTTTTTAAATTGCCCTTTTCCTGATTCATTGTTCGGTTGGTTGCTGTAAGACTGTTTTCCAGAGTCCTGATTCTAACAAGGTTGGTTCTGACAGTTTTTACTTATTTTTCAGTGTTAATGAAGGAGAATGGGAGCTTGGAGCTGCCTACTCTGCTGTTTTGCTGATGTCACTTTCTTCATTTCTTTTTGATTTTTATAAATTTCCTCCTTTTCACCTTTTATTTCTCTTAATGGATCATCATTATAGTTAGTCACTTGTGTCCTTCTAATTTTATGTTCATTTCTGAAATTATTCTTTTTCTTTTCTTTTGAGTTCTTTCACCTTTTCTGAAGTTTTGTAATTGTGATTTATATTTCTTTTTCATGTCTTGAATTATTTTCTTAATGTCTCTTAGTTTGTTTTGAAATAGCATGTTATAATTTTGATCTCCTTTCAAGGTCTGCCATTCATTATCTGTAGGGATGTTATTCTGTTCTTTAGTCTCATTTTTCTTAAAATAACTGTGTGGGATGGGACTTTGATATTTTTTTTTGTTGCTCATTTTTATGTGGAATTTGTTTTCCTGAACTTTTAGAAAGGGGGTCATAGTTCAGGAGAACTTTTCTAATGTCACAGAGCTCCCTCTCCTGTTGTTTTTGTAAAATATTCAGAAATATGATGGCTTCCTTTTCCTTTCTCCATTTTTATCTGGATCTTTTCTTTGTCTCTGTCGTCCCTGCCTTGCTCAATTTTGGTTCCACATACAGCAGCTTCCCGCACCATGTAGCCCTATCTTGGAAGGCAGTTTTTGTTGGTAGGTTAGTTTTAAGAATTTATATGACTCAGACTGCTCCAGTCTTTTTCAGAACAACTCATGCTCACTTGTTATTGGACTGGGCTAATAAACTTTTTCCATTTTCAGCTTCTCCTCTCAAATTGGCCATCACACTGTCCAATGACTACCTAATGACTATTTTGATGTTCTCCTCAAGTCCCTCAAATGTTCCATTGCTTCCCTACACATCCTCCTGTTCAGGTGCTGGTTTCATGTATGTCTGCTGGCTCTTCATGTTTTCCTCACTCACTTTTGAGGTTTGTGTGGATACTTTGTCACCTGCTTTTGTTGTTAATATTATGCATGGGATTTTGGTTTTGCTATTTTAGTCAGTCTGTTTGGTTTTAGGTGGTAGTTCAGGTAGATTAAAAATCTGTGACGTAGTATCTGCTGTCTAGAATCCATAATCCATTCTGTGTTCACATTTTTATTTTTATTTTTTTATTTTTTATTTATTTTTTAAAAGATTTTATTTATTTATTTATTTGACAGAGAGAGAGAGAGACAGCCAGCGAGAAGAGGGAACACAAGCAGGGGGAGTGAGAGAGGAAGAAGCAGGCTTCCAGCAGAGGAGCCTGATGTGGGGCGCGATCCCAGAACGCCGGTATCACGCCCTGAGCCAGAGGCAGGCGCTTAACGACTGCGCTACCCAGGCGCCCCTAACAAGAACTTTTTGAAGGCCAAAGAGCAAATTATGCAACACGTGGAATATAGTGCCTGTGTCATTGAAAGTAATCAGAATTAACGGGAGTTGGGGAAAAGTGATGGGGCAGGGAGAACCGTTCAGTTCAAGGACAGCTATCAATGTCAGATTTCTGGGAGCTTAGCATTTATTTAGGGAAAAACAAGGGGTTAATCAGAGATTAAGTCTGAAAAGAGTGTAAATTGAACTTTGGTCACAAGCTACAGAGGGTTTTATACATTCAGGGCTACATAAACACCTGCTCAAAGTGAATGCCTGGTGGCCAGTGCAAACACTAGGGCTGCTTGGGCATTCCTTACACTACTGGGAAATAAAGATACTTAAAGCTTCAACAGGATTTGAAAAAAATTTTTAGAGTAGCCAAAAATGATCTCTTTTAAGGAAAAAAAAAAAAAAGGAAGCCTGATAGAAGAAGGCTTATCATCATAGAGGAGAAAAATATTTCTGGTTTAAAAGTGACAAAGGACCAGCTAACATATCTACTTACAGGAAATCCCATTCAGGGACTGTAAGCACAGTCCCTTGCAAACAAATTGACTTCTTTATACCTTCAGGAACCTAAACTGTACATAGAATAGCTTCTGTACAATTTAGACTGAATAATAGCAGATTGTTTCATAGAAGATGCAGAAACATCACTTTTAATATCAATCTTTCAAAACAGCCATGGACAGAAGGTTAATTCGTATCAATGAAAATAGTTTTGCAGGGAGGTAGACTAATGTGGTCTAGCTATTCATAAGTGCGGAGGCTCAGGCACGTGAGTGGAGGTTAGTGTGGCTGAGAGGGATGAAAGTAGAAGGTAGTGGAATTTAATGAGTTTGGAGAGGGAACCAAGAGCAAGATCATGTAGGGCCTTATACGCTATAATGGTAAGAACTTTAGGTTTTATTCTAAAGTGTTTGGAAGCCATTAGCAGGTTGAGAGCAGAGAAAGGGTGAACAACTACCATAAATGATAGGTTCACACTAAACGGAGGCTCTCTTCGGACAGTGATAACAGATGTGTCAGACTGAAAAGAGCCTGGGTTAATGTTGACTTTCAATTTTTTTAATTTGAAGATTTGTGATTGTAGTATTATGTAGGAGCTATGTAAGAGGTGTTGAAACACACACACACACACCTTTTTGTTTTCCAAAGTTTGCTAACAGTACTGAAATTCATTTCATATATTCTTTTTCTATTCTGTTCTTTTTAAGGTTTAAATCAAAATGCTAGCCACAGACTACTAAATGACTTCGTAATACACTGATGGATCAGAACTCGAAGTTTGAAAAACACTGTAAATCTAGTATAATCCCTTTATTTGGCTTGTCAAGGCACAGGGCACTACAAATGACCAAGCCAGAATCCAGATACTGCCACATTTCCCGTGAATATGTTCATTAAGAAATAAAAACCAAATTCCCCTATACAGTGTTCCAGGGTAGAAAAAAATTGTGAGCGTTAAGTGTTCCTATTTGAGTGTATTACCTGTGCTTCTCTCCCTGGTGTGAAATGGTAAGGCCTGTAAATTTCAAATGGACTTGTAAAATATCAACACAGTTTTCATCATTAATGTTCTGTAATTAAGTATACAGACTGCTAGCCAAAATAACAGTTGGTTTCTTTTGAGTTACAAACAGAGACTAAGTCATTTATAGACTGCCTGGTGGCCTTTAAATTGTCACCTAGGAATTAATGAAAAGAAATGCCATTTTCATATTTTCCTCAAGTTGTATATTCTTTCGTTGTGTTTCATTTTGGAAAAGAGTTTGTGGGAGGAGTAAAAGATAAATGAAACATAAAGGTCAGTGTGAAGTAATGGGGAAAAAATGGCCCTTTCAATTCTATTATATGAATCCTTGCTCCTAGCTCTGTGACCTTTGGAAGATACTTGCCTGTGCCTCATTTTTCTCATCTACAAATGGAAATAATATCTGTATCATAGCTTTAATGTTAAGATTAAATGAAGGCCTCGTGGTGTAACATATATTTTAATAAATATTAGTTTTTTCTTTCCTTTCTTCCTTAGGAAGGAATTCAGTGAAAATATGTTGCTAGAATAAGCAGGGCTGGAGAGTGTAGAAAAATGCAAAAAGAAAGGTACATCTTTTTTTTATTGGTTGTTCTCTTCCTAGTAAGTCTGTTGTGCATGATCCCAATTGTTCCTAATATCTTTTATAATAGGTAGGTGATAAATAGGTAGGCTTTCTGTGCCTCTTGCTACCCCTCCCCTTTATAAAGAGGGAAGTTACCCAAGTGATGAAAGGCAAGTTTAAGAGGCCAGGAAATAGTAGCTTCATAGCTGATTCAGGTATTTTAGTTCCTAGTGTCTCCAGTCTGCTTTATTACAAAGAATTTACTGAAGATATGTCATTCCTGATACCAAGTATGTTAGTTAGCTGATAGCTGTTAATTATAGGTGTTACCTAAAACCGATTGTCCTCGCTTGTGGAATAAACACTTCCTTTGATTTAACTCAGATATCCTAGGAACAAGATTACAAAGAGTTAGATGGAAAGATAGAATTAAAATTCTGTCTAGTTGGCTTTTTTTAAATAACAGCTTTATTGAGATATAATTCACATATTATAAAATTCACCCTTGGGGTACCTGGGTGGCTCAGCCAGTTAAGCATCTGCCTTTGGCTCAGGTCATGATCCCAGGGTCCTGAGATTGAGCCCCGCATTGGGCTCCTTGCTCAGCGGGGAGTCTGCTTCTCCTTCTGCCCCTCGCTCATGTGCTGTCTCTCTCTGTGTCAAATAAATAAATAAAAATCTTTAAAAAAATATCCACCCTTTTAAAGTGTACCATTCATTGGATTTTAGTACATTCACAAAGCTATGTAACCGTCACTATTACTTAATTTTTAGAACATTTTAATCACCCCCAAAAGAAACCTGTACCCATTAGCAATCATTCTCCACCCCTCACTCTCCACCACCATTCTCCCACCCCTTTTCCGTTCTTCCCCTGGTATCTCAACCCCTTGCAACCACAAATGTGCTTTTTGTCTCTATGGAATTGCTTATTCTGGATATTTCATATAAATGAAATTATATAGTATATGATCTTTTGTGACTAACTTCTTAGTGTAATATTTTAAAGGTTCATCCATGTTGTAGCATGAATCGGTACTTCATTACTTCATATTGCCAAATAACATATAATATAATATGAATACACTGCATTTTGTTTACCTATTCATCAGTTGATGGACATTTAGTTTGTTTTCACTTTTTGGCTATTATGAATAATGCTGCTGTGAAATTCGTGTACAAGTTTTTGTGAGGACATATGTTTTCAGTTCTCTTGCGTATGTACCTTGGAGTAGAATTGCTGGGTCATATGCTCACTTTTTGTTTAACATTTTGAGGACTTTATAAACTGTTTTCCAAAGTGATTGCACCATTTTGTCTAGCTGGATTTAAAATCACTTGGTGTCCAGGTTCTAATTTCCTATATATTAAAGAAGAGCCTTAGCTGAAACAAGTGGTTTGAATTTATAGGGGAAAAAATCCACCTGTAGTAGTTTGCAAAGGTGGAAGTCCTTTTTCTTAAAGTAGGTTTGGAATATTTAGCATTAATCTTTGTTCTTTTTTTTTTTTCTTTCAGTTTTATCTCCAAGACACTAAAAGTAGTAACGGTACCTTTATAAATAGCCAGAGATTGAGTCGAGGCTCTGAAGAAAGTCCACCATGTGAAATTCTTTCTGGTGATATTATCCAGTTTGGGGTAGATGTAACGGAGAACACACGGAAAGGTACGGGTATGGATCGATTTTTCCTATTATTTGCCTTTTTAAGTTTAAAAAAAATTCTGTTTAATGTTATAGAACATTTCATGTTTGTAAAAATATTTAAATACAGCATTATGTGCAGTAAAAAATTAAAAGTTTCTTACTTCCCCTATTGCTTTTCTAAAGTTTTAAATTCTGAAATGTTTATAAGTGATTTATATTTTTCATCACGGTATGAAAATATAGGACACTCCTGTGCTAGTTTAGGAAAAAGTTGGCTGCAGTGACAGCATACCCAACCAACGGGAGCTTAAACCATAAGGATATTTATTGTTAACAAGAGTACAGGAGGGTAGGTCCAGACTTTGTTCACTTGACTCGGTGATGTTTTTGGAAATCCAGGGTCTTACTGTCCTTAACATGTTGGTTTCTTATGCTTTTGCTTATCTTAGGTTTTTGCTTTGTTGCCTCATGTTTAAAAAGGGATGGCTGCAGCCCCAGGCCTTATTTTCCTTATGCCAGAGTACTTGGCAAGAACTGCCAGGTGGGGACAAAATGTCCCTGTATGGCTCTTTTTTTTTTTTATGTTGAAAGCATAGTCTTTTGTAGAATTCTCTCAGCAGATTTACACTCCTCTTGTCTCGGTGGCCACATACATACCTATCTATGGCTACAAAGAATCCTGGGATGGGGCGCATGGGTGGCTTAGTCGTTAAGCGTCTGCCTTCGGCTCAGGGCATGATCCCAGAGTCCTGGGATCGAGCCCCACATCAGGCTCCTCCGCTGGGAGCCTGCTTCTTCCTCTCCCACTCCCCCTGCCTGTGTTCCCTCTCTCGCTGGCTGTCTCTGTCTCTGGCAAATAAATAAATAAAATCTTTAAAAAAAAAAAAAGAAGAAGAAGAAGAAGAAGAAGCCTGGGAAGTTACTTACCTGGCAGAAGGGATCAGAAGATCCATGATTGTCATAGGTCAATTATGATTTATCCCTTCCAGTTGTGCATACATTGTTGTCCCAAACAAAATCAAAGTTCTGTAGGCAGTTAATATACCTATCAAGATATAAAATTTTACATCTCACAGTTTTTGAAACTAGAAGTTCTTTAGCTAAATAAATGTAGATTGTCAATTTTACAATCTAAAGCTTCCTGGGTTTACCTGCTTCACTGTCTACTTTATGACCATGAAATTATATGGCTGGATCATAAAACTAAATGAATAGGAACCGAAAGTGTGCAATTCTGTTGTCTTAGTTTAATATGGACAATGGAACCAGTTGACAGGTTTCTCCTTTTGCTTCTCTGAACATACTTTGATCTGGCGATGCCCTAAGTTATCAGTACGTGACATTTTGTGCAGTAGATGTGGGGATGAGGGTGGGTGGGCGGTGGTGCTGCTACTGTGTATGTGCATGTATGTTTATATACTTTTCACTGGTTGTTGCAACTGCAGTATAATTTTTACCAGGTTTTGATGGCCTTCTCAGGGAGTTAGATTTTGGTGTTTGAGTTTGGGTAGGGTCATACTCTTAGGGATCCCCATTTACAATTGTAAAATAGAAAGTTTGTATTTTGATGCAAAATATTGAGTACTCCTTAACTAAGAGAGCTCACCTTACGTATGACCATACTAAGAATGGCCATGTTGGACCCTGTAGCATCTGTTGTCGCATTACACCACCTCTGGTACCAAGTCATTCAGCAAACACTTACTGAGCGCCAGCTGTGAATAACCCACAGAGAAGACAGAGAATTTGATTACATGTTTTCTCTAAGGAATGTCTGTCTTCTTGGTTTGCATTTCCCAAAGAGAATTAATAGGTGTTAATCAATAAAAGAATGAGGTTGTCAAATACACTTAGGAAATGCTTAGTTAATCAAAAGTAAACAGGACTTCTCAGAGAGTCTTTAATATGCTAACATATATGCAGATCTCCAGGGAGGTGACTGTTCTAGAATGCAGCTCTTTCCAAGCTCCTTCCCACTCTTCTTTCCCATCTAGCTGTGAGAGACACTCTTTAGTACATGCTGTAGGAAGCTAAGAGGACAATCCTGAAATTCAGGGTTATTATTAGTGCACTATTATTTTAGCAACATTAGATTCTTGCAGGCTTCTTTGAATATTTAACTATCTTTTATGCCAACTTTAAGGAAACTAAGTAAAGAAAAATTTCTTCATCATTTAAAATGTTGTTTCTTGGGGCGCCTGGGTGGCACAGCGGTTAAGCATCTGCCTTCAGCTCAGGGCGTGATCCCGGAGTTATGGGATCGAGCCCCACATCAGGCTCCTCCGCTATGGGCCTGCTTCTTCCTCTCCCACTCCCCCTGCTTGTGTTCCCTCTCTCGCTGGCTGTCTCTATCTCTGTTAAATAAATAAATAAAATCTTTAAAAAAAAAAAAAAATAAAATAAAATGTTGTTTCTTTTGATATTTATTGCCTTCAAAAAGTTGACGTATACCTGGGTTCTTGGGATACAGCTCTATTACTAGCTGAGGACTACCTGTTTAAGCATATACTGGGAAAAAGTTAGACTTTGTCCTATGCTAAATAGTCCTATGGTAAGCTTCATACCACTTGGAAAATCCTACTGAAATTATACAACACTACAGGTTAACCCCTGGTTCAAAGAAGAAATCAAAAGAGGAATTTTAAACTATATAGAAAGGAAAGGAAAGGAGACTTTTATACCAAAATACAGTAAATTCTTTACTCAAAAATTTATAATCTTAAATTCCCTCTGTACTAAAGAAAAAGGACAATGAAGGAACTTAGCATTCAGGAGAAATTAGAAAAGGAGCTGGGAAATGAAAAGCAGAAATTAATGAAATAAGCAAAAAAACTATAAAAGGGATAAACAAACCAAATGCTGGTTCTTTGAAAATTATCCAGCAAACCAGCAAACAATAAAACAGGTAATTCATAAGCCTTGACTCCCTTATTAGGTTAAAAAAATACTAGCAAAAATATACAAGATAAGGAATGAGAAAGGAGACATAAACACAGATACAGGATATACTAAAAGAATTTTGAGAAACTAGTACATGCCAACCTATGACAAAGAAAAAAGCTGAAGTAAACTGTTGTCCTAGCAAAATTATCCCAAGATGTAAAAACCTTGAGTAAATTGATTTCCTTAAAAGAGACCAAGAAGTTATTAAAGATTGACCAGAAACAGAGGCATTCATAGCTGAATATGTTCTTATTTTTAAAAGCAGATAAATCCAGTTATTTAAATAATTCAAACATGCATAAAGGTGGAAAGCTGTCAAAATCCTTGAGAGAAGCCAGCAACATATCATTAATGCCAAATTCTGATAAAGATACAGTTCAAAAATAGAAAACTAGCACTAATTTCACTTGTGACAATAGATGAACAATTCTGATTAAGGTATTAGTAAATTAACTTCAGAAATGAAGCTAGACTTAAACAAAGTAGGTTTTATTCTAGGAATGCAAGAATGATTCAGTATTGGGGAAATCTATTAACATCATCCACAAACTAAAAATGTTACATGAAAAACATGTTACTTTATAACCAGTAGGTATTGAAAAGAAATTTGATCCTTCTCTTCTCATCTGACATGGCAGCCAGCCTTCCTCCTCTCCAGCTCCCTTTTACCTCTAGCCCTGGCTTCCCTTTTCTGTCAGGCCAGCCTGAGCGATTCCGCTGTTCTTCAGGTTGGCCCTATAGCCTCTAGCCCCTAGAGTCCCTGTGCTTTCTCCTTTCTTGGGGCTTAGGTCCTCACCCTCCCTCGCTATGAATGAGTACAAGGTCCTCCTACTGGGCACCAGCCTGACTGAATATATCCTGTCAGGTATAATGTCAGTGAATGGAAAGAAAGGTCTTCACATGGATAGAAACTCATACTATGGAGGAGAAAGTTCATCTATAACACCTCTGGAAGATTTATACAAAAGATTTAAAATACGAGGAGTACCACTACCATCAATGGGGAGAGGAAGAGACTGGAATGTTGGCTTAATTCCCAAGTTCCTTATGGTCAGTGGTCAGCTGGTTAAGATGCTGCTTTATACAGAGGTCAGTTGCTATCTGGTTTTCAAAGTGACTGAAGGGAGCTTTGTCTATAAGGGAAGAAAAATCTACAAGGTTCTTTCCATTGAAGCAGAAGCCCTGGCATCTAGCTTAATGGGACTGTTTGAAAAACATCGTTTCAGAAAATTCCTAGTGTATGTCACCAGCTTTGATGAAAAAGATCCAGAACTTTTGAGGTTATTGATCCTAAGAAGACTGCGGTTCGGGAGGTGTACAAGAAATTTGACTTGGGACAAGATGTCATAGATTTTACTGGCCATGCCCTGGCATTTTATGAAACTCGTGACTATTTGGGGCACCTGGGTGGCTCAGTCAGTTAAGCGTCTGCCTTCCCACTTAGGTCATGATCCCAGAAGCTGGGATCGAGTCCTGTGTTGGGCATCCTGCTCAGCAGGGAGTCTGCTTCTCTTTCTTCTGACCCTCCCACCCTGCTTATGCTCTCGCTCACTTGCTCTTTCTCAAAACAAATAAATAAAAAAATCTTAAAAAAAAAAAAAAAGAACGGATGACTATTTAGATCAACCAAGCTGTGAAACCATTAAGAGATTAAACTTACAAGTCTCTGGCAAGATATTGCAAAAGCCCATACCTTTTTTTTTTTTTTAAATGATTTTTTATTATATTATGTTAGTCACCATACAGTACATCCCCGGATTCCGATGTAAAGTTCGATGCTCCGTTAGTTGCGTTATAACACCCAGTGTACCATGCAATACGTGCCCTCCTTACTACCCATCACCAGTCTATCCCATTCCTCAACCCCCTCCCCTCTGAAGTCCTCAGTTTGTTTCTCATAGTCCATAGTCTCTCATGTTTCATTCCCCCTTCTGATTACTCCCCCTTTCTTTATCCCTTCCTTCCCCTACCGATCATCCTAGTTCTTATGTTCCATAGATGAGAGAAATCATATGATAATTGTCTTTCTCTGCTTGACTTATTTCTCTTAGCATTATCTGCTCCAGTGCCATCCATGTTGCAGCAAATATTGAGAATTTGTTCTTTCTTATAGCTGAGTAATATTCCATTGTATATATGGACCACAGCTTCTTAATCCAGTCATCTGTTGAAGGGCATCTCGGCTCCTTCCACGATTTAGCTATTGTGGACAATGCTGCTGTGAACATTGGGGTGCATATGGCCCTTCTTTTCACTACGTCTGTATCTTTGGGGTAAACACCCAGTAGTGCGATGAAGAGCCCATACCTTTATCCACTCTATGGTCTTGGAGAACTTAGCCTGGGATTTGTAGGGCTAAGTGCTGTTCATGATGGTGCCTATATGCTCACTAACTGATTGAAGAAATCATTGTGCAAAATGGAAGAGTGATTGGTGTGAAATCTGAAGGAGAGGTTCCTTACTGTAAGCAGCTCGTTTGTGATCCCAGGTAAGTAAAAGACCAGGGAGAAAAAGTGGGCCAGGTGATTAGAGTTATCTGCATCCTCAGCCACCCCTCAAGAACACCGATGGCACCAGTTCCTGCCAGATCATCATTCCCCAGAACTAAGTCAGTCGGAAGTCAGATATCTGTGTCTGCATGATTTCCTCCGTATTCAGTGTGGCAGCACAAGGGAAGTATATCACCATAGTTAGTACAACTGTAGAGACCAAGGAACCAGAGAAAGAAATCAGACCAGCTTTGCAGGTTTTGGAACTGATTGAACAGAAATTTGTTAGCCTTAGTGACCTCCTTGTACCAAAAGGCTCGGGAACAGAAAGCCAGATCTTTATTTTCTGCACATAGAATGCTACAACTCACTTTGGAACAACTTTTGATGATGTTAAAGACATCTGTAAGAGGATGACCGAATCTGAGTTTGACTTTGAGGAAATGAACATAAGAAAAATGACATCTATGGGGAAGACTAACAGCAGTACATTTTATTATCTAATTAGGACAAACTTAACTTTTGGTGTATTATGTATACTGTATAAAATCAATATTATTGATCCCATGGTCCTGGGATCGAGTCCCGCATCAGGCCCCCTGCTCAGTGGGAAGTCTGCTCCATCATCTCCCTCTGCCCCTCCCCCGGCCTGTGTTCTCTCTTGCTTACTCTCTCTCTTTCTCAAATAAATAAATAAATAAATAAATAATTTTGAAATCGATTTTATAAGCCCTGCCTTTGTAATCAAAACTGAGATTGCCAAGCACTGTACCAGTAAATATTCCTTCCCTTTCTAATATCATGTATTAACTGGTTTTCATGGAGTGGCTCTTCAGAATTGGCAGTTACCATATTCTGTTCAGTTTAACCAATACTGGCTTTTTTTTCCCCAGGGAAGGATCAGTTTTTAAAAAAAACATTGTGACACTGTTACAGAGCACTTGTACAGTATTTGTATCTTTTAATCAGTCCAGCCTCATAGCCTTTGTAGTAGTGTGCTTCTGCCGCTCAAGAGCTGGATCAGTACAAATTATTATAAAAAAATAAATAAAATAAAATACAACCATGGAAAAAAAAAGCTGGATCAGTACAATTTTTCATGCCATCTGTCCTCTTGACATTAAAGAAATTAGGAATTGAATATCCCACAATTTGGGACAGAATCCCCACATTTTCCCTGCACCTTTCCATTTTGTGTCCTGTCAAGTATTACGAGTGCCCACGTAACACAGCTACAAGTTGGGGTTATGTGGGCCTAAAATTCTAACCCAACACCAGACTGTGAGAATCATTTTGGAGGAAGCCTGTGTTCAGTCTTATAAAATTGATGAGAGCAAAGGGAAAGAAACCTTTCATAAACCAGGTAAATGTAGAAGCTTCTTTTGTATTCTAGATGTGGCTTCTTCAGTAGGCCAAGCTACATTGCAGTATTGATTTGACAAAGTCTCTACTTCAGTGATGTCTGCCTCAAAATGTCTCCAGATGATTTCTGTACTGCAAAATAAAGCCCGAACTCTGGAAAAAAAAAAAAAAAGAAAAGAAAAGAAAAGGCATTTGATCAAGTTTAGGAGTTTCCTAATAAAAATTCTAAATAAATAGGATGAATAGAAAAAAACTAAATAAAATAAGAATTCTAATTGGAATAAAAAGGGGCACCTGGGTGGCTCATTTTGGTGTCTGATTCTTGATTTTGGCTCAGGTCGTGATCGCAGGGTCATGAGGTCGAGCCCTGTGTCGGGCTCCGTGCAGGGTATGGACCCTGCTTAAGATTCTCGCTTTTGGAACACCTGGGTAGCTCAGTTGGTTAAGCGTCTGCCTTTGGCTCAGGTCATGATCCCAAGACCAAGTCCTGCTTTGGGCTCCTTGCTCAGCAGGGGGCTTGCTTCTCCCTTTGCTTGCTGCTCCCCCTGCTTATGTTCTCGTTCTCTCTGACAAATGAATAAAATCTTAAAAAAAAAAAAAAAAAGATTCTCTTTCTCTCTCTCCCTCCCCACCCCCACACACTTGCGCTCGCTGTCTAAAAAAATAAAAATAAATAAAAATAAGTAAATAAGTAAATAAATAAAAATAGAATAAAAGGAGCACAAATACTATGCAGGTGTAAAAATGTATGAACTAAATTTACATATATCATTAAGGATAAATCTCAAAACAGTATCTCAAGCAAATTGCAGATGGCTGTGTGTGCTACAATACTATTTACGTGAAGCATGAATTAATACAAAACAGTACTACATAGTGCTTTTGAATACATTTATAGTAAGGATATAAAATTACACACTTGAAATGACAAAAAATAGTTCGTGAGGCAGGAGAGGTTAAGATGGCGGAGGAGTAGGGGACACCTTTTTCAGCCGGTCCCCTGAGTTGAGCTGGATAGGTACCAGACCAGCAGGAATATCCACGGAATCAGCCTGAGACGCAGGAAGATACATCTGGATCTCTACAAATGAACATCTCCAGCGCTGAGTATCGAGGTGCGAAGCGGGGAGCCGTGAAACCGCGCACAGATATCGGAAGCTAAACAGAAGGGGGAGGGAGCCGCCGTGTCAGGGCGCCGGGAAGCGGTAGCCACCTACACGGGGGAGCGGACAGACCGCGGACCCGCACGCTTGAGACAGCAGGCTGAGAAGGGAGGTCCGGGAGCGCACGCGGGACGGCTGGCGGTTGGCGGGCCACCTGCACGGGGGAGCAGGCGGACTCGCGGACGGCACCCGCGAGACAACAGACTTAGAACGCGAGCTCCAGGAGCGCGCGCGCAGGGCGGCTGGCGGGCCACCTGCACCGGGGAGCGGGCGGACCGCGGACCCGCACTCTGGAAACGGCAGACTGAGTCCGTGAGCCGGGAGCGTGCACCACCAAGCATCTCACGGAGCTCCGGAGCTCCGGTGTGCTCACTGGATCGAGGCTGAGACCGGGAGCTCCGGGAGCGTCCGCGGGGCGGCTGGCGGCTGGAGGGCCACCTGCACGGGGGAGCAGGCGGACTCGCGGTCAGCACCCGTGAGACACCAGACTGAGACGGGGAGCTCCGGGAGCCCGCGCGGGGCGGCTGGCGGCGGGCGGGGTTGGAAACACAAAGGACAGAGACGTGCCGGCCCTGGAAGTGAGGGCTGGGACGCCGGGTGTGGGGCGCACAGCCCGGGATGCTGCAGGGTTGAGCAGCACCAACAGAAACAGAGTTAAAGTGGCCAGAACATCAGTGGAGAACGATCCGCGATCCCTCTGTTCTGAGACAGAGGCTGAATTTCAGCCGCTGCTGCTCTCTCAGAAGAGGCATAGCAAACCGCCAGGGAAAGCCGCCAGAGAACAAAAGCCCGGAAATACCGGCTCACAGGGTGCCCATCCCCATCCCCCCTCGCAAGGGACACAGAGACTCTACCCAAACAGGGTTTTCTGAGTACCGGCAGGCAGGCCCCTCCCCCAGAAGGCAGGCTGAAAAATCAAGAAGCCCACAACCCGGAGCGCCTGAGTGGCGCAGTCACCAAGCACCTGTCTTCGGATTAGGGTGTGTTTACAACGTTCCGGAAAGGAGTCCCTCATCGGGCTTCTCCACCGGGAACCTGCTTCTTCCTCTCCCACTCCTCTGCTTGGGTTCCCTTTCTTGCTGACTGTCTCTCTCTCTCTCAAATAAATAAATAAACTCTTTAAGGAAGAAGCCCACATCCCTAAGATCTCTATAAAACAAGGGCGCACGGCCTGGGTCCCAGTCAACACTTGGGCTCTGGACAACCCTGCAATCTCTCTTCATCAGAATGACGAGAAGGAGAAGTCCCCCCCAGCAAAGAAAAGATAATGAGTCTGTGGCCTCTGCCACAGAATTGGCCTCGGCCACAGAATTAATACATATGGATGTATCCCAATTATCAGAAATGGAATTCAGAGCAACAATGGTCAAGATGATGAGTAAACTTGAAAAAAGCATCAGAGAAAGCGTTGCTGAGAATATAGAATCCCTAAGGGCAGAAATGAGAGCGAATCTGACAGAAATTAAAAATTCTATGGGCCAAATACAGTCAAAACTAGAGGCTCTGACGGCCAGGGTCACCGAGGCAGAGGAACGCGTTAGCGAATTGGAGGATGGGTTAGTAGAAGAAAAAACGAAAATAGAAGCTGGTCTTAAAAAAATCCACGCCCACGAATGTAGATTACGGGAGATTACTGACTCTATGAAACGATCCAATGTCAGAATCATCGGCATCCCTGAAGGGGTGGAGAAAAACAGAGGTCTAGAAGAGATATTTGAACAAATTGTAGCTGAAAACTTCCCTAATCTAGCAAGGGAAACAAGCATTCGTGTCCAAGAGGCAGAGAGGACCCCATCCAAGCTCAACCAGGACAAACCTACGCCACGGCATGTCATAGTGCAATTCGCAAATATTAGATCCAAGGATACAGTATTGAAAGCGGCCAGGGCAAAGAAATTTCTCACGTACCAAGGCAAAGGTATCAGGATTACGTCAGACCTGTCTACAGAGACCTGGAATGAGAGAAAGGCTTGGGGGGGCATTTTTAAAGCTCTTTCAGAGAAAAACATGCAGCCAAGGATCCTTTATCCAGCAAAGCTGTCATTCAGAATTGATGGAGAAATAAAGACGTTCCAAAATCGCCAATCATTAACCAATTTCGTAACCACGAAACCAGCCCTACAGGAGATATTAAGGGGGGCTCTATAAAGGTAAAAAGGCCCCAAGAGTGATACAGAGCAGCAAGTCACAACCGATACAAAGACTTTAAAGAGAAATGGCATCATTAAAATCATATCTGTCAATAATCTCTATCAATCTAAATGGCTTAAACTCTCCCATAAAACGCCACAGGGTTGCAGATTGGATAAAAAGACATGACCCATCCATTTGCTGTCTACAAGAGACTCATTTTGAACCCAAAGATGCATTCAGACTTAGAGTAAGGGGATGGAGTACCATCTTCCACGCAAATGGACCTCAAAAGAAAGCTGGAGTAGCAATTCTCATATCAGATAGACTGGATTTTAAACTAGAGGCCATAGAGAGAGATACAGAAGGGCACTATATTATTCTTAAAGGAAGTATTCAACAAGTGGATATGACAATTATTAATATATATGCCCCCAACAGGGGAGCAGCAAGATACACAAGCCAACTCTTAACCAAAATAAAGAGACATATAGATAAGAACACAGTAATAGTAGGGGACCTCAACACCCCACTATCAGAAATAGACAGAACACCCTGGCAAAAACTAAGCAAAGAATCAAAGGCTTTGAATGCCATACTCGACGAGTTGGACCTCATAGATATATATAGAACACTACACCCCAGAACCAAAGAATACTCATTCTATTCAAATGCCCATGGAACATTCTCAAGAATAGATCATGCTCTGGGACACAAAACAGGTCTCAGCCAATACCAAAAGATTGAAATTATCCCCTGCATATTCTCAGACCACAACGCTCTGAAATTGGAACTCAACCACAAGGAAAAACCTGGAAGAAACTCAAACACTTGGAGGCTAAGAACCATCCTGCTCAAGAATGACTCGATAAACCAGGAAATCAAAAAACAAATTAAACAATTTATGGAGACCAACGAGAATGAATACACAACGGTCCAAAACCTATGGGATACTGCAAAGGCAGTCCTAAGGGGGAAATACATAGCCATCCAAGCCTCACTCAAAAGAATAGAAAAATCTAAAATGCAGTTTCTATATTCTCACCTCAAGAAACTGGAACAGCAACAGAGGGACAGGCCTAACCCACTGACAAGGAAGGAGTTGACCAAGATTAGAGCAGAAATCAATGAATTAGAGACCAGAACCACAGTAGAGCAGATCAACAGGACTAGAAGCTGGTTCTTTGAGAGAATCCATAAAATTGATAGACCACTGGCAAAACTTGTCCAAAAACAAAGAGAAAGGACTGAGATTATTAAAATTATGACTGAAAAGGGAGAGGTCACGACCAGCACCATTGAAATTGCAAGGATTATTAGAAACTTTTATCAACAGCTATATGCCAAAAAACTAAACAATCTGGAAGAGATGGAGGCCTTCCTGGAAACCTATAAACTACCAAGACTGAAACAGGAAGAAATAGATTTCTTAAATAGGCCAATTAACTATGAAGAAATTGAGTCAGTGATAAACAACCTTCCAAATAATAAAACTCCAGGCCCAGACGGTTTTCCTGGGGAATTCTACCAAACATTCAAAGAAGAAATAATACCTATTCTCCTAAAGCTATTTCAAAAAATAGAAACAGAAGGAAAGCTACCAAACTCATTCTATGAGGCTAATATTACCTTGATCCCCAAACCAGGCAAAGACCCCCTCAAAAAGGAGAATTACAGACCGATTTCTCTAATGAATATGGATGCCAAAATCCTCAACAAGATCCTTGCTAATAGAATCCAACAGTACATTAAAAGGATTATCCATCATGACCAAGTGGGATTCATACCTGGGATGCAAGCATGGTTCAACACTCGCAAATCAATCAATGTGATACATCATATCAACAAGAAAAGACTCAAGAACCATATGATCCTCTCAATTGATGCAGAAAAAGCATTTGACAAAATACAGCATCCTTTCCTGATTAAAACCCTTCAGAGTGTAGGAATAGAGGGTACATTTCTCAATCTCATAAAAGCCATCTATGAAAAGCCTACTGCAAGCATTATTCTCAATGGGGAAAAGCTGGAAGCCTTTCCCTTAAGATCAGGAACACGACAAGGATGCCCACTCTCGCCACTATTATTCAACATAGTACTAGAAGTCCTTGCAACAGCAATCAGAAGACAAAAAGGGATCAAAGGTATCCAAATCGGCAAAGAAGAAGTCAAACTGTCTCTCTTTGCAGATGACATGATACTCTATATGGAAAACCCAAAGGAATCCACTCCCAAACTATTAGAAGTTATAGAACAATTCAGTAAGGTGGCAGGATACAAAATCAATGCCCAGAAATCAGTTGCATTTCTATACACGAATAACGAGACTGAAGAAAGAGAAATTAGGGAATCCATCCCATTTACAATAACACCAAAAACCATGCGTTACCTTGGAATTAACTTAACCAGAGACGTAAAGGACCTATATGCTAGAAACTATAGATCACTTTTGAAAGATATTGAGGAAGACATAAAAAGATGGAAAAATATTCCATGCTCATGGATTGGAAGAATTAACATAGTTAAAATGTCCATACTACCCAGAGCAATCTACACTTTCAATGCTATCCCGATCAAAATACCGAGGACATTTTTCAAAGAACTGGAACAAATAGTCCTTAAATTTGTATGGAACCAGAAAAGGCCCCGAATCTCCAAGGAACTGTTGAAAAGGAAAAACAAAGCTGGGGGCATCACAATGCCGGATTTCGAGCTGTACTACAAAGCTGTGATCACAAAGACAGCATGGTACTGGCACAAAAACAGACACATCGACCAATGGAACAGAATAGAGAACCCAGAAATGGACCCTCGGCTCTTTGGGCAACTAATCTTTGATAAAGCAGGAAAAAACATCCGGTGGAAAAAAGACAGTCTCTTCAATAAATGGTGCTGGGAAAATTGGACAGCTACATGCAAAAGAATGAAACTTGACCACTCTCTCACACCATACACAAAAATAAACTCCAAATGGATGAAAGACCTCAATGTGAGACAGGAATCCATCAAAATTCTAGAGGAGAACATAGGCAACAACTTCTATGACATCGGCCAGAGCAACCTTTTTCACGACACATCTCCAAAGGCAAGAGAAATAAAAGATAAAATGAACTTATGGGACTTTATCAGGATAAAGAGCTTCTGCACAGCCAAGGAAACAGTCAAAAAAACTAAGAGACAGCCCACGGAATGGGAGAATATATTTGCAAAGGACACCACAGATAAAGGACTGGTATCCAAGATCTACAAAGAACTTCTCAAACTCAATACACGAGAAACAAATAAACAAATCATAAAATGGGCAGAAGATATGAACAGACACTTTTCCAATGAAGACATACAAATGGCTAACAGACACATGAAAAAATGTTCAAAATCATTAGCCATCAGGGAAATTCAAATCAAAACCACACTGAGATACCACCTTACGCCAGTTAGAATGGCAAAGATAGACAAGGCAAGAAACAACAATTGTTGGAGAGGATGTGGAGAAAGGGGATCCCTCCTACATTGTTGGTGGGAATGCAAGTTGGTACAGCCACTCTGGAAAACAGTGTGGAGGTCCCTTAAAAAGTTAAAAATTGAACTACCCTATGACCCAGCCATTGCACTACTGGGTGTTTACCCCAAAGATACAGACGTAGTAAAGAGAAGGGCCATATGCACCCCAATGTTCATAGCTGCATTGTCCACAATAGCCAAATCATGGAAGGAGCCGAGATGCCCTTCAACAGATGACTGGATTAAGAAGCTGTGGTCCATATATACAATGGAATATTACTCAGCTATCAGAAAGAACGAATTCTCAACATTTGCTGCAACATGGACGGCACTGGAGGAGATAATGCTAAGTGAAATAAGTCAAGCAGAGAAAGACAATTATCATATGATTTCTCTCATCTATGGAACATAAGAACTAGGAGGATCGGTAGGGGAAGAAAGGGATAAAGAAAAGGGGGGTAATCAGAGGGGGGAATGAAACATGAGAGACTATGGACTGTGAGAGGCAAACTGAGGACTTCAGAGGGGAGGGGGTGGGGGAAGGGGATAGCCTGGTGATGGGTAGTAGGGAGGGCACGTATTGCATGGTGCACTGGGTGTTATACGCAACTAATGAAATCAAACTTTACATCGGAATCTGGGGATGTACTGTATGGTGATTAACACAATATAATAAAATAAAATTTAAAAAAAAATAGTTCGTGAGGATGTATGAAAGGATTTTTTTTGCATCACTATTCATAGAACAAAAAACAAAGGAAGCATAATTTTAAAATTGCCCATTGTGTAGCTATTAGAAAGAATAAATTAGGATTATATGAATTGCAGGGATTTCTGTAAGATATACTCTTGAGGAAAGAATTACTATTAATAATTTCATTATTTTAAAAAAGTCTCACCAATCCCTATAAATGTATATATACATGTATGTGTTCGTATATGATTATATGACCATGGGGAAAAAAACATGGAAGGATGCATACTAGGTCATTACTGTGAATCATCCTGGAGTGGGGTGGAAGAGAGGAGTAAAGGTGAAGAGGAAGCCAAATAAAAAAGGGTGGGGCTAATAAGACTGCAATTAAAAACCTTCCACTATCTGTGTCATTTATGTATTTATGTGAAATTATGTGTAAAAGGGAATTTCAAAAAAGAATGTATAATATATAAAAATGGCTTTTTGTATATGTGTATAAAATCATGATTTTGTTAAAAAGGTGATAGGAACCTGGTGTCATTGAGCATATCCATTCATATTAGTGACTCTTCTCTAACCTCTCTAAAACAAGCTGATTTTGTTGTTTGGCTTTCCACATAGTGTGACTCCAGGGAGAAAACTCCCTGGTTAGTACTGTACAAATAACCTGCTGTATAGATGTAAAATATCATGGTAAACAAATAGGATGACATTCTAATAGATTTTTCTTTTTGAGGAAGTGAGGAAGAGAGAAAGCCAACCTATGAGATCCTCCTGGAATGGGGGCTTTAGGAACCTAATGCTATCTATTCCTCTGTTCCCAAGCCCACAAACTGCTCAGACAGGGCATGAGTTTCCTGGGTTACATATTACAGTAATCCTCTGCTGCAAAGCTTGGAACCAGTTAGTTCTATAAACTTGACATGTAACTCCAGTCAGTTTGGGGCACCTGGCTGCCGCAGTCATTAAGCGTCTGCCTTCGGCTCAGGGCGTGATCCTGGGGTCCTGGGATCCAGCCCCACATCAGGCTCCTCAGCTGGGAGCCTGCTTCTTCCTCTCCCTCTCCCTCTGCTTGTGTTCCTCTCTCGCTGGCTGTCTCTCTCTCTGTCAAATAAATAGATAAAATCTTAAAAAAAACAACAACAAAAAAAGAATTGGGACGCTATAATAAACTCCCTTTAAAAAAACACACAAAAAACTCCAGTCAGTTCATCACTGAGGTCCACTTCACAAATATCTGTTCCTGGGTAAGCCGCTATGAATAAGGGGCTTATTATGAGCAAAGTCAGTGGTATCTTCCTTTTGCATTGTGCTCAAACTGCCCTCAGTTACTTTTACCTCCCACAATAGATCTTGTCTTTTCTGGTCTTCAAGCCCCTGCACATGCTTTTTCCTTTGGCTAGAAACTTTTCTAGGCTGGAAAAGGTGCGTTTCCATGTCCCCGTTGCACTCTGCACTCCCCTTTGTGTGTTTGCCTCCCTCACCAAACTGTCAGCTGTGCAAGAGCAACCAGTGTGTATGTCTTCATTTTAGAATCTCCACACTCAACCTGACACATACTGGTTGAATAAATTTTAAAATGTCTTATAAATCTTCCTCTACCATGTTACAAAAGTTCTTTCTACCATCTTATCTCAACAAAGGTTTTAACAACCTTTCTTCTAATCCGGAAGCTTAAGATGAGGGTTGGAAACTGGTAACCTTCTTGTTCTCTACCACACTTTTTATTTTGCTGTGACTCAGTTACCTCTTCTTAACCTATCTAAACTTTAATTTGCTCATCTAATAAACTGGAACTCATGATACTACTGCCTACTTCAAGGTTTATGGCATGATGTTCAGTGTTCACATTGCAGCATATGTTCTATGTGAACATTGATAGAGTGTATACAGAGTTCTCATCTCAAGGCCAGGTACTTTTATTATTACTAAAACCTTTGCCAATCATTTGTACCATCTTTTCTTGCCATTAAGTTTGCCCCTCTTTCAAAGTAGCTTCACAGGCTCCTTTACCTGTCTATCCTTTGGAACTTATCATTGGCCATTTCAAAGTTACTCTTACTAACTTCTAAACTACCCCTTGACTTTTGGCTTTGCTGTCCTTGTTCATTCCTTTTTGGTAACTTTGACCAGAAGCTTTACTTTCTTCCACTTTCTAGCTGCTAGGGAAAATCACAAAGCTAATTCAGCACAGGCTGTGCCAGATTTGCTGGGGTGACCAAGAGAATCTTTCTGATAGCATGGCAGTCTTCTTTTGTTCTTTTAAAAAGTGGATTCTTGACCCAGGAATTATCTGTACCACAATTATCTGCAGAACTTTTGAAACTGCAGATGTCTGAATCCCACTCTTCAGTCCTAAGGAGATTTGCAAGGTGTGGGGACTGAACATACCTATTTTTTAAAAGCCTTGGTTGTTCTTTTGGAAACTAGGCTTAAGAGCCCTATTCAATTAAGTTCCTGACAGCAGCTGTTTTGTATGCTTTCCCCTGTCCTCAAGCCCCTTAAAATTACTCTGTACAACGCTTAGTTTCCCCTTCAAACTAGAGCATTCTACAGACTTCCCAATTTCTTTTATTGCTCCATCATTCTTCCATACACTAGCTCAGAATCCTGGCATTGTTTCTGAATCTTGTCTCTTCTTTGACTCTAGTCATTCGGGTCATTTGTCTCCTTTCCCGGCTCCTGCTTGTTTCTGTTGTTGTCCAGTTAGAGCATCACACTAGCTCTCCACTTCTGGCCACCGTATGCTGCCACCCCACTGCCTCCAGAGTATTATTCTGTTACAGCTTTGTTCTTCTCCTGCTTTTAGAAGGCTATACCATACTGCAGAATAAAGTCTGAAATGCTTAATTTTACACTTGAGGCCCTCAAAAATGTGGACTCAATTCAAACTTTTGATTTTGTTTCCCATTCCTTTCCTTAATATATGTCAAGCTGTTAACTAAATTAGAGGTAAGATGGTGTATAAAAAAGATTCTTTTGAATCCTAGCACTGGCACTTGCCAAAGGTATGATCTCAAGCAATTTACTTTAGCCTCTGACCTTGTCTTATCTGTCTCCTCTGTAAAATAGACATAAAAATGACTATTTACATGGTTTGTCATAAGTAGTTAGTTAACATGTATAGTGTAATTAGCATGGGGCCTGGCACCTAGAGGGCCTTGAGATAATATTCTTTACCTGCTCCCTCCAATCTTCCTCCAGCTGCCCTCCTAAGATGTGCACTCTCTTACATCCTTCTCTTTCTGTTTCTTTGCTCATGCCATTCTCTCAGCCTTTCCTTCCATTTCCAGCTTTTGAAGTCTTATTCTTTCTTTTTTACCTGTTTTAATAAATCCTTCCCCGCCCTTGTCCATTCCAAATTCCCATAGTGTATTGTACCTTTTGTAGCATTTGTGAAAAATTTTCTCCTTTGCTGTTATGTTAGATATTTCTTGTTCTCTCTACAAAATAAATTGAAATCTCCTCAAGGACAAGGACCTAGTCATAGTCATCTTGGTTTAATTCATCTTTACCAGCATACTGCTTTGTAGCCAGCAGGTTCTCAGTGAATATTTAGCAAACAGGTAAAACCAAAGAACCACTCCTCCTTGTGCAGAAATCGAAAAATAAGCTCACAAGCAGTATTGCTCCATTGTTGCTAGAGAAATAAAGTAGCAAATGAATTCACATACCTAGAGAAAGGATTCTTCCCACCAAATAAATAGCTAGAAACAGGATTCCTGGGAGAAATAGCTGATTATGGGTCTGGTCAGGAAATGTACAGGTTGAGCCTAGAAGATTTTGTCATGTATAAAGCAATGAAGCTATCTAAGATTGCTAAGGTTCTGTTGGAAAACTCAAGAATTAACACGAAGTTCTAATTGATCAAAGATGGGACAGTTTGAGGATCAATAAAAATCAGTGGATTGAAATATATCAACTGTGCTTAAATCCAAGAACTTAAATGATACTAAAAAGAAAGCAAAAAGATTTGATCACCCTTGGAAGAATCTAGAACCTAGATAAAACATCCTGAAAACATGTAAGTAAAGAGAAAGAATAAGTGTTTATGCTACCTTTCCTGGAGGGAATTATTCCTGACATAAACAAGTAGTTGAGGAGGGGAAGCTTTTTATTACTGAACTCTAGCTCAGAAATGAAGACAACGGTAGAATATCAATACAAAAACATTTCTTTAGATTTAAAATATTACTTGTCTATTCAGCTAACTTTTCCTGCCTCTTTTCTGACTTTAAAAAAAGAAGAGGTCTTTGAGGAGCACCTGGGTGACTCAGTTAGTCAAGCGTCCAACTCTTGATCTCAGCTCAGGTCTTGATCTCAGGGTCCTGAGTTCAAGCCCCACATTGGGCTCCATGCTGGGTGAGTAGCCTACTTAAAAAAAAAATTGGGGCACTTGGGTGGCTCAGTCAGTTAAGCATCTGCCTTTGGCTCAGGTCATTATCTCAAGGTCTTGGGATCGAGCCCTAAGTAGGGTTCTCTGCTCAGTGGGGAGTCTGCTTCTCCCTCTGCCTCTCCCCTGGTCACGCTTTCTCTCAGTCATAAATACATAAAATCTTTTAAAAAATAAAATAAAATCTTTGAGTCAAAAGCTTTATGAAATGAAAAAAATCAGGGATGAAAGTTTGGTAGCTCTTTTATCTTAAATTGCAGTCAAAAGACAAATAATTCCCCAGTTTGGAAATGTTAACACTTCTCATTTAGTTGTTGGTTTCTTAGATGTTTCTTGTACTTTTATGGTCTCACTCATTGTACTTCCTATTACTGCCCGTCATTTCAAGGGATCCTTCAAACTACTCAAATATAAAATAGTGTTGACCTTCATACTCAATGCAGGAACAGAGCTAGAACCAGACTACAACATACCCCAGAAGTTTCAGTCTCCCAGTCTAGGGCCTTAAGTAGCTTTTAGGCTAATCACAGTGAACATGGGTCTTTTAAGTAATGTTTATGTGAAGCAATAGAAAAGGCTGACTTCATACCATAAAGCAAACATATTAACTCAAGAGCAAAATAAATAACCTGTAAAGATAAGATAGAGGGAAAAACCCACAAATGACAGTTTGGGTAGTCTTCATTTTGATTTTTAATAAAGTCTCATAACTACAAGTAATTGCAGATTTTTCTCCATAGATACCTTGTTTTTTCGATTCAGACACACCCGTTTTTCATGTTTAAACATTTCTGAAATTTGCGTGTAGCTTGCAGTGCATGTGTACAGGTTTCCTTGCTGTCAGAAAGTAGATCATTCCTGTGCAACCTTTTTTTTTTTTTTTTTTTTTAAAGTAGGCTCCATGCCCAGAATGGAGCCCAATGCAGCGGCTCAGACTCACGACCCGGAGATTGAGACCTGAGCTGAAATCAAGAGTCTGATGCTCAGTCGACTGAGCCACCCAGGCACCTCCTATGCAACCTTTTAAAATTGGTGTCAAGTGAAGAAACAATTACCATTAATTTACATGGAAAAATTTTTTTAGAGTTCCCAGACCCCAAAAGTCACCTCTTAGGCTTTTCTGATACCTAAGGACATATCTTGCTAATGGATACACAAAATAAATCAAGATAAAGCACAGATGCTCACAGACACAGTTCAAAGCTATGGCGCTGGATGCTGAGATGCCGAGTGCAGTTTGTGGGGGAGGAACTTGACGGGGCCACTCTTAATGCCTTTGTAACAGCTCACTGCAAAACACACACTGAATGCTATTTGTGCTTTTCGCCTTTTTTCATAATAAGCAAAAATCCTCTTTGGATTTCTTTTGATTAGAAAAACAGGTACTAACGTAGATCTTTCATAAAAGTGAAGTGATGTAACATAAACTTTTAAAAAGCAAAGTGGGGGGCACCTGGGTAGCTCAGTTAGTTAAGCCTCTGACTCTTGATTTCAGCTTCGGTCATGATCTCAGGGTCTTGAGATCAAGCCCCATGTCTGTGCTGGGTGTGGAGCCTGCTTAAGATTCTCTCTCCCCTCCCTTTGCCCCCACCCCCGTCAAAAAAAGAAAAAAACAAAACAAAACAAAAAACGGAAGGTACCTGTATTTAATGTGGCAGTGACCCTGCAGCCTTTTTATCCTGCCCGAGAAACTTTCAAATTGTGTTTTATAATCAATTTTGTCTTTGAGTCTTGGAAATATAGTATATAATATTTGTGGGTGAATTTTGAGAGCACAATTTGTTTACAGAGTGATTCATAGAATATTTGAGAGCAGTATTTTCCAAAGTATTTTATCATAATACCATATATATCATGCATATAATACTGTAATATCAGTTCTTGTGTAAGCGTTCTGAAAACAGGGGACAGAGATGCTCAATGGTTAAATAAGTTTGGAAAATGCATCTTACTTCAAGAGCCTCATGATGGATAAAAAGCCCATTAAGCTCTGAGAAAGACTGGTTTAAAAAAATAAAAACTCTTTCAGTCTCTTTTAACCAAGTATTTTCCAAACTTTCTGACCCCCAAATCCTTTTGTTTAACATCTGCTAGCACTCCATTTTGGGAAATACTGCTATGTAAAGTTGATTAATGTAAGTATTAAAACAAAACATTTTTATCAGGTTGTTTTAAGTACTTTCCCATTGCAAATTAAAAAGACAACTAATAATTCTATGCATCTGTGTATCTAGTTGTCCCAAGAACCTTTTCAAAGGCAGGGCTGGCTAGACTAGATTGTCAGCTTAGTCAGACGTGGTCTTTAATTGCCTTCAGTATTACAGCAGCCCTGTGCTGCCCAGTCAGTATTAGCCCTTGATTCATTTCACAGATTTGTACAGCAGTTCAGTTGCTGGGCTTTGGGGTGATATATCTGAGCAATGGAAATTCTGGTGTAATATATCACAGCTTGTTAGTTCTGGCACTGCAAATTTATTCTGTAACTCACTGCACCTACTTTTTAAAACTTTATTATCAATATAAATATATTGGTCAGGTGTCAGTATTGCTGGATCTTCTTGTACTGTTCTCCTGTATTTATTATAGCCTGTTTATAGTAAATCTCTGGGGGAGTCATAGAGCTGGGATAAATCTGTCCCTTCCCTGTGTTCTACCAGGGAAAAGAGGGAGTTAGGTAGTTCTTACAAGTGTAGGTGAACCTTACTGTCCTCACAGTAAGAGACATCTTCATCCTGGGTAATGGAAGCTGTAAAGTATTAACCAAACATATTTTTTTGCATATTTAGTAATCGTTCATTAAATGCCTAATTTGTACCAGATAACTCTGCCAAGTGTGGGATTTAAAAAGTGAAAAGCATTTTTTATTTTAAGGGACCTCCACACTGTTTTCCAGAGTGGCTGTACCAACTTGCATTCCCACCAACAATGTAGGAGGGATCCCCTTTTCTCCACATCCTCTCCAACAATTGTTGTTTCTTGCCTTGTCTATCTTTGCCATTCTAACTGGCGTAAGGTGGTATCTCAGTGTGGTTTTGATTTGAATTTCCCTGATGGCTAATGATTTTGAACATTTTTTCATGTGTCTGTTAGCCATTTGTATGTCTTCATTGGAAAAGTGTCTGTTCATATCTTCTGCCCATTTTATGATTTGTTTATTTGTTTCTCGTGTATTGAGTTTGAGAAGTTCTTTGTAGATCTTGGATACCAGTCCTTTATCTGTGGTGTCCTTTGCAAATATATTCTCCCATTCCGTGGGCTGTCTCTTAGTTTTTTTGACTGTTTCCTTGGCTGTGCAGAAGCTCTTTATCCTGATAAAGTCCCATAAGTTCATTTTATCTTTTATTTCTCTTGCCTTTGGAGATGTGTCGTGAAAAAGGTTGCTCTGGCCGATGTCATAGAAGTTGTTGCCTATGTTCTCCTCTAGAATTTTGATGGATTCCTGTCTCACATTGAGGTCTTTCATCCATTTGGAGTTTATTTTTGTGTATGGTGTGAGAGAGTGGTCAAGTTTCATTCTTTTGCATGTAGCTGTCCAATTTTCCCAGCACCATTTATTGAAGAGACTGTCTTTTTTCCACCGGATGTTTTTTCCTGCTTTATCAAAGATTAGTTGCCCAAAGAGCCGAGGGTCCATTTCTGGGTTCTCTATTCTGTTCCATTGGTCGATGTGTCTGTTTTTGTGCCAGTACCATGCTGTCTTTGTGATCACAGCTTTGTAGTACAGCTCGAAATCCGGCATTGTGATGCCCCCAGCTTTGTTTTTCCTTTTCAACAGTTCCTTGGAGATTCGGGGCCTTTTCTGGTTCCATACAAATTTAAGGACTATTTGTTCCAGTTCTTTGAAAAATGTCCTCGGTATTTTGATCGGGATAGCATTGAAAGTGTAGATTGCTCTGGGTAGTATGGACATTTTAACTATGTTAATTCTTCCAATCCATGAGCATGGAATATTTTTCCATCTTTTTATGTCTTCCTCAATATCTTTCAAAAGTGATCTATAGTTTCTAGGATATAGGTCCTTTACGTCTCTGGTTAAGTTAATTCCAAGGTAACGTATGGTTTTTGGTGTTATTGTAAATGGGATGGATTCCCTAATTTCTCTTTCTTCAGTCTCGTTATTCGTGTATAGAAATGCAACTGATTTCTGGGNAAAATAAATAAAATAAATAAAATAAAATAAAATAAAGTATAGATGGAATAATTTAAAAAAAAAGTGAAAAGCAACCAATCCTTGTCCTTCTCACAGAGTTGACTCTAACCGGTGAGACAGTGGTTGTGTAAATGATAAATATTCATAATGCAGTGTGCTTACTATTTTAAGAGGTAGATATAGGAGGCTCTAGGGACCCCTAACTCAGATAATCAGTTTGGTGAAGTAAGTAGAAAGTCTGAGTCAGGAGGATAAGTAGCATTTGGTCATGCAAGCAAGGGGATAAAGGACATCTCTGACGGAACAGCTTGTAAAATGCACGGAGTTGTGAAAAGTGAAGAATTTGGAAGTGCAGGTATCTTGGTCTTGCATAAGGTATTTATGGTAGCAGCATGGAGGATGAGGACTGAATGGAAGGAAGGAGCCCAGTGATGCATGGCTGTAATTACTGTGTTAGGCAGAGTTTAGAAGACTGTCCCATAGATGGTTCTTGATCTGTGTTAGCACTTTTCAAATTAAGTTTACTGTATATTTCCAGATGACAGAATAATCATATTACTTCATGTTTATAATATCATTTTGATGATTCATGGGCCTGATCACTTAATAAGTTACTCTTACATAAATGTATTAGCTCTATTCCTTTTTTTAAAAGATTTTATTTATTTTTAATTAGAGCGCACACTCGTGCACACGCGCAAGTAGAGAGAGGGGCAGAGGGAGAGGAAGAAGCAGACTCCTCACTGAGCGCGGAGCCCAATGTGAGGCTCGATCCCAGGACCCTGAGATCATGTCCTGAGCTGGTCAGATGCTTAACCAACTGAGCCACCCAGGCGCCCCAGCATTAGCTTTATTCTTAATCAGTTTTATTGAGATATAATTTACTTGTAAGCCAGTTTTATTGTAAAACTCACTGAGTTTTGACAAATGTATAAGTCACATAACCACCACTCTTCTAATCATGAGATAGTATATTTTCATCACCCTGCATTAACTTTTAATTAGATTTTGGTAAACTAAATAAATTAACTCTTCAAACCCTGACCCTGGAAGATATAATCTCAGAAGAACAGAGAAATAAAAAGCCACCAGCCTTAAACTAGCAAGAAATTTTTTTTTCCCATAAAACCCAATCACAAAGAGAAGCTCTGTATAAATGCTGCTTTTGGGGGGTTTTGTGTCTTGAAATCATCAGAAGGAAAAGGAGGAAGTAAGAAGCAACAGTAAGAAGTTGTCTACAGAGTGACTGGCGTAATGTTATGTAAAAATGTTTGAGGGTGGAGAAAGAAAAAGCACCAAGAACACAAAACCACAGTTTTAAATACTGAACTGGGAATCTCAGACTTGAGTTTTAGCAAACAGCTTTGATACTTAGCAGAGTTCCAAAAGCAGTTTCACTTTTCTGAGGTCTTGATTTTCTCAGTCATCAAATGGGATACTTGAACGGCGTATTCGAAGCTGTATTATGCAGAACTAGAATTCATTAGGCGTGGATAGGAGTTATGGGTTGAGGACATGAGAATTAGGAATTAGGGCTAAATATTAAATTGTGGAATAGTTGGAGTTAGGTTTTGAATTCAGCAGATAGGGGAGAAAGTGCATTTCCTCTCCTCAATTGTATTTCCATATATTCAGCTGACCTTTCATTGACTGTTAAAGCATTGGAGGTTAGGACACTTTTGAAAAATAATTCTCTCTGTAATTTTGCCTTGCAGCCGTGATTCATTGTGAATAGGGATAACTTTCTCTAGGGGAGAAACCACCAGATCTCTTTCTTGGAAGTTATTACATTTGGGAACAAAATATATGTTTGGATATGAGAGATATGAAGTTTTGTATTTTTAAACAATTATTTAATCCATCTTATTTGTTTGTTTTAACCAGTTACCCATGGGTGTATTGTTTCCACAATAAAACTTTTTCTACCAGATGGTATGGAAGCCCGACTCCGCTCAGAGTGAGTATAATTTAGTGCTCTGAAGTTTTTGTATTAATTACCTTGGTTAATAATATTCTGGGTGATGGTATACTGTTAACACTTCAAGATTGTTCTAATAATGGTAGAAAGTTAATGCAGTTCTTTTAAAATATAATATACTAATTGTTTTTCACACTAGCTACAATTCTAGTAAATAATAATGTATAATGAGGCACAGGTTATTTTGTTTCCAAATTTAACTTCACGATTTATACTTTGATGGATAATTAGTTGTTTTTAAAAATATTTAGGGTATATAAGTTACTGGTGAGTGATAACTGTACTCATTAATGGTGAGTGATCCTGTATTTTGATCTGCATTTAATATAGGACTTCTTAAACTGTGATTCCCTCTGAAGATAATGCTGTTGTCATGATCTTTTAGAACCTTGAGAATGTTGATATAGTTAGTAGCCTATTTTGGTGGGAGTTTTGGAGGGATTTTCCAAGGCTGTATTTTTTCCCCCTGAAGCAATGGAAAGATCACTTAGAGGAGGACAAACTTGAAAAGGAAGAATTACTTATAAAATGTAAATGTTAAAATCTAAATATAGGGGCGCCTGGGTGGCACAGCGGTTAAGCGTCTGCCTTCGGCTCAGGGCGTGATCCCGGCGTTAAGGGATCGAGCCCCACATCAGGCTCCTCCGCTATGAGCCTGCTTCTTCCTCTCCCACTCCCCCTACTTGTGTTCCCTCTCTTGCTGGCTGTCTCTATCTCTGTAGAATAAATAAAATCTTTAAAAAAAAAATCTAAATATAAGTACATTTTAATCTTTGCTTTTCACAGATTATCATTATGTAGTAATTATTAATTAAACTTAAGCATTTTTTATTTGGGGAGCAAGAAGCTTGTTTCTATACCCAACATAATATTTTTTATCCTTCAAAAGCAAAGACAAAGATCTGAGGGTGGGAGGTTAAGATAAGCAATAAGTTTAAGGCAAAGTAGAATAGTAAGTAGAAAAGAGAGAATGAAAAAGAAAGCAGAGAGAGGCCCTCTTATTACTATGATAGTCTGTGCTTTCATTAGGATTACTGTGTATTTTGCTTCAGTTAGATGCTACTAATTTTTTTTAGCTTTAAGCATATCTGAAGCAAAACAAAAATTTTTGAACATTTAAATGTAAAACAATGTTTCATGTTCTGTATTATAGTTTAATTATTAAAAAATACAGTTAACTTTGGGAACTTTAATGTGACTCAGGAGTCAAGGGTTAAGTTTTTAAAAATAAGAGTAATTATTAATCAACTAATGATGTGTGGCTTCTTAAAGACCTTGATGTTTGTTTGTGATAATTAGATTTTTCTTTCATGTAGTTAAGAGCTTTGAGCAATTATATAAAGGGTTATCTGTGATCTCAGGTTCCATCTAGGAGGACATGTAAATTTTTCAAAGTCTATGTTAGTGACTTGTGTTCCTATCCTTGTTTCTCCAGTGCTTTTCATCTCTGCCCCGTTTCCTTCTCATTGTTTGGTTTTTCTTATGTGGTTAAATATTTGTATCATTTAAAGTTTTGCTGCCAGTTTCGTTGTACATAGTCTAGCTGACTTTCTGGAGAAGATGAATTTTGGACAGGCAGTTCTCTAGAGCTGGTAGAAGATCAGGATGGTCTTTAGAGGTGGATAATCTAATTCAAAGCCCAAGTCCACTGATTCTGTGTCTTGATCAGGCTTCCCTTTTCTCATTTGAAGAATGAAGATAACAGTAGTACCTACAGAGCAGGAATTTTATGAGGAGGATTAAGCAAGGTTATGCGCTTAAAGAGTTTTGTGTAGTACCTAGCATATATTAAGCATACAGTGATCATTGGCTGTTTCTGTTACTGTAATCTTTTTTAGCAGTCAAGATACATTTGGGTATGTCAGAATGCTTAGAATTTCAGGTACATTATATACATAGCATTTAATGCTTTTAAGATCCTCACTAGCTAGTTCTCAAAAAGCTAATTCTTTTTTCTTCCTTGATTTTTATTATATTGCACAAATAATTTTTTTAAAGTTATCTCTATACCCAACATGGGGCCCAAACTCACAACTCTGAGATCAAGAGTCACATGTTCTCCTGACTGGGCCAGCCAGGCACCCCTGTACAAATAATTTTTAAATGACAAGAAACAGAGAAAAATTGCCTGTAATCCCACCATCCTAACACTAAATAATGGTTTCCCTTTTCTGCATGCCCTTGTTGCCTATGAACTTTTTCTATAATTCAAACAAAATATACCTATATCCAGGATAGTTTCTGTAAAATGCATATATATATATATATATATGATGTTTAGCTAGATTTTTAGCCTTTTGTTACCCAAATTTTCACAAGAACAGAAAATTTTGTACTTGGGTCACTAAGAAAACTGGATTTAAAAGAAATATGGGGGCGCCTGGGTGGCACAGCAGTTAAGTGTCTGCCTTCGGCTCAGGCGTGATCCCGGCGTTACGGGATCGAGCCCCACGTCAGGCTCCTCCGCTATGAGCCTGCTTCTTCCTCTCCCACTCCCCCTGCTTGTGTTCCCTCTCTCGCTGGCTGTCTCTATCTCTGTCGAATAAAGAAATAAAATCTTTAAAAAAAAATATGAATATTGTTTGCTTCTATTTAGATTTTAAGTTCATTTGCCTATATGTGCCTATCTACAGAGAAAAATATGTATACCCCAAATGGTTATCTCTTGGTGCTGGCCTTAGATAATTTTTACTTATTTCCTCATGCTTTACTTCACACATTTTCCATAATCTAATATGTATTGCTTGTATAGTCAAGAAAAAGAAGGTTACGTTTAAACTGTCTATTCCATGTTTATAGGGTAGAGAGAAAAACTAAAGTTGGCGTAATTTTTTAAACCTTCATTAGGCACCAGCTTTGCTAGGGCCTTGTGATGGGTTCTGGGGATCCAGAGGTAAATTGGTCACAGTCCCTGGCTTCCTTAGCTGCTCTGTTCTCATGGGAGTGGTAGTAGGATCAAGTGCTACTATGTCCTAGGTACTGTTGAAAGCTCTTTATTTATATTAACACATTTAATGCTCACAGTTACCCCATGGGATTGTTTTTATGATTTTCCCCATTTTATGGATGAGGAAGCTAAGACCTATAGTGCTTAGGTAAACTTGCCCAAGATTACGCAGCTGGTAAGTAGAGCCGGAATTTGGGCCCAGTCAGTATGGCGTCTGAGCCTACATGTGTAACTGCTACGCTACACTACCTGTCTGTCAGTAGTACTTTATAAGGCCCAAAAGGCAACTAGTACCAATTATACTGTCTCTTTACTGCTTAGCTTTAAAGGAATATACTGAGTTTAGTTTCATACCTACATCTGAGCTTTCAGTTGCTAACGTGTGAGGTGGCTGTGTAGAGAACAGTAATACTGTTTGATTAGCCAAAGTTGTTCTCCACTAGAGCAAGTTTCCAAATTATAGCTTTCTGTCGAGTAGAACTTTGGTTTTTAAGACTTTGTGTATATGAATATTTGATTTTAAAAGGCTATAATTTACACATACCAAAATTAAAAATGGATAATCTAAGGAGTGCTTCTTTTCTATTTAGAAGTTGTATAGTCATGGAAGTCACCAGAGCCCTCATTAAATAAAGGATCTTCAAAGGGCATTTAATACATTTTGAATTTTGAATTTGTGTTTAGAAATATGTGTAAAAGGTAGATTTTTATATTTATTAACCTTGTTTTCTAAGAATTCTATGTATTTATGAAGGATTGAAAAGTAATTCACACTCTTTTAACTATATGACAGCAAGTGCATCAACTTTGGGGTTTAAGATATTCTGGTACTGTCATACTATTTCCTCTATTGTCAGGAAATTAGATAAAAAATTCTAAATTTTACTTTTCAGTGTCATCCATGCTCCATTACCAAGTCCTGTTGACAAAGTAAGTTACTAATGATTTTTTTTTTTCTAAACTAACTCAACTACATTGCTTTGGAAAATGTTTTTGTTTGTTTTTAATATGCTTTACCTAGAAACTTATTTTCTTCTGTAACAAATTGTATACAGTGCATGTAGGTATTTGATTATTGCAGTCTTCTGATCTGGAGAATTTAAGATGGATGTTTCTTAGGAAAAAACCTTTGTTATCTCAAGTAAATGGCTGATTGTATAGACTAGGAACACTTGTTTTGTGCCTAGCCAGAGATACGAAGTCTAAGTTACTACTTTTTATTCTGGAATACAATTCTGTCTAGAAATATCTATTAAAATTTCTGCCCAAATAGTTCCCCCAACATATACCTTTAGCTTTAACCTGATCTGGTCAGAAAATTTGCGATAATTACTTGTTGGTATTTTTCCTTCTGTTCAGAAATAATGGTATAATAAACTGTAGATATCATTGCTAAATAGCAAAGAAATACATCTATATCTTTTGACATTAGTGTGGATGTTTTTTCTTAGTGTACTAACTAAACTATTGGAAAAATATTTTACATTTTTTTCTTCTATTTGGATAAAGAAAGCCTGCCTGAAACTGAAGTTCTCTGTTAGATTCCTTTTTTAGAAGTAAAAGTGGTTGATCATCAACCTCAGTAATACCAAGCATTATTTCAGAAGTAAATAATGGCCTTGCCAATTTAGGACTAACTTTTAAGAATAATGCTAGTTAGCATATTAATAAAAATATACTTTCTGAATTTAAGAATGATGCTGTTAACGTCATTAATAATACATAAGGCTTGGTGGTGTTGAGGATATGGGTAAATGTTACAGCAACCTAATAGTATCTTCTTTTTTGGTGGGGGGATGTATAATGCCATGGTTCTATATTCCACACTTGTTAAGAACCCCTTATTGAAGGTATTTCTTCTAATACTCTTGAGTTCAAAGTATTTTTTTCTGTGAGTTGTAATTTAAACACCATTATTTCCCATCTTTTTCTTCTTAAACCTACCTGTAGTTTAAAGAAGAAGAAGAAAAAAGACAAAGCTTCTTTCTTTCTTTCCCTTCCTTCCTTCCTTCCTTCCTTCCTTCCTTCCTTCCTTCCATCCGTCCATCCTTTCTAGACAAATCTATTTTCACTGCCTCTGGCCATTGGACACAGTGTTACATTTCATGTCCAATCTCTCCCTGCAACCCCACATACAATGCCCATTTTGAAGATGGCTACTTCTAAAAAATTGTGACTTGTTGGCGTTTTGAAAACTATTTAACAATGAATTTTAAAGGGGATAAATGTATATCTGTTGATTTAGGAGGTATTATTTCTGAATTAAGAAAGGGCTGTATTGCTGTTGTGCTGTGTTTGTGATTTGATGTATCAAGGAATGTTTTCATGAGTAGTACTTGTTCCACCACCCTACTTATAAATCTCAGACTGGTCAGCAAAAAATAATACCATTTACAAATTCTAGACATGAGACAGAAGTACTTTGAAAATGAAAGGAACTCGTTAAGCTGAAAAATAATTTTTATTTTGCATATGTCAGTAAATAGACATTTCCAGGACTTGGTTTGGTTTTAATGTCTTTTATAAATGTTTTGTGTGACTATTGGTGCTTGTGTCATTTGTTTCTAGGTTGCTGCTAACACTCCAAGTATGTACTCTCAGGAACTGTTCCAGCTTTCTCAGTATCTACAGGTAAAAGAAAATCTTGAAAATTCTTAGTTTTTAAAAGTAGAATTAAACAACTTAGGGGCGCCTGGGTGGCACAGCGGTTGGGCGTCTGCCTTCGGCTCAGGGCGTGATCCTGGCGTTACGGGATCGAGCCCCACATCAGGCTCCTCCGCTATGAGCCTGCTTCTTCCTCTCCCACTCTCCCCTTGTGTTCCCTCTCTCGCTGGCTGTCTCTATCTCTGTCAAATAAATAAATAAAATCTTTAAAAAAAAAAAAACAACTTAGATTTAATTTTGCTAGTTCACAAATATAGGCTAAAGAAATACTGACTATACAAATACAAAAGAAATATCTCTCAAAGTTAAAAAAGGATTAAAACTAGGTGTTGTGAAGAAAGGATAAAAAGAATCAGGATTATTGGGATGCCTGGGTGGCTCAGTGGGTTATGCATCTGCCTTTGGCTCGGGTCTATGATCCCAGGGTGGTCCTGGGATCGAGTTCCGCATTGGTCTCCTTGCTCAGCAGGGAGCCTGCTTCTCCTTCTGCCTGCTGCTCCCCCTGCTTGTGCGCACACATGCTCTCTCTCTCTGGTATATAAATAAATAAAATCTTAAAAAAAAAAAAAAGAGTCAGGATTATTAAGCCTAGAAAAGATAGGGTTCTGTACAAGGGAAGTTTTTGTTTCATTCAAATATGAGGATGTTTCAAAATGGTTCTTTATTCATAGATGACTTTTAAATAAAATTAAACCTGGAGAGATCTTGGTTTCTTAGTATAATATTAATAGCAAATGATTATATAGCACTTACTATATGCCAGACTCTAGTCTAGCACTTTACCTCTTTTCATTTAATCTTCAGAACAATCCTGTAAGGTACATATTTTATTCCCATTTTTATAGATGGAGTAACAGAGTCTGGAAGATTAAATAATTTACACATTATTACACCCCTACTCTGTGGTAGAACTAGGATTTGAACCCAGACAGTCAGACCTCAGAGTCTCTGCCCTTAACCACTATGCTGTGCTGCTGGATCTGTAGAAAGATTCTTGTTAAGGCAGATACATGGAACGAGCTCCTGAAGAAGCTAATGCTATATTTAAAGAGCCATAGAAATCTCCAAAAAGAAAATAAGTGGCTTTTTTCTTCTTCTTGATTTTGGGAGATTTCACCTGGATTATCGTTCTTATTATTCTGGCGAGGGAGTATGGTGAAGAAAAACCCTAGATGAGGAATTTAGAGATTATAAACTTTTTATCTTGGCTTTGCTGCTGAGTTCTGTGACTTTGGGTAAATCATTTTACATGTGTAGGTCTTCAGTTGCTTTATAAAAATGATAGGACCAAACCAGGGATCCTGGTTCCTACATTCTTTTATAGGAATCAATCACTAAGAGCAGTTCTCCCTCAGTTGAGAATGTACAAGTCTGAAAATTGTCAAGAGTATCAGTCAGATCTTACCTTCCACTGGGCATTATGTAATGGTGCATAGAAAAGCCGTTTTACATATTTGCAGTTCAGTAAAAGTGTCTAAAAGCACAGAATCTAGCCAGAATTCCCTGGACTTGGTCTGTGGCTTTAGCTTCAGACCTTCTGTGAAGGTGGTTTAACCCTTTTGTGAGCCTCATTTTCTTCATCTATGATGTGGGTATAATAGCGTGTATCTCACAGAATTGTGAAGAATAAATGAGTCAATATATGTAAAGCACTTAGAACAGTGTCTGTCACATAGAACGTATGCCATACATGTTAGCAGTTTTACCACTCAATAGAAAGGCACACTAGTTGACCCAGATCTCTCTTATTTTTAGAGGTAGAAGAAAACTTTGAGATTAATCTTGTCTAACCTCCATTTTTCATGTGAGAAATATGAGGCTAATTATAGGTAAAATGATTTCCTGATTTCCACTATATAGTTACCAGTCATCCTGGACTGTGAGTCTAATGCCCTGACTCACTCCAGTACTTTTTCCAATTTTGTCAGTTCTTTGAATATTCATAGTGGGCATAATCTTTCACTGTTCTTTCCTGATTTTTGAGAGAGGATTATACTGTGCTATCTTTTCTGTATACATCTTTTTGAATTGCTAAAGTTCTAATGTAAATTACAAAACTTTTGAGTAAAAACTGAAATAGATACATTTCATGCCTTAGAACTAAAAGCCATTCCTGGAAGTATTAGATTTCTGTTAGGATGTGGTTCATGGAATTATGAAACTCTAAATGGAATTGAGTTTTTGTTGTTGTTTTTTGAAAGATTTTATTTATTTATTTGACCCCGAGAGACAGTGAGAGAGGGAACACAAGCAGGGGGGAGTTGGGAGAGGGAGGAGTAGGTTCCTTGCCTAGCAGGGATGCTTAATGACTGAGCCACCCAGGCGCCCCTGGAATTGAGTTTAAAAAGGTGAAATTACACCATCTAGTGGAAGTAGTGATTGTTTGGTGGTTTTGTTTTTAAGAAAAACTTTTTGCAGCATTTAATGTAATTTCCTGGATATTAGGAATCTTTTAATAGCTTAAAATAAACTTGGCAACTAGTCTCTTTTAAGTGTAAGCTGTGTTTTATGGCTTTTATTAGATTCCTTAATCTATATTTTTAGAGTTATATTTAAAAAAACGGTACCTGTAACTCTAATTAGATCAAATTTTCTTTAATCGTTATTTATCAAGGATGTGGAGAAAAATAAATGCATACTTTAAACCTCAAGTACTGTCTTTGAAGCATATCCTTCTTTTTTGATGTGGCTCCAGAGGTATTAGGGTAGTAAGTGTTCTTCTTTGGCTAATGACAGGAATAGAAGAAAGTGAAATTTAAAGGTGTGCCATAACCACAGCTGAATGCTGTGTGAGCGTTTTCACCTTGACTTCTAGTGAAGGAGACCCTCTAAACAGCTATCAAATGTTAACAAGTGACCTAGAGATAAGGCTTTGCTTGCCAATGTTCTTCTCTGTAAAAATATCCCTTTGGAGCTGCCAAATAGTTATATAACTCCTTGATCCCTTAATTACATTGGTGGACTCTTATTATTTTTGGCATATTTGATTGTTGCTAAGTAGTATACAATCACAAAGAATCAGAACACCTGAAAATGCAAGAGATTGTGAAACAGTCTCTCTCCTTAAATATATATATTTATATATATCATTCTTGAAAGGAAAAATTAAAAGACATTTCTGTTTTAGATGTCATACTCATGCAGCCAAGCCATTAAGAAGTATCTTCCCTACTGACCAAATTGTTTGGCTTAGTTTCAAATGAGTTTGTTCTGAAAGATACGTATATATATTTAAAAATTTATATATATAAAATTGGAAATGGAGGGTTTTATATAGATATATATAGAGAGAGAGAGAGAAAATGGAGGGTTGAACATTTGTTGGATTCTTCTAATCTGGGTTTCCTTTTTTAAAATTTTAAACTCTTATAAATTATGAGTAAAAGGAAAACAAAAACAGGGGATTTGTTTTCTGTTAATAGGGGAAGGTGCACCTCAGTACCCCTAACAGACCAGGAAATGAGACTAAAATGATGTGGCTTATATATATTTTACAAGGTAGATTTATCAGATTTGAAAGTAAGATATGAAGTGGGATGTAAGAGGAGACTATTTTCAGAATGTACTTTGATTTCTCTTCAAGGATCATGCTGAGTTTATTAGAGTCTCTTTTGTGATTTGTACTATTAGGAGGCCTTACATCGGGAACAGATGTTGGAACAGAAGTTAGCCACACTTCAGCGGCTACTAGCTATCACCCAAGAGGCTTCAGATACCAGTTGGCAGGTATTCCAGTTGCCTTTATATTCAAGAAGCATTTAAGTATATTAGTATCCCTTAGATATTGATTAAAAGTAAATTTTTTTAGCAGGCACAGTTATTTCTTAATGACCAAATATTGAAAATTTAACGTTTTATAATGGATGTTGGTCAGTTTTATGATTTTATATCTTTTTTTGGCAGTAGCAACCTTTTTGGTATGTGTACTTTTTTAGTTATCCTGGGATTTTATTTATATTTAATTTTCTTCAACAGGCTTTAATAGATGAAGATAGACTCTTATCACGGTTAGAAGTTATGGGAAACCAATTACAGGCATGCTCCAAAGTAAGTATTAATCTCAAGTAAAGATCCATAAAGAAAAATGCATAAACTATGCATGAAAAATGCATAGTTTTTTATGTAGCTTCGTTTCTTTGACTGTCATTTTGAGTACATGCTAAAACATTTATAAGTTTTCACCATTCTTTTAAATCTTTTGTCATTATAGGAAATTTCAAACATACATGTAAGGAGAAAGAATTGTATATTGAGCCCATATACAACTCTTTCTTTTTTTTCTATCACAGTTGATATTTGCTGGAGAAACTTGGGTCATTTGTCCTCTATAATTTCCCTCAATCTGGATTGTTATTTAAACATCTTTCTAGTTCTTCTCCCACACCATAAATTGGTGTTTGATCTAGAGATTTGATCTGATTTAGGTTCAACTGTTTTTTGCCAACAATACTTCATGAATAGTATTGTGTACTTTCACCAGAAGGCACCATAAGGTCTAGTTGTCTTTCTTTTTGAGATATTAGCAATCTCCGATGATCCTTGCCTAGATCCATAGTGATGTTGTAGTTCTGTTTTTCCTTCATTTATTAGTTGGATTACTTCTGTAAATACTTCTATTCCCCCTCATAAACCATTTTGTTACCCTGAAGTCATTTTCTTTAGGAAAAGAAGGATAAGTGATTTTCTCCATTTATTTACTGGATTTCAAAGTAATGAATTGGTTCCTTCTCGCCCACCAAAGAGTGACTATGAAGTGTTTTTTTTTCCAAACTTAGATTTAAATATATTTCGTGTGTTTCACCCTATTCCATTTGTTGTTCTTACTGATGCTCAAATTATCCCATCTTTGGTGCCTGAGTCCTTTTGGTAGAACCCCAGCAAACTTTGATAGCTTCATTTTAGACAAGGTGTTCCAGACTCATCTTGTACATTTCCTGCCTCAGAGCTGGAATCAGCTTTTTCCTCAGGGTGCTCTTATTCCTTTTGGCTTAACCATTTTTTTTAAATGCTTGGCCCCTTTGAAAGTAAGAGATTATTTTTGTCCACAAATGTAAATATTGTGGCTTACGGAGAACATGACAGATAGGAGACTTAATTCATTTTGTACATTTGAGAGAAATTCTCAATTTCCTTTGACGTTTTTTTTTTTCTATTGGAAGTGTGGATTAATATATTTGTGAAGGCAGGGGCGCCTGGGTGGCACAGTGGTTAAGCGTCTGCCTTCGGCTCAGGGCGTGATCCCAGCATTATGGGATCGAGCCCCACATCAGGCTCCTCTGCTATGAGCCTGCTTCTTCCTCTCCCACTCCCCCTGCTTGTGTTCCCCCTCTCGCTGGCTGTCTCTATCTCTGTCAAATAAATAAATAAAATCTTAAAAAAAAAATATATATATATATATATATTTGTGAAGGCATAATTTACAATGCAACTTTTAAATACAGCTTCAATTAATACAGGGCCAACATTATTTGTATTTGGAGGTACCTCAATATAGAATTCAAAGAGCATCATAATGTGTTATTTTTTCAAATGGTAAATACTTTAAAAAATTACTTGGCTATAATTATAAATATCTTCTAATCCTAGAATCAAACAGAAGATAGTTTACGGAAGGAACTGATAGCATTACAGGAGGATAAACACAACTACGAGACGACAGCCAAAGAGTCCCTGAGGCGGGTTCTTCAGGAGAAAATTGAAGTGGTTAGAAAACTTTCAGAAGTTGAGGTATTTCATTTCAACAAATACAAAGTGCTAGTGTGATTTAAATTTTTTAGCCTAAAATTGCTAATATTCTAGGACATTTTAAACTTGAGTATTATATAGCTAGGAAATATTTCCTGTCTATCAAGTGGGAAGAGGCAGGATCCTGTTTTCGTTGTTAGGAATTTTCAACATAACCATGTGAGTCTGTTGCTTGTGTCCCTACTCAGTGGCTAAGCAAATAAAAGCCTAATCAGGGGGTCTCACTCTGTGCATTCTGCTTAGGATTCAGCCTCTCACACAGTGGACTGTGATATGTGCTGGGGAATTGATCTGTCACCTAATTTTGCTTTTCTTTCAATTGAGGTTAGTTAGTTGAAGGTGGAGAACCTTACCACTGTTCTTATTTACCCATCCTCTAGAGAAGAAAACTGTGTCTAACTTTGGATGTCAAAGAGAAAATAACTCTGAGGTCTTTCCTTGATCTTTTAGGAATAATCAAATGTGATTCTCATTGCTTTAAAAACAACCTAACCAATAACGTAGGTCGTTCCGTTGAACCACTGCTAAATTACCACAGAAGTTATTTGTTACTGGATTTAATTAAAATGCCCATTGGAAACTGAATAGTAAAAATACTATATATAGTATAACTATAGAATATGGTATAGTAATAGTTTCTAAAATAGCCTCATCCCATAGTAACTAATTCACTGTTGTGTCATTAATTTGACATTCAAGGAAAGAAAATTGCTAGCTGTCTTCTAATATTTTTATTAAGTTGATTGTACATATTATCAAACTTGCTTTCAGGAATTGATAGCTTAAAATATTTTCAAATCTTAACGTCATACCCAGTGGCCTTTTAAAAGAGTATTTATATAAAAGTAACATCTTTTCCTCCCCTGCCCCCTTTCTGTTGTTTTGTTTTTCTTCAAATTTTTTGTTGTATTTTCTGTTTTAGCGTGTACCTAAAGTAAATTAAAATTCTTATATTGTTTAACTCTTATATAAAGGCCAGGGCAGATGTTAATTTAGAACATCCCATAGAGTTAACACTTTTTAGAAATTGAATTTAGAATGTGCATTTATTCTAAATTAGTTGTCTGTAAACTTGAATTACAGCGAAGTTTGAGTAATACTGAAGATGAATGTACCCATCTTAAAGAAATGAATGAACGGACTCAGGAAGAATTAAGAGAATTAGCCAATAAATATAATGGAGCAGTTAATGAGATTAAAGATTTATCTGATAAATTAAAGGTATGTATTTACTCAACCTGAAAGTATGTTAATTGTCCCTAACACACTGGATAGATTAAGAGGTTAGGTATTGCTGAATAGTTGTTGATGTAAAATTTGGTAATGGTTGAAATTTGTAGTAAAAATAAGGTGCCATTTAGCCCAAACCCTGTTGCCACAGATAATTGAAAGTCTATAAAAGCTGACATATTTCCTCTGGATGGAAATAAATAGTACTTCCCAACAGGCATCTTTTAATATATAACAGGAAGTAGATGTAAATCAGCATACCCCCAGGTATTTAGGCTTTTTAAAAACTTGAATCTGCTTATCCTTGGGCAGCCCCAAAGGCAGAGCCCAACTATGTTGGAACAAGCGCAGAAGTAATCTTGGAGTGATCTGTATGGACCCTTGTAGCTTCCAGGGATGCTATTAACTGCTTCAGCTACAGCTCCCTATAGCTATAGGACATTTAGGATAAGGACAGATGAGGCCAGAGGTAATGTCAAATTGGTCATTTAAAATGTTATAACTCAGTTTGTGAAGACCCATCTTTAAATAATTCAAACCATGGAATGAGTGGCTAGAAGATATTTATTTGTTAGAGAAGACCAGGGCATACCTCCTCTCTGTGTGTTTAGTGAACCTGTAATAATTTCAAAGATTGGTCTTGTTAAAAGGAGGTCATTTTGGAAAGTGCTTATGATCATCATTCCTTCAACTAAACACAGTTTTGTTTAAAATATCAGAGTAAGTTACATTTTAGAACTTACAAACTAATTTAAACAGTAGTAATTTCAGGGGAAAACTTTACATATTTCCCTCTTGAAAACTGTGGAGTTTTTCATTTTGACCCTCTTATCTGTATGTATTAGGCCTGTTTGCCTGCTACAAGTTTTTCTTTCCTAGGTGATAGGGAAGCATGACCTCAATGCAGAGCACTTTTGACATTATTTTGACATTTACAAATATGTTCTATAATATTGAATATTCTCCTTTGAAGTTTATGGTGAATAAAAGCAGTCCTGCTCTAGGCCTCTGAAAGCAATTTCAGACTTTATGAAATAACTGAAAATTTTTTTTTTCTCAACAGGTAGCAGAGGGAAAACAAGAAGAAATCCAACAGAAGGGACAAGCTGAGAAAAAAGAATTACAGCATAAAATAGATGAAATGGAAGAAAAAGAACAGGAGCTCCAGGCAAAAATAGAAGCTTTGCAAGCTGATAATGACTTCACCAATGAAAGGCTAACAGCTTTACAAGGTAAGTTAGCTAATCCAGAAGTTGATTTGATTTGATTTTTTTTCTTTTATCTGTGAAATATCTTTTTCTTGGACTTTTATTTACAGTACGGTTAGAACATCTTCAGGAGAAAACTCTTAAAGAATGCAGCAGTTTAGGTAGGTGTGTTACCATATTTCTTATTTAAAGCTGAATTTTTTCATTGAACTTTTGATGTTTACTCTCTCAGGGGGTATTTATTTTAGAAGGGATATTTTATGTTTTGGGTATAAAGTATCAACAGTCTTTCAGAAAATTTCCTTTGAAAGTATGCTTGATTGCCACCAGTGGGCACCATTGTTTAGTCCTTGAGATAAATGAAATTTCTGTATCTGAGACACTTTACTTAGAGATATTTAAATAAGAAAAATACATGCACAGCAGGACCCTTTTTCTTTTGAGGTTCATTGGAAGGCTACTAAGCAGTTTTAGCTTTTTCTCTGAGTCAATAGAAAATGGCTAGTTGAACCCTTCTTCTAAAAACAAATTTGAAGTGTGCTATACTGTCTTAATGTAAGTAGGAATACGGAATGCCATGGTTACACTTGAGGCCAGTTTTAAGGTAGCACTTTCTTTGATCAGGCAATGATACACTGTCTTAATCCTAGGGATACAAGTTGATGACTTCTTACCTAAAATAAATGGGAGCACAGAAAAAGGTAGTGTAAAAAATTTAAATGTTTTTCTTTCATGATATCCTTTTACTATTTAAGCAGGATAGAGAGGTTAGCATTTTAAGGTTTTAAGTGTTTGGAACAAAAAGCACGCAGTTCATAGACCATTGAATCCCAGCTTTAAAAAAAAACTTCCCTGTATTTTGTAATTCTTAATGGTATGATTTTTGGTTAGATATCCCTTGTTATATGGAAATTTTAGCTCTTCAAATAACAGGAAAATGATAATGTTCAACTTTAACATTGGTTTATATAACATAGTATAGCTTTCTCCCCCAGTATATTTTTCAAAGAACTCTACTACCATTTTCTTCCATCAGGTACTGTTTCCTGAGGATATTGGGCCTCCATTTTTAATGTTTGTGTCCTGCCCTATCCCTGGCCAAGAGTTTACTTAACAGCCCATTGAGCTCTTGGATGTGTCTTAGAAACTGCTTTCTTTATACTGTACACATCCGTTTCTTTAATCAGAAAAAACAGGGTCAGTCATTTCTGCTATCTGAAAGATCATTTATTGTTAATGATCAGTTTACTCTGACCCTTCTTTCTGGATAGCTTGCATTATCTCTTGCCAAAATGTATAGCTACTCTTGGTTTTCCTGTTACCGCATGGGGCACTTTTTACTCAAAGACTTGTACATTCCTTCAGTTGTGAAGATCCCCATTCACCCTCCCCCATTTCCATCCATCCAACATTATTTGAGCACCAGCTATGTGCCAGATCTGCATTAGGTGCTTGAAGTACGGAATGAATAAAATTATTTTCTGTGTTTACAAATCTGTGTATCTCTCATCTTAGTTTTCATACAGAAGTTAGTGGAAGATAGGTCAATACTCAGAACTTCTTATTAAATATATTTTTCATGTATCAGGGGATATCTTTATAGTTCTTGGGGCAGCAGCCAACTCTGGTAAAGTTAGGAGGTGTTTTTTTGTTCTTGTTTTTGTGTGGTTGGTTTTTAATCCAGAACCGGCAAGATAGGCTCAAGTAATCATGTATATGTAAGCTGTAAGCTCAAGACCTAATATTACATATATTCTGTAACAAATCTTGAAATTTCTAAATTAAAAGTTATTGTCATTAATCATTGTTATTTGACTATGTGTGTTTTATAAAATACATCTACATTTTAGAACTCCAGTTTGCGTTTCAATTTGAGAATTTTTAAAGGTGTAGTTTATATTCATTACTAATATTACTAATTTCTATTTATTAATTGTATTTAGCAAACATATATGAAATGACTTAATCCTCATCTTCTAAAAGCTTGTCATTGTTAAACGAATTTTTATTTTTTGTTGTCATTATTTGCTTTTTTTTCCCTCTTTCTGGCATGAGCACTTTTCATTCCAATTCATCACCATTTCGATTTAAGCATGTATTTATTAATAATGTTAGTGTTAACTCAAGCTGGGAACATGCCCTTGCTTCACTTAAGAGAATCCCTTTATATACACTAAATCATCTTTATATTATTTTAGAGTTGTCAGATTACTGCTTAAATTTTTTTGCCAATTCCAATTGATTTAGGTGAGAATAGTCGGAGACGACTCCTTGATTTTAGACTGAATAAGATATTTTGGATACTTTAGGGTACTTCTTACCATGATTGTTTTTTCCCTGCTGGTGTGTTTGGTGATAAATTGAGTGGTGTGAGTCACCTGCAGTATATCTTTAACGAAACGAAATAGTAAATATCTTGATATGCACAAAAGCTTCATTATACCAGATTTAGTATAGAGTGGATTTTGGAATAAGATGAGTCTGTTCTGAATCATTTGTTATATAATAACAAACCAATTATCAAGCATTCCAGTATTACCAAAGTCCATAGCCACAATATGCTATCAGATATGACTTTATCTAAAATTACTCTTTAAAAATAGTAGAGGGAGAACAAAGTATAGTTTTAAGAGAATATTTTTTAAATATCTGGAGATGTTAAGATTAATGCAATTTCTCTAGTAAACTCTATTTTTGAAATTACTAAAATCTAAAGTAGCTGATATAAGCACAGATTTTATACTATAAATGTTTTTGTATCTTATCCGATAAGCATAATTCAAATATATCTTAGTATAGAAAAGCTCTAATAGAAATATTATGAGAGCCACATATATAATTTAAAAGTTTTTGATAACCACATTAAGAATATAAAAAGATACAGGTAAAGTGTTAATAATGTATTTTAATAATGTTTCATAATATATTTACTTTAATCCACTATATCAAAAATATAATTTCAACATGTAATGAATATTAAAATATTATAAATGAAGTATTTCACATTCCTTTTTCCTTGGTAAGTCTTTGAAACCAGTGTATATTTATTTTACAATTACAACATGTCTCAATTCAAACTAGCCATTTTTTCAGGGCTCAGTAGTCACATGTGTATTGAGCATGTGTATTGGACAGCACAGGTAGTATAGAAAATCAAAATTTATAGGAAAATCGTGTATAAATAAAACACATTTTAAGTATCACAGTTCTCTTTTTTGTTTCTGTATCTGTCTTTCCTTTACATTTCCACAGCCCTATTTGGGATCTTAGACATGCCTCCCCTTTTCCCCCACCTTAAGTATCTGATCTCTTTGCATTATCAGTGACATCTTTTATACTTTTGGCAAAGTGAATTCCCAAGGGGCTGAATTCAAGTAATGAAGTATTAAAAGTGTCATGACCCAAATCTTTTACATATACTATCTGAAAGACTTTTCTCTTATATCTTAGAAAATGCCTTTTTAGAAGTTATATATATATATATATTATATATATATATAATATATATATATTTATCTTGCATTTTATCTAAACTAGTATGATAAATATTTTAATCTAGGGTCCAGATATTAAAATCAGAGTAGAGGAAAGGGTGATTTGGGGCTTAGTGAGTAATGGTGGGATGTACTGCAGTAATAAATGTCATCTAAAGTCCTGTGATGATAGTCCAAAATTTTGTTTCATGTAAGTTCTATTAAGTCCTTTAGGTTAAAATTTGGTTTCAAATGAGTTTTCTTATTTAACCATGATGTTGTATAGTTGGAGTTCTGAAAATGTTATCATAGCTTAGGTAGGATTTATGTAAAACAAACTTTGATCATGGTAATTACTGTTTAACTGAGGGCTCCTGTTTTGGATTTCTGGGCTCCAGTCAGCAAATGCTATTTATTAGATTTTTTTTTTTTTTAATTTCTGTTGGTAGCTAGCCTTTTTTTCTTTTCTTTTCTTTTTGGGACTATAGTGTATTTTTGTGTAGTGTAACTATATAACTATACAATTATATACAACTATACACACACATATATTTATATAACCGTTGACTAGAGGCTCTGTACACCATGTAAGTAGATAGAGAATGACGATTTCAGCAGGAAGGTAAAGGAGATGGCATCAGTAAGGATGTCAATAGAAGTTGTAATGTGATCAGAGTAGGAGATGCCTGCCTCTCAAGCAAAGTTGAGATGATGAGGGGTGAGGTGGATTGAAATGAGGAGAAAAGAAAAGAGGCTTTCACAGTCTGAGTGGTACTAACTTATGTTCTCTTTGACAGCTTTTAGCGCTTTCACACCTTCCAGATAGTCATCATATTGGGATATATTTTTAGCACTTGAACTTCCAAAGTCTATTTAGTAGTTTTGAAAGATCCAGAGATGTAATTGAAGGATGTTATCCAGATTCAGAAGTTAACTCTTTGAATCAATGTAAATTAAGATTATTTTAAGAAAAGGGTTGAAACTTTTCTTAAACTCCTGTTAGGTTTTGATTCTCTCCACTCATTAAAACAAAACAAAACAAATTCTGTTTGACCTGAGCAAAACCATTTTCCAGGCTCTTATTTTAAAATGCATAGGCATTGACTTTAATCATTTGGGTGGAGATAAACAATGTAATATTTTGAGAGTATATAAAGTACAGATTAAATGACTCAAAGGGAAAGGTTATTTGTGAAATGAAAGTCTAAAAATTGAAATGTTGCATCGGTGTCTTAAAATTTTTAAGGCATTATTTCATGGTATTCTTAAAATATTTACCTTTTGCCTCTTAATTAAGAAGAATAGCTTTGAAGAGGGACTGTTAGAAGACAGTTATTTGAGAATTAATTCAGCAAGAACAAATAATAAAATTTAAAAATTATTTACAGGTATTTATTAAGCTGTCATGGAGAAAGGTGTATTTTAAAAGTGGAAGAAGCTTTTTAAAGCAATATATCTGTGGTTTTCTTGAGCTCTTTGGATAGAAACTGCACCTTTAAAAGCTAACCATTCAGGATGCAAATCAATGATTATATGATTATAATTTTCAGTCATTTAGCTTTATTTAACTCCAAAATATGTCTGCTATTAATATTAAAAATATATTAAACTTTTATGAATCTTATTCAGAGTTACTCATGTTAATACATTTCAGTTTTCCTACCTTTGCTGTTGGTTTTCAAAAACAGCAACAAACTATATCCTTAAAGGTGTTTCTTTCTTTATTAGAGCACTTGCTTTCAAAGAGTGGCGGGGACTGCACTTTTATTCATCAATTCATAGAATGCCAGAGTGAGTACAGAGTATTTTTCACATTGATTTTAATGAAGTTAGGGGCAAAAATTGAAAAAATGAGAGGAAAAATGAAGATCTCAATGTGTTTGTTACGGTAGAAGTGCACAGAGGGCCATCTTCAGAGAGCAGCAATACTTTTCGTACTGTTTCGGCTTCTCTCTTTTGAAAGAATTATTTTTGTGGCATTTGCCTTCAAAGATGGATTCCATATTGCCCACCAAAAAAAGGAGGAAGTTTCAGGCTTTTAAATGAAAATTGTTGTTGAGCAGGGAATAAAATGGAATGTCAAGCACCTAAACATTAGCCTGTTTTATTTAAGTTCTAGTTCTATCAGATTTGCATTTGAAGTTCTTAAATAAATTTCTTAAATGATTAAATGAAGCCATGAAAACAGTGATTTTGTTTGGGCACTCAGATCTGAAGATGGCCCTTAGGGCAGCAGGACCTTTTAGGGAAGGAGTAACAATAGATTGTTCTACAGTCTGACATCAACCACCTACCCTTGGAAAGGCTGTCTTTAATAATAAAGATGGATAGGTTGGCTTTTGAGGTGATTTGGACCTCTGCTGAATTTTGAGTGAAAGTATCATGAATTCCCTCTTACTTGAAAATCAGTCACGTGGCTGCTTGAATCATGAGGTTGTGATATTCTTTTGGTCTTAGTGATTTAATTAAAGGTCACTATGTGTAATAAAAGATTTATTGATGCCATCTATATTTTTCCTACCAGACATACAATACACTTTGTTGAGCATTTTTATCTTCCTGTTCGCTCTCTTTTTGAAACGAGTGACTTCTCATGTTTTTATGCTCATGAGTTCATCTGTGGACGTGCAAGCATATGTGGTTCTCTCTCCTCCTCCACACACAATCTCAGGAGCACTTGAGGCTTATAAGGGCCACACCTGGTAATTATAGCAGACAAACGCAGTAGACCAAGTGTTATACTCCCTAGAGATGTCTTAAGGAAACCTGGAATTTCATTTAATAGTTTTAGAAGAGTTTCTGTTTTTGTCCATTTTAGAGACGATAATGTTGAATGTCAGTTTAATACTATTTTGAGGAAAATTATTTAATAAATATGGCATATATCTTGTCCTTTAAAACTTTTTCATAAAGCAAAGATTAGTCCATGTTTTTGTTATCTTGTGATTACTAAATTTCAGTTTTATGGGAAATTGGCACAAGGATTTGGGACAAAATAATTGGTATCCACTGAAACCAACTAAAAGCAGAATATAGAGTCTAAAATATAAATCTTTAGGAGACGGATTTTATACTTAGATTACATATGACCATTTTTAATGTTATTTTTATTAAAATTTTTGTGACTTGTATTTTGAGCCCAAAGAAATGAGAATAGAGAACTATAAAAAAAAGACTAAATTACAATTTGCAAAAATCATTTTAAAGTATTATTATAAAATGTGTAAAATATTTAGCTGTAGTTGTAATGTAGAACGACGTTTGTTTCACATTAAGAAAAAGATATTTGGAGGGGCTTCTGGGTGGTTCAGTCAGTTAAGCGTCTGCCTTCAGCTCAAGTCATGATCCCAGGGTCCTGGGATCGAGCCCCACATTGGGCTCCCTGCTTCTCGGGGAGCCTGCTTCTCCCTCTCCCTCTGCCTGCCGCTCCCCCTGCTTGTGCTCACTCACTCTCTCTGTCAAATAAATAAATAAAATATTTTTTTAAAAAAAGAAAAAGATGTTTGGAGATTTTTATTGTGTCATAGTTACGAGAGCCAAATGGACCAATAAACGTTCAGATATAGAGCAGAAGTTATGTAAGTTATAGCAATCCCCTCAATGGGGGGGGATATTAGCTAATAAAATTATGTTTATGAGAACTATGTAATAGCATGGGGAAAATGTTAAATGTGGTACAGAGGGGAAAATGATAATATAAAATCCTTTTCTTGTGGACAAAGAGTGAACCAAAGAACAAAAAAATAAAATGCAAGTATTCCTAGATATCTGAATCCATTGGGTCCCTAAGTGCAAACAGAGGAAGTTTGGATGTAAATTCATGTATCTAGGGATATAGCCCATTATCTGAATCTGTTCAGTTCCTGAGTTTTGGTAACAAGTAGCAAGGGTTTGGTTAATGAGGATTCCAAATCTGTTGGCTCCTTATATTTGGATAGCCAGAGTTGGCATACTTAGTTAATTCTGGTTTGATTTGTTGTCAGAAGGGATATTTTCATTATTTTATAACAAGTTGCTGGTTATAAAATAATACCGGTACAGAAATTGTTTTGTTTAATAAGTAATATGGTGAGCAAGGCAAATCCAGCAGAAATTATACAGAAGTGAACTTTTGAAACAATTTTGGATTATGTTTTTATAATCTCACACAAACTTTATTGCCATTATTTTTACTGATAGCCATCTTGAATTGATTTATGATTTTGAATTGTTCAGTGAGCAGTGACACTTCATATTCTTATTTCCAGTCTTTGTTTATTTTTTTAAAGATTTTTTTTAATTTTAAGTAATTTCTACACCCAACATGGGGCTCAAACTTAACCCTGAGATCAAGAGCTGCATGGTCTACCAACTAAGCCAGCTAGGTGCCCCTTATTTCCAGTCATTTAAAAAGCAGATGTTAAGTACCTAGATCTCATTATTTACGGTGCTTGTTGTATAATCCAATTAACCTTGTGTTTTAAAAATTAGAAGGCAGGGGTGCCTGGGTGGCTCAATTGGTTAAGCATCCAACTCTTGATTTCAGCTCAGGACATGATCTCAGGGTTGTGAGATTGAGCCCCATGTTGGGCTCAGTGCTCGGTGTGGGGTCTGGTTCAGATTCTCTCTGTCCCTCCCCCCCCGCCCCTCCTACTCCTCTCTCTCTCTCTCTCTCTCTGGAAAAGAAAAAAAGAAAATAATTCACTTCTGTGGGATTCATCATGTCTATTTTGAATGTATTAACAGATTTTTTCAGTTTACATATATGAATCCATAAGAGAACGAGTTAGTTGTTGGCTGTCTCCATTTATAAGGTGATTTTGATGAAATTAAATGAGTTGGAACACATTTCAATTTGTTTTCCTTTTATGGTAAAAGAGACTGTTTCTTCTTAATTCTCTTTTAAGAGAAAAGCTTTTAATCCAGGCAGAGAGATTAGATTTTGAACAGATTTAAATATAACCTTTTACATAATTCCAGAACTGTGAAGTAAATTTTCTATGTAAAAATCTACCATATAGGGGCACCTGGGTGGCACAGCGGTTAAGCGTCTGCCTTCGGCTCAGGGCGTGATCCCGGCATTATGGGATAAAAAAAATCTACCATATAAAATCTAGAAATAACAAGTAACTTTAATAAAACTTGCTAAAAATCTCTAGCAGTATTTTCTCCTCAGGGATTTGGGCATGAAGTTTGATTTAAGCAGAATTCCACATTCCATGTTCCCTGCAAATTTTAGTTACTCAGGGTTTACCATGTAAACTTAACAAATATGTTGAGACTGTTGTGTTCTGCTGAAGATGTTTTTTGAGTTAACAGATTGTGCACCTCTAAATCTGTTTCATATTTTTCCTGTGACCTCTGTCATTTGGTTGACTTATATGCTGAGTGCAAAGATAAAGGGTAAAAGTTGAAGAATCTCAGGTCATAGAGACTTGCTGCATGGGCATAGAGTGAAATACTCCCTTCTCTGGACTGCTGCCTGCACTTTTAATTCCTTTTGCTACTGTTTGGGTGAGGGCAGAGGTATCCCAGCTGGGTACCAGAGAAACTTTCTTCTGAGGTCTGCTTTGTATAAACAAACTGTCTCCACCCCAAACGACATCTTCCTTCTGGTGATTGAGTTAACAAGTGCCCTGGAATAAACTTCATGTCTTCGTATTCTTAATCCATGGTTACTATGAGACTTAATGGTTTTTATTATTAGGCAAAAGTCTTAATTCTCTTAATATGTTGTGTCTTACTATTTTTTTCCTGATTTAAAAAAAAATTCTTCCCCCGCCTCCCACTCCCCTTTTGAAATTACAGTCATTAACTGTATATGTTTGTCTCATTCCCTCCTTTCTCTTAGGACTTTGCTCTCCCATAAAAATTGCCTTATTTGGTGTAATGCACTGAATCAGTGTTGCTCTGTGACTGTTTACTTTTTCATCACTCTATGATATCAGCCTCTGAACAATCTCAGGAATAAAAAGCCTGATTACATATTCTACTTGAAACAGATTTTTTAATTTTCATTTTTTAAACTTTTATTTCTCTAAGCTAAAGCAGTTTATTTATGACAAAGAATAGGAAACACTTGGTGTGGTTCCCTGCCCTTAGTAATTTATGTCCCCATTATAGGAAAATTATTTTTTTTCTTAATATTTTATTTGTTTATTTGACAGAGAGCACAAGTAGTCAGAGCAGTAGGCAGAGGGAGAGGGAGAAGCAGGCTCTGCACTAAGTAGAGAACTCGATGCAGGGCTCAATCCCAGGACCTTGGGATCATAACCTGAGCTGAAGGCAGACGCTTAACCGACTAAGCCACCCAGGCGCACCTATAGGAAAGCTCTTGAATTTAAACTAGATGTTGCTAATTCTTTGTTTCTTAATTCAGAGTAGTTGTCCAATCTAGAATATATGGGAAGGTTTTTGTTTGGTGTTTATTTGTACCAATCATTTTCCCAGTTGGCTATCTTTCCAACATTTCTACCAGGTTTTCTCCCAGTGTAAATGTACTGAAGATAGTCTTAAATTTATGCCAAAAGTGTTTTGACATGTAGATTGTTACTTTCTTTAAAACAGATCTGTTTCTGTATTCTTGAAATTGGTTCATCCTTTACTTTCAGTCTGTCCTTAATTCTCAGGGATTTTTTGTATAAATACCCCACACTGACCGATAGGGACATTAAAGAGGGCACGTGATGTAATGAGCACTGGGTATCATATAAGACTGATGAATCACTGAACTCTACCTCTAAAACTAATAATACGCTATATGTTAATTAATTGAATTCAAATCAAAAAATAAAATTTGCCTGTTGCTCTAAAGAAAATTATCAATTTTTTTCTCTTTCGTACTTCCTTATTCTTAGGTTTTAGAACAAGTAGCTTCTGAAATTGTTTTTATGAGAGGGCAGACTATCTTCTATAGCAGGAATTGCTTTAGCTGATTTTATTTTGCTGCAAAAACGAATAACCTTGTGAAAGTCTGTATTATTAAAGTTAGGCGTCCCCTGTGAGATTCTAAAGTTCTGTTTCTACTTTGTGAACTGCTACTCTGTGACAGAAATAAAAGGTTGGTTTGATGTTGAATGCTGATGGTTAATTTTTACTTTGATTGTATTTGATGTTAATTCTAATCTCAGTTTCTTTGCTATATTTCCTTTAAATGACCTTTTAGGTGACTGTAGCTCATTTTCATCTATGATGTGTAGAATTGGATCAGAGGATCCTTGATGTGAATTCTCATTTGGTCCCTCACTAGCAGTAGGACTCCAGGCAGTATAACCTCTTTAAACCTCATTTTCCTCATTTGTAGAATGGGATGGTAGTACCTACTTCATAGGGTTATTGTGAGCATTAAATGAGATCATATTTACTAAGCACACTAAGTAATGCCCGCCACACAGAAATACACGTTCACTAGTAGGTTCAAAACTTATGGTGAAGTTGGAGAAAGTGTTAGTAGGAGCTCTCTTGCTGAAGTAACTTGTTTTCCCCTTTTAGCCCCAGACACAAGGCAGTGAAAGCTGACTGATAACAGGTTTATTGTTCTTGTTAAAGTAATATGTTCCTGACAATCTAAAGACTCTTTAACTTTTTAATTACTAGTACATATGCCATTTAGAAAATTTGGTCCCCAGCACATTATTTTGATGCTCAAGTGATAACATTATTTTTTCAATGGAATCTAACTTTGAGACGTTAAAGATATTTTCCAGGTTGACTGTTAGAAATAACAGATTATGTAGTTCTTTTATATTCATCTGCTCTTCTGTCAGTTAAGATCCCTATGCAGCTGACATCCGTATCTGATATTTCTGTTTGAGTTTATATTCTGCTTTCAGTTAGTTGTAGCTATCATGTGAGGAAAGGAGCTCTTTAGCTTGAAGAATTTAATCCAGTCTAGGCACACTTGTGCTCCTTCCACTTCTATTGAATGCATTGCTTTTTATTTTGTGCCACACAGTAATATAACTAATGATTATATAATTTATTTTTATCACCCAAGAAATAAATTTGGTTCTGTTCAGTCTTTGACCAGATTTGACAGTTTTTGCAACTCTACCAGATGTTTTCTGACTAAACAAAATGCTTAGGTGATGGTTCTCAAATGTCAAACTTACAATGCCCATCACTTCTACTCCTTGGTAGGTTCCCTACAGAAATGCCTGCACATACTTTTCAGGTACAAATGCAAGAATATTCACAGCAGCGTTATTCACAGTTCCAAATTGGAAATAACCCAAAAGACCTTCAGTGGTCAAATGGATAAATATGCACTGAAGCATATTCGATGAAAGAAGGCTGACACAAAAGAATACTTACTGTAGTATTCTACTTATGTGAAGTTCAAAACCACTACAATTATACTATTTAGTCTGCACATTTGGGTAGTGTGACTATAAAGAAATGCAAGTACTTAAATACCATAAAGTCAAGATAGTAGTTACTTTTATGGGGTTTTGATTGGAAAGGGATTTGTGGGAAGCTTTAGGGGGTTGTGGTTAGGTTCTGTTTCTTGATTTGAGTTGTAGCCATATAAACATTTGCTTTTAAAAATTTTATTTACCTGTACTTTTGTGTTTTGTGTCCCTTTCTGTGTGTTATTTTTCACAACAAATAAGTATGGTTTAAGGCCCCTGGGTGGCTCAGGTGGTTATGTGTCTGCCCTCAGCTGGGGTGATGATCTCAGGGTCCTGGGATCAAGCCCTGCTTCAGGCTCCCTACTCAGCTCTGTCTCCCCTCATGCTCACGCATGCATGCACTCACTCTCTCTCCCTCTCTCATAAATAAATATTTTTTTTTAAAGTATGGCTTTAATATAGGATAAAATGAATAATTATCTTTCTACAATATCCCTCAAAAAGAGGGAGTTTTTAAAAAGAAAGAATATCCTCTACTTTATCTTTCAGTTGTGCCAAGCCAAAGGCTCTTTCAAGACCTGCATTTATTATTACATGGAGGTTCTCTTCTGAGTCCCAGAGTGGCTTCTGACTTTTAGTACTCCCAAAGAATTGAGGTGTCTACCCAAGTTTGAGAATCAGTAGTTAGAAACTTTTTTTTTTAAAGTAGGCTCCATGCCTAACATGGAACTCAACACTGGACTCAAACCCACAACCCTGAGATCAACACCTGAGCTGAGATCAAGATTGGGTGCCTAACTGACTAAGCCACCCAGGTGCCCCAGAAAGTTTTTTAAAAAGTGTTCTTTTTCCTCAGTTATTTTTTATTTTTTTTAAAGATTTTTTTATGTATTTATTTGACAGAGATAGAGACAATTTTATTTATTTATTTGACAGAGATAGAGACAGCCAGCGAGAGAGGGAACACAAGCAGGGGGAGTGGGAGAGGAAGAAGCAGGCTCATAGTGGAGGAGCCTGATGTGGGGCGATCCCATAACGCCGGGATCACGCCCTGAGCCGAAGGCAGACGCGTAACCGCTGTGCCACCCAGGCGCCCCCCCTCAGTTATTTTTTTTTTTAATTTTTAAAAGATTTTATTTCTTTGAGAGAGCGAGAGAGAGCACAAGTGGGAAGAAGAGGCAGAGGGAGAGGGAGAAACCGACTCCCCACTGAGCAAGGAGCCTGATGCAGGACTTGATCCCAAGACCCTGAGATCATGACCTGAGCCAAAGGCAGATGCTTAACTGACTGAGCCACCCAGGTGCCCCTTTTCCTCAGTTATTTAATTACAGGCCACTGAAGATTCACCAGATTTGAGAATATAACCTTAAATAATTTCAGTAGTGACAATAGCAGGAGGTTAATTATTATTTAGCACTTTGGTATTAGTACTGTGCAAAAGCATCTTGCAAATTCTTAGTTTTTTAGAATGAGGAAAATAGTCAAATAATTTTTCCATATTTCATCCCTTTAAAAATAGATATGTTCATTCATTCCACAGATAAATACCAGGCCTTATTTTAGCTGTTGGGGGTACAGAAATGAACAAGATAGGGAAAACTTTGCCTTCATGGAGTTTACGTTCTTTGGAGGAAACAAAAACTAATAAACTAATAATATGTCAGGTAGTAATAAAGCCACTGAAGAAAAATAAAAGAATGTAAGACTATAGGTAGCTAAAAGGTAGCATGTGGGATTTGAACAGATTTCGGACTAAGCTGAGTGAGGTGTACATGTGTCCTGGGAGGGAGTGTGTGAGATAGAAACTATGAAAACTGGGACTGGTCTTAAATTGGAGTTTTAGGACAATAAAAATGTCTTTTTTTTTTTTTTTTTTAAATAAAGGGCCAGATAGGGGCGCCTGGGTAGCGCAGTCGAAAGCGTCTGACTTCAGCTCAGGGCGTGATCCCAGCGTTCCGGGATTGAGTCCCACATCGGGCTCCTCCGCTGGGAGCCTGCTTCTTCCTCTCCCACTCCCTGCTGTGTTCCCTCTCTTGCTGGCTGTCTCTTTGTCACATAAATAAATAAAATATTTAAAAAATAAATAAATAAATGGCCAGATAGTAAATATTTTAGGCTTTGCAGGCTATAAAGCCTCTGTTGCCGCTACTAAACTCTGCTGTTGTAGAGGAAAGCAGCTGTAGACAATATGTACATGAATGGACCTGGCTGTGTTCCTCTAAAGCCTTATTTACCCAAAAGGCAGCAAGCTGCATTTGGCCCTGTGGGGCTGTAGTTGGCTGACCCATGGGCTAGATCATGTAGACTTTGTAGGTCATGGTAGGGACTTCAGATTTTGTTCTAAGGGTAAGCATTTTGAGCAGTAAATTACTCTAAGGTGTGCTTAGAATTTTTTAAACAAGGTGGTTACTTAGATCTTCAACATACTAGAGAAAAATTATAATGACTTTCAAAGTCTGCTTTTATATTATTTTGTTATTTTCTATATTCATGTAACATTTGTGAAACCTTGTTTTATGTGTCAGAATTGTGTTGGGAATTAAATTATTGATGAGATACCTCCCAGCTTCCACTAGACTCTAAATTCCAGATTTATCACGTTTATCATGGTAATTATCCATGAGGAGTACCTAGTATTGTACCTGGTACAGAGTAAATATTTGAAGGAATGAATGTATTCCTCAAAGAGTTTATAGTATGTTGGGAAAGGTAGACAAAAATAGATAGCTGCAGTATAGCTTCTTAGAGATAGGAATGATAAAGGGGCGCCTGGGTGGCGCAGTCGTTGAGCGTCTGCCTTTGGCTCAGGGCGTGATCCCGGCATTCCAGGATCGAGTCCCACATCGGGCTGCTCCGCTGGGAGCCTGCTTCTTCCTCTCCCACTCCCCTGCTGTGTTCCCTTTCTCGCTGGCTGTCTGTCACATAAATAAATAAAATTAAATTAAAAAAAAAAGAGATAGGAATGATGGACTATGGACAGGAGAGATACCAAATCCATCCAAGAGAAAGGAAGAGAAATTCCATTTTAGACATGATGAGATGAAGTTACTGAGGGATTTCTGGATGAAAATGTTCGCGAAGTAGTTAGACAGTAGTGTTCTGAGACCTAAGAGAGACAGCTAGACTAGGCATCAACATTTAGAAATTATGCAAATGTAGCAGGTAGTTAATACTATTTAAAATGAATTTTTGTTGTTATTGACAGAGATCTTAAAGATTAACACATTTTTTTCTTGGTAGAACTATAAAAATTTTGTATTCCACTTCCTTCTTAAATACAGACAATGCTGCATTGAAAATCTTTGTACAGTTGTCTCTTTCCAGAGTAATACACAGAATAGGGGCTGTGGGTCAAAGGACATGTGCTTTCACCATTTGGATAAGTTCTGTCAAAATGCCCCCTAAAAGAAAATGATAGCAATTCACACTCCCACCAGAAGGGCACAAGATTACTCACTCACCCCTCCTGGTATTAAATGTTTGCCAAACTGATGAGCCAATAATGCCATGACATTATTTCAGTGGGTAGACCATAAATTTCACATTTACTGGACATTTGCTTTTCTTGGCCTGTGAATTCAATGTTGTTATTCTTTGTCCCTTTTCTGCTGTGTTGTTTGACTTTTTCTTATTCATTTTTGGAGGGCCTCACATGTTTTCCATCCCCATGCTCCCTTTCCTTCTTCCATGCTTTATTTTTCTACATAATCTCCATCTGACATACTGCTCATTTATTTCTTTATCATCCCTCCCTCCTCACCCAATTAGAACATAAGAACCAGTAGTGCAGGAATTTTGTCATTTGTTCATTCTAATGTTTCTAGCATCTAGGAGAGTATCTGGCACATAGTAGGTACCCCCTAATTAATTGTTCAATGAATGAATGAATAATAACCCTTTATCTGCTCTTTATTTTTCAAATATTTCCTCCACGTCTGTCACTGGCCTTTCACTTGGGTTTACAGTGAGTTTGATCAGAAAATTTTAATTTATATGAGATCAAATCTCTCTGTCCTTTCACATATGGCTTTTGTGTTCTGCATTATGCCTAAGGCCTTTTTTTTTTTTTCCTTAAATCTTTTGATCCCCTTCACCCATTTCTCTCACCTCCATGCCTCCTGCCTCTGGCAACCACCAATCTGTTTTCTCTATGTATGAGCTTGTTCCTTTGTTTTTTTTTTTAATTCTACATGTAATTGAGATCATATGGTATTTGTCTTTTTCTGTATGACTTTATTTCACTTAGTATAATGCCCTCAAGGTCCATCTGTGTTGTCCCAAAAGGCAAGATTTCGTTCTTTTTTCTGGCTGTAATATATATATTTCTTTATCCATTCATGCATATTGAACACCTGGGTTGTTTCCATATCTCGACTACTGTAAATAATGCTGCAATGAACGTGGGGATGCATATATCTTTTTTCGTTGGTGTTAGAAGAGAAAGTAGAGGAAATATTCCAGAAAATATAACAAAAAAGACAAGAGTGGGAGTGAGGTTTTATTTAAGAAAAAAAAGTGGGGGATATTTAAGAAAATTAGGGAGTTGATCCTGCAGATCTAACATCTGAATAATAAGATTTCCAGAGTGTGGGAAGGGAGAAAGTGGGAAAAGAGGATGGATGAAAAAGAGAAGAATTTATCAGTGAAATAGAATAGAAGGTAATTCCCCAGAATTGAAGATAATGAGCTTCTAAACTGAAAGGATGCACTGAATGCTCAACACAGTAGATTTTAGAACACACACACTAAGCCAGACACAGAAATTCACATATTGTGTATTTAGATGAAATATCCAGAATAGGAATGCACAGAAAGAAAGCAGATGAGTGGTGGCTGGGGCTGGGAAGGGAGGATGGAAAGTAAACTCTTAATGAGCATGAGGTTTCCTTTTGGGGTGGTGAAAATGTTTTGGAACTGGATGGATGTTGTGGTTGCATAACATTGTGAATGTACTAAATGCCACTGAATTGTTCTCTTTAAAATGATTATTTTGTGTTATGTGAATTTCACCAAAAAAAAAAAAAGAAAGAAAGAAAAGGGAAAAGACCATGTTCTGAGTATATGAAATTTAAGAACACCAGGGATAGAGAGAAGATTCTGAAAATGGCCAAAGAAAAACAAAGGATCTCATACTCTATTAGTCATAATAAACTAAATTATAATATAGCAATAAATAAACTTCTGAAATCTAAATGACTTAATTCAACAAATATTTTTTTGCACTCATGCTACATGTCCATGGTGAAGGAGAGAACACTGTTTCATGTTGTCATTCAGGGATCTAAGTTCACGGAGCCTTTACCATCTTATGATAAAGAATTTTGCCATCTCACCAAAGAAGATAGAAGAATAGAAAATTCCTACTCTTTCTTAAATACTTTGGCCCTGGCTAGAACCAATCATGTGGACCTCCCTTAGTGCTAGGGAGTTTGGAACATGTAGTCCCCCAGGTGCTCAGAAAGGGCAAGCACAGCCGACTTTGCTGAGCACAAGAAGTCTCTACCATGCATCCTGAGGAACAGGACTCACCATCTCATTTGAAGCTAGAAGACAGTAGAACAATGCTTTCAAAATTTTTAAGGAAAAGTATTTCCTGTAGAATTGTGCATCTAGTCAAACCATCGGTCAAATGTGAGAGTAGAACACTAACATTTTCAGAGGAACAAAGTCAAAGTGTTTACCTTCTGTCAACCCCCTTTCAGGAAATTAACTGAGGATATGTTGCATTAAAACAAGGGAATAAAACAGGATGAGAAAGATATAGGTTCTGGGGGTAGGGGATTTTGAATACAGCCCAGACTAGAGCAGGAAGATTAAAGGGCTAGGGGAAGAACGGACAGGGATATATAATGTGATGGATTACCTGATACGTTTGACAGTATTGAGAGTTTTTATGGTTCTATGACAATTTGAGGGGGGGGAAGAGGTTACAGTAATCTTGGAACAGGTTAAGTTGTTGAGTGGTGGGCGTAAACCAAGCTGCATTGGGTTGAAGAGTGAAGGAAAAGAGAAATGGCTTCACGTACCGCGAAAGTGTAAATTCAAGGAGACCAACTGACATACAGGATTAAATAAAGGGATATACAGAATAGATATCCTTCTCAATGAAATGTAGAATATGGAGATCTGAATTTAAGTAAATTATAAAGAAGCTACATTATACATTTACAGAGAATCCCCTATAAAACAAAACAAAGCAGTATTTGTTTTAATATCTTCAAAAATGATTCATTTTACTGAAGCATGTCATATGTGCATCTCTGCTGAATTGTATCAATAGGGAAAAGTAAACTATTGGTATAACATAATTTATATTCTTTATTTAAATAAATATTTTCTCAGAATTCCTTTATTTCAACTTCATATCCTTGATTTAAAGAGCGTTTCTTTCTTTGTTCTGAGTCCTTTTTTAAAAGGTCTAGGCTTTTTAGATACAGTAAAAACTAAAGAAAATAAAAGACAAATTGTCCCCCTACCTCCAAATTTCTCCATTAATATTATTGCTCTATTATAGTTTGAGTTTTCTTAGTTCTCCTTCCAGCTTCAAGTTTTTGTACAAGCCTAGTCATGGGAGTAATATTATCATCTTTAAATTTGGTCATGGAATGTGTTACACTGCCCCGCTCAGGGAAATGCTACTCGGTTTGGGCTTGGATAGTAACGTTTGTTTTCTTTGGCAGAGAAGCTGATCGTCGAGGGGCATCTAACCAAAGTGGTAGAAGAAACAAAGCTTTCAAAAGGTTCGTTTTCTGTGGGTTTTCTGTGGGTTTTGAGCACTCTTTTGGATAATGGAGGTTAGTGTACATTTCCAAGGTCATAGTATTTTAACCATCAATTTATTTCTTATAGGTCACCAACTGCAATCCAGTAACAGTATCGTATAATATAATATAGTTGGAGTTCTGTCTTAAGAAGGATATCTTAATTAGAAAGTTTCTTTTTAAATGGGTATATATATATATGTATTTTTTTAAAAAGTGCTTGACATAGGTTTCATTAGGCTTTAAAAGCTTTGCTCTGACCTGTCTCACTTCTGGCATTATTTTCAGCTTTGATATTTGGTATTTGTTATATTTGATATAAAATTTTAATTAAACACAACATAAATCTTTTTTGAAACAACAGGTGAAAAATGCTTGCAGTTCTGTTTCTTTGTTAGTTGGACCTTTAACATTCCTTATGAAATTTAATATTTTCTTAATTTTTGGCATATGAATTTGATTTAAACAGAAGTGATTATGTAGCACCTTCTTATATTTATAATGTGTAGTCTTAAAATTGCCTGAAATAGTTTATTCTATTAATTCTCTTCTGTTACAATTGTCAGAGAAGAAAAGTACATTTTAAAGCATAATATTGTCAAATCACTTTTATGCGTTAGGGAAATTGGACAAATAAATTTGGTGTGATATGCTTATTATCATTTTAGGACTTTCATCAGAACCTACCAGTATAAAGTTTATAAGTAGATTCACAATCTTTTTGGTCAGTTAAAACAATGAGTGATAAAAGTTTGGAATACTCGTTTCAGTACATTCTGTTTTATGAAAGTAACTGGATCCATTTTGGCTTTTAAAAATATTTAAAAGGAGAATGTTATTTCAAGTATCTGGTGGCGTCCATTCTGAGTTTTGTGCATGGCAGATGCCATATTTGGGGAAAGAATGCATAGAATATGCATCACTAATATTGTTCTGGCAAACAGGCATTGGGTTTCAGAGCAGTGAACTATTTTTAGTACATGTGGCAATTTATTTCATCTAATTAAAGTGAGATGAGAACAGATTTTAACATAGCTGTTACTTCACCACCCTAATACCTATTCGGATTAGTTGAATAGCCAGCACACTGAAGTGGAAGTAGAGCCTTAAAAGAAAATCAGTCCTTTAATTAAAGAAAAATACCTTGCTGCTTTAGTGCTTCTATTTAATGCATTCTGAATTAGAATATATTTGCTTGAAATTATGCGATGTCATTATTGAAAAAGATTTGTGCCATCTTTACTGATTTGCTTTTGAAACCTGGCTATAAAATATGTGTTGAAAGCTTTAAAGAGCATGCATTTTGATTCAGCAGTTCCACTTCTGGGTTTTTTTGTTTTGTTTTGTTTTTGTTTTGTTTTTTAAAGATCTTATTTATTTATTTATTTGACAGAGAGAGACACAGCCAGCGAGAGAGGGAACACAAGCTTGGGGAGTGGGAGAGGAAGAAGCAGGCTCCCATTGGAGGAGCCTGATGTGGGGCTCGATCCCAGAACGCCGGGATCACGCCCTGAGCCAAAGGCAGACGCTTAACGACTGAGCCACCCAGGCGCCCCCACTTCTGGGTTTTTATATTAAGAAACAAATTGGACATGGGGCGCCTGGGTGGCACAGCGGTTAAGCGTCTGCCTTCAGCTCAGGGCGTGATCCCGGCGTTGTGGGATCGAGCCCCACATCAGGCTCTTCTGCAATGAGCCTGCTTCTTCCTCTCCCACTCCCCCTGCTTGTGTTTCCTTTCTCACTGGCTGTGTCTATCTCTGTCAAATAAATAAATAAAATCTTTTAAAAAAAAAAAAAAAGAAAAAGAAACAAATTGGACAAATATGCGAGGGTATTTGCTGCAATGTTTTAACAGCAAAAAGAGGAAAACAGAAATGTCCAGTAATGGGGACATTCACTAAATAAATTATGGCAAGTAAGTCCATGCAAGTGAAAAAATACATCCTTTAAGAATGATAATACAGATCCAGGTTTTATATACCCAGAGATTTTTCTGTCAGCAGTCAACATTTTACAAGCATTTCTCACAGTTAACATGCAGAGGTACACTAATCCTTGTAACAAACTAGGTGGCTGAGATAAGTTACATTTTAAATGCTTTATATCCAGCTGTAAAGTATTTCTTTTGGATTTGGCTAAATTGTTTTATTTTTAAAAAGCTTTCATGGGTGATAGAATTTGATAGAATTTCTTTTCTGTATTGAAAATAACAGTTGCTAGAGATTGCCAATTACCAGGTATTGTAAGTCTTAGTATTTCTTTCAGATGTTTCACCTAATGCAAAATGTAATCATAGGTTGCATGTGCTTTCTGTGTAAACCCTAACTCAACCAGCGGTTATTGTATGTTTACTGTAGCCTTAGGGTGGAAGTTGAAAGAATACTAGTAGGTAAAACAGATGGTTTCAACTCCAGGTTCCTCCACTAACTAGCTAGCTATATGCCCTCATGCAGCTTACTCTTTAAACTTTAGTTTCCTCATTTGTAAAATGGAATTGACAATATTTAACTATGGGAATTTGTGGGAATTTAAGGAAATGTTGCTTTTAAAGCAAGAAGCGTTATTCTGGTATTCGACGAACGTTAGTTTTAATTTCCCTTCTTGCTTGCTTTTCAACTAATGGTTCCATTGGCTTAGAAAGTGGTCTGTGGCCAGTATGCTTGTTTTGTCCAACCATCATTTTGTGTTCTCAGAGATAGAGTGAAAATACTCACCTTGTTGTAGACTTTCCAGTTTGGGAACAGTTTTGGTATTGATGTTGATATATTCTTCTGTTTCCTTCTCTATATTATTGGTATGTATCTTAGTGATTAAGTACTGTATAGGAAATCAACCAGTAAGGATTTTTTACGACTAGGAAGTTGGGTGCCACTTCATAGCTAAAGAATGGTGTTTTGAAAGAGACACTCTGCCTCTCATTTGTTGTGTCCTGTGGTTCATTCTTGAATAGATTTGATTTGCCTCCATATAATAATTATAATATCAGGACGTAACAATGATGGACCATGATTTGACTTGTCTTCTTACTTAAAATAGATTCGAGCCTTCAAACATCCTCTCTTTGGAGCACCTACTATGTACTGAAAACTCTTCTCTGCAATGGGGATATAGCAGTTAACAAAGCAGACAAAAGTCCGTACCCTCATGGGACTTATATTCTAGTAAGATCTTAATGGAAGATTTGGTCCCACCTTTAATTTTACCTTCCTGACTGATACTCTAAATAAAAAATAGAAGTTCCTTCTAAGCCAGAAGAATACTTTTGAAAATATATTCTTCTTGGTTTACCTCAGTATCTTGATCATAAAATTGCCAAAAATATTAAAATCAGAAGAGAGTCATTTTTTTATTCTCCCAGACTGGTTCCTTTTCCATCTATGTATAGTTTAGATGTATTAGCCTGCTTTGTTTGAGACTGTAACTTTGTGATTAAAACTAGAACATTCAGAAATGTCTGATTATAGCACGCTGAATGCACCAGAGGTCATAGATTGGATTCCCATGGGTCTCCATGGTTAGTGACTTCACTTCTAATCTAAGCTCTGTGTCTCTCAGCAGTTGGCCTTTGACTAGAAATGGCAGTGAGAAAAGAAACAAAAGGCTTCTTGTAATCTATCACCTATTTCATAAATTAAGCCACAAATTCTAGGGATGTTCTTAATGGAATAGCCATAAGAAGTTATATTCTAGTATTGTGTTAAATATATTTTAATATTAATTAATTGTTTTAGATATGTTTCTGATTACTTTCCAAATGGAAAATATCTCTTGATTTAGTTGGTTTTAAAACGATATATATTAACAAAAATTTTCAAACAATGTATGACAATACGAAGTTAGTAAATATCTGCCATATCTCTACCTCCAGAAGCGACAATGGGTATCTCTGTTATGGGTCTTTCCAGAGTTGAATAAATATTACGGCTGAAAATTCATAGCTAAATGTATAGCTATTTTTGATATAAATGGGGTACATATTATACATACTGTTCTTTAACAACCTTTATATTTACTTAATAGTAAGGAATACATCTTGAGTATTTTCCATTCCATAATGAACCATGCTGCAGTGAACATCCTATATACTATATGTAGTCTGCTTTTCCTTTAGAAAAGTACTAGACGTGGATATGCACATTTAAATTTTTGATATGTGTTACCACAAACAACAGCCATAACATTATAAAAAATAATCATATACTCAGTGAATTTATAATCTAACTAAAGAAATAAGATACCTAAATACACATAGAATGATATAAAATAGAACATGATTAATTACAAAATCACAGGACACAGAGAAGATGCAGTAAGAAGGAGCAGCATGCTGGAGAAATGAAGACTGCCTTAGAGGTGATGGGGCTTAACCTGTATCTTACGGAGTGAATAGGCCAAGTAGAGAGAATGGTCATTGAGTTTAGTGAAATATCAACTCAAGCAAAGAATTAGAGGTTATAGTGAGCATGTCTCAGCCCTGCAAAGAGGCTAGCCTGACTGTGACAGAGCTCATGTGTGAATTAATGCAGAGACCAAATTATAGCCAAATCCTGGGATGTAAAGCTTGGCTGAGACCTTGTGGAGAATGGGGAGATGCTGTAGGATTTTGGTCAGAGAAGTGACCATCTCTGTAAACAGTATTCTAATGCATGCCATAATACATGCAGGTGTACGATTATAAATAAGGATCTACAACTTAATTGTCAGTCATCTTTAATAAATTGTTGGGCTTATAGTTAGGAATTTTGAGAGCAACTTGTTGAAAACAAGCCCTAGGATGTCTTTATGCTCAGGCAGCATACCACTTGCATATAATCCCAAAACTTTTTTTAAGTCTTTCTCAGTGTTGATCGGGTACAGTCATATTTTTTTAAGATATAAAAGGCTGTTGATTTTCTTGTTTTAAATATCTTTTTTATAACAGTTATGATTTTAGAGTTTTATATAAATATAAATATTACTAAGTATAACTATTGCTAAGGCAACCTAACTAGTGTTTTTATATAAGAGAGCCATTTCCTTGCATCATCTTCATACAATGTCCACATTGTCTTGGAATTTTGCTATATTTGTTGCAGTTCTCTGAATACTTTAGCAAAGCTTGCTTCGTTTTTGTTTCTAGTTGGCCAGTGGACAGCCTTGACAAAAGCCCCAGCCCTCTGTACAGCAGACATAATCCACATTATAATTTAATATGAGCCACGTGTAATAACCAGCATTCCATTTTGGACTAGAGTGGTGAAGAAGTAAGAGATTCAGTGACCTCAGTTAATTTTAAAAGTATTTTGCATATCAGTAGATTTAGAGCACCCAAAGCCTAAAGAAGTTTTATTGCTAAGGTTGTAATGAGATTTTACTTTCATTTTTTTCTTGGTAGAAAACCAGGCAAGAGCAAAAGAATCTGATTTGTCAGATACTCTGAGTCCAAGCAAGGAAAAAAGTAGTGACGACACTACAGGTGAGTTGTAACCTAATGTATGCCAATCTACAGATGGTATTGTTACTGGCTGAGTAGTTTAGGTATGCAGGTTAATGTGGGTGGAGATTTCAAAGTTTGTGTTTGGGGGAAAAGCAGTCTCCATTTTTGAAGTTACTCCCTTGAATCTTGGATATATTGTTAAAATTACTTTCAGCTGTACAAATACAATAACTGTGTAAATATCAGTTATTTATTTTGATAGTGATAGCTTGAGGATGGAGCTGATTACCGTTTGTAATTATCTTTTTTGCCTCCTGCAGACGCCCAAATGGATGAGCAAGACCTAAATGAACCTCTTGCTAAAGTGTCCCTATTAAAAGGTACTTTAACATGTTTTAATGGCTTTTTTTTAAAGTTTTTATTTATTTATTTGACGCAGAGCGAGCGAGAAAGTGAGTGTGCACAAGCAGGGGGAACGGGAACAGCAGTCAGGGGAGAAGCAGGCTCCCTGCTGAGCAAGGAGCCCAATGTCGGGGTCGATCCCAGGACCCTAGGATCATGACCCTAGCCAAAGGCAGCTGCTTAACCAACCAAGCCACCCAGGCGCCCCTTTTATGACATTTTAAACCAAGGCATCAGATTCACCCTTTGCCATATGTATAATGTTCAGTTTTAAATTTAGTTAAGAGATTAAGACACGTTCTCTAAAGTAGCAGGAACTAAAATTTAAAATGTTGGCATTGGTGCCAATGCTTCAAACAAAAATATTTAAATCATAAAATAATTTGGATCAGTCAAGGTTATAGAAGGGCAAAGTGGTAAGAGGTAGAACATGAAATGCAGCTGTGATTTTTTTGTGTTTACCTTGATATCTCTGATAGAAGCTCATTAGCACTTTTAACATAAATTAGAAAAAGTTGAAAATATTAATATTCTTGAAAGAACTCCTGTTTGCTCTGTTGTCATATGGTAGCAGTTGTAAATTTCCTCATTTTCTGGTCCTCCTCATCCTCCAGTAAATATACCCAGGTTCTTAGGACACTCTTCTAGAAATAGGTAGGGCTAAGATAAGCAATGCATGTAATAAACTTTTACTTGTGTCACTTCTAAGTGAAAACGACATTTATTTCTTGATATTGACTTGTTGAGACTGAAATGGGTAGTAAATAAAACAGCATTTATAGAAGTGTTTTTAGGGGCGCCTGGGTAGCGCAGTCGTTAAGTGTCTGCCTTCGGCTCAGGGCGTTATCCCGGTGTTCCGGGATCGAGTCCCACATCGGGCTCCTCCGCTGGGAGTGTGCTTCCTCCTCTCCCACTCCCCTGCTGTATTCCCTCTCTCACTAGCTCTCTCTGTCACATAAATAAATGAAAAAAAAAAAAGAAAGAAAAGAAGTGTTTTTAAAATAGAGTGCCTTGGATGGCTGGCTTATTGATAAATTTGTGATTATCAGCATTTAGTCTCTTTTATATTGCCTTTTGTATTACAAGAAAAGTTGCCATACAAATTCAGCCCTGTGGGTTAAACATATTGTTAGCAGTAGAGTAACACCAGGCAGCTGTCTGGAATCAGAAAAACAGCCTATGGAAGTTTCTCTATGTAGAGATGCCTATGCTTCCGGCTGGGCTTTAAAGGAGTCTCTTAGTCCAGACCCCAGGTTTCGGATTATGTAAGGAAGGAAGCCTTAGTTTCACCCTGCATAACCCTGCTGCTGGCTTACTTGTCAATGATGGGAATGGGGGGAGAATCCCAGATTCTCTTACAGGTTCTTAGTCTGGGCATCCTGGCCTTCTCTTCTCCCCATGGAAACTGAAGCTCACATTTCTCTTTGAGCCACCTTTGACCGAATTCCATTACTAAGGGAAGTTCTGAGCATTATCGGCCCAGGCAGCGCAGTTGTCACTGTCTTTAAGTACAATCATAGTTTCCAGCACTTTTCAAGCACTCTTACTGATCTGCACTCTTCCCAGGTGACCTTTGGTGTTGATGAGGCATGCTTTTTTCCTAGTATGATAATAGTACATCTAAGTTAGTGTTTGCATAGTCCGGAAATCTCATCTTGGAGCATTTCTGATTCTTCTCAGAAATTCAGTACTGTTACTGATGCTGAAAAACTGTCAGAACCTCTGGGCCTTTGTGGGAACAGAGAAACAAGAAGGGAGGTGAATGAGTAATGAGCACCTGTCATTCAAAAGTAGCTGTTTTTATGGTCTTTTTTACTGTAGAAATCTCCCAGAAATCTTTTCAGCAACCAAGTGCAGATTGATTTATAAGTAACATTTATGCTTGTGTTAATTATATTCAACTGTTATTAGTGCTCTTGTGATTTTATGTGTCAGTCTGTTTTGGATTTTATTTTTATCCCATGGCCTACCACAATGCCAGATGTTCAGTAAAACTCAGTTATTTGTTGAATGAATTAATAATAGACCTCTTACATCAAAGTTATAAAACCATAAGAGCATTAGGAATGTAACACACTCTAGCCAAGAAGCTAAAAGTCAAAGAGCTCTGGGTTCAGTCCTAGCTCTGCCATGTATTTATAATTTGCCCTTGGGGGCAAGTTGCTTAACCCCTCTGTGCTTCAGGTTTTTTTCATTTGTCTTATTGGGGCTTACTGTGAGGATTAAATGAAATAATGCATGTAGATCACTTACTATGCATAACATGTTAAGCATCATAATGAAGACCCTGCTAATAAGAATGATGTTGGTGATTGATAAAAGCAGACCTATCCGTTAAAGAGTAGCTTTTCATTAATTAAATAAAATCGTGGTGTTTAAAAAAATATATTTCCTACTATATCTTTTAGGGAAAAGCAGTTGGTGGTGGTGGATCTTTTCCAGTTAATAATGTATTTGTTTGTTTACTCTGCCAGATATCAGGAAAACCTTTTTTTAACCCTTGAATCCCACAGGAAGGCTAACTGGTATCTGCAAAAGTGCCCATGCTGTAGGCTGAGGAGCCAGACTCAAGGAAAAGGGACTGAGGGGGGAGTTGTAGGAGGGAAGAAGACTAGAAAATATGAGGTGCCTATGTAGGGAGGGTGGGTGGACGGGTGCTGCTAGTGATTGCTTGGGTGCCATAGGTAAAGATGGCTCAGAGTTTTCCTAACCGTGCTTGAAGTTAAGGTGACAAAAACAAAAACAGAATCCCAAAACTTTCCTTACATTTCTACAGGATTGCAACTTTTGTTAATGAAGTAGTATCTTTACCAACACCCCTTAAAAGGTTTTGCAGCTGACTGTTAAGTCAGTCAGTGATTAGATATAAAGAAAAATCTCCCGTTAGAAACAGGCATATTTTAGGGGCGCCTGCGTGGTTCAGTGGGTTATACATCTGCCTCCAGCTTAGGTCACGATCCTGGGGTCCTGGGATCAAGCCCGGCATGGGGCTCCTAGCTCGGCATGGGGCTCCTTGCTCAGCAGGGAGTCTTCTTCTCCTCTTCTCCCTCTGTAATCTCTCTCGCTCTCGTGCTCTCTCAAATAAATAAAACCTTAAAAAAAAAAAAAAGGCATATTTTAAGAGTCTCCAAGAAATAGTCACCATAGCCCTAAATGGTTGTTTTTCCATTGCTTTTCTTTTCTTTTTTAAGATGTTTATTTATTTATTTATTTATTTATTTATTTGATAGAGAGATAGAGCATGAGCATGAGCAGTGGGGAGGAGGCAGAGGGGGAGGGAGAAGCAAACTCCTCACTGAGCAGGGAGCCTGATGGGATGTGGGGCTTGATCCCAGGACCCCAGGATCATGACCTGAGCCAAAGGCAGATGCTTAACTGACTGAGCCACTCAGGTACCCTATTTTTCTTTTGTAAAAATTCTTAAAAATAATACATTCTGGCACTTACTAGAAACTCTTGGCTTGTGGTTGATTGTGTGTGGTTATGCATTGGAATCTCTATAATTAGGTTCAGTAGGCTGAATAGAACTTTTCTCTTAAATGAAGGATATCAGTTATTCGCCACGGTGTTAACCATCAGAGCTGTAGAAAGTAGCCCCTTTATTTTCCTCATTGAAACCCTGTGCCTGACTTCTTGAACCACTATTTTTAAATTTTATTTTCCCTTTTAAAAAACAGCCAATCTTTATTTAGAATTACACAGCGTGCTATGTTTCATGTAAGTCATCTAGGATTAGGAAAAGAATCTGAAGTAGATTAAATATTCACCATGAGATATAAATAAAATGATGATAGCAATAGTATCTTTTTCCTGAAATATTATGTTCAATTTATGCTATTTCTGAAGGAGAAATAAAGATGTGGCTTGAACCACAGGTTTTTATATGCTTAATCATTTCCCCAAAAAAGGTAAAAAGAAAACTGGAGTTCAGTCCAAGTAGTACCTAATGCAAGTTTGCTCTATTTAAGGAACTGTGCCAGGGACTCCAGTGGTTTCAGACTCTGATAAGACCGTCCTTGGGGTTTGAGGAGTTTCTAGTCAAATTGGTGATAGGAGAGGTGTAGATAGTAAGCTGCTTCTTTGTGGTTGTTGCTATGAAGAGTTCAAGAAAGGAGAAAGAATGTCCAGTTTTTGTGTTTCTTTTTGTTTATCTTGGAAGATGGGCAGGAAAGGCAATTTGAGCCTCATGAAAGAAGTATCATTTGAGATGACCCTGAAAGTGTGTCATACCACATATGGCCTATTTAGTGACAAACAATCTCTGATTCTGGTTGAGATTCTAGATCCAACTGCCAACTTGCAAGATGTGTAAAGAACTATAGACATATTCTAAATGAAAGTGGTGGGGATACAACAGCAAAATCCAGAAAGTGGAGAATTTTATAGGGCACACAAAAGTAAATTGCAAGGTTTGTGAGAAAAAAGGAAGAAGGATGGGGAAACCTATCAATTAGATTTAAAAGATGTGTCAACTAAATGCAATGTGTGAACCTTGTTTGGAACTTCATTCACACAATCCAACTCTAAAAGCGTTTGAGACAGTGGGAAAATTTTAATACTGACCAGGTACTTGATATTAAGGAGTTGCTCATGATTTTAAATGTGATAATAGCATAGCATTACAGTTCTCATTAATTTTTTTGTTTTTCTTATCTTTAGAGATGATCTAGATATAGATAGATTTTTTTTAAGTGGGTAGGATTAAGAAGATCGAGATACATTCTTAAAAAAAGGAAATATTAAAAACCACAAGCTTAGATAATATGGGTTGGGTTTGACAAGTATAATTAAAGTCTGTTCACATAATCATTTGAGTGTTTTGTAGGTCGGGGTGACTCTTTTGGCAGAATTCTGTAGCTTCTGAATGCAGAAATGGTATGGTCAGACCTGTATTTTGAGGGGATTTGTTGGATGAACTGGAATAGGTAGAGGCTGGAAATAAGGCAACCAATTAGGAGGCTTAGGTAATCATTGAGAGTCTGAGCTAGGATGGTTTCTGTGGAAATTTAAACAGAAGAGCAAAATCCAATTTGAGTCCCTGTTGTTCTGTTCTGTATCATCTTTCCTTTGGTAATCTTATCTCAGATCTGTAGGCTTAAGGAACTGAATATAAGAGATAAATGGAAGTTAGATATAATTCCAGCATTTGATGCGGAGTTACTGAAAGGATGGTAATGCTATTGACAAAAATAGTATTCCTGGAATTATGGGTGTCCTGGTGGGGAAAGTGATGGTTTAAGTTTGAAGCATTCTTGAACAGGAAGGATGACTTGACAATAGGTTCTGGTTTGCCTGGAACCATTTATGTCCATTGTCCCAGTACAATTATTAAAAGTGCTTCCTTTCACATTCAAAGGTGTCCTGGCTTTGTATTGTCATCCTAGGGACCAGAGATGCAGTTGGAAGTACAAGACAGAAAGTAGGACTAGAAAGTCATTTTCATTTATTTCTGAGACTTTTATTGACCCAGGAAATACAGAGATAAGACTCAGGAGGAGACTGCAGTCTTCTAGAGGAAAAGAGATATGTGGATAGTGTAGTAAGTGTTTTAATGGGTGTGATAGAAACTTTGGACAGCACAGATAACTTCCTGGCTAGGGGCAGGGATGGGATAGAGCAGTAGTCAGGATGGCTTCCCAAATGGGATAGTTAAAGATAAGTGAGAATATGCCAAGAAGGGAAAGGGAGCCATGCATTTCTTTAAAATACTATTTACATTTACAAGTAGTAATAATGTTTAAAGTCAGAATAGCATCTGTCAGTGAGGAATTGTACAGGAACACAAGTGTGATGGAGCACAAACTGTGTGGGACAAATGTGATGAAAGATAAGACTTGGTCAGACAGAAGGCAGTAACATGTTTGGGAATTCTGTGCATAAGGGTGACCATAATAGCAGGGGGAATTTATGGAGAAAGAAAAGGACAGTGGGGTGGACAGAGGAGCCAACAAAAGAACCAGTTGTCAAGAACCTGGCTGAAGGGATGGCAAAGGGGTGGAAATCAACAGTTAAAGGCTGCTGCCAAAGTTAAATTCACAGTTAAGTTCGTAGTTAAAAATGCCACCTAGGACTGTCTCACATGGCTGCACATACCTATGATGGAAAAATGGTCCTTCCCCTCTGTGATGGTTGTTCTCATCAGACCTTCCAAAGGGAGGAGTGGTCATAGTAGAAAGAGGGTGCACCCACCTGGCCAGCTGCCTCAGATCACTTATTTAAAAAAAAAAAATTCCATTCAATTCAATTAGCCAACATATAGTTCATCATTAGTTTCAGATGTAGAGTTCAGTAATTCATCAGTTGCATATAACACCCAGCACTGATCACATCACATGCCCTCAGGCAGATCATTTCTATTAGTTGATGAGGTAGCAAACATGGCTGCAACAACCTTCGGCAAACATGCATGTGCAAAATGAAATAGGAAGAAGTGCTTTGATTCAGCCCTTTCCCAAGTGTTCAGAGTATCTCAACCATGTTTAGAGCAAAGGTCAGAATTTAAGTTAAACCTCCAGTCACTTTTCTGAAGAAGCAGTGACACGAAATTCTATTTAGGATATCTTGTAGGTATTCTGTGTGCCAGGGCTGGTTCATTTAGTGGGTTCTTGTATGGCATGGATCTCTATACAGAATTTAGCTTTATTCTGAGAAAAGCTGGCCTGTGGCCCAGACTGTATACACCAGGCAGTTCTAAGGATACATCATTTATGTTAGGGAGAAAACAGATTCTGTTAATCTTAACACCTCATCATGGTTCTTAAAAACCATTTATTTCTGTTTGACTTACACATCTAAATAAAATGGATTTGGCTCCGAAAGGCTTTCACTTATCTTGATCGAAACACTTTCCATCAGTACTCATCACAACACTTTTCACAAGATTGTGAAGTAGATTGATACAGAGAATCCTTTTCCATGACAAAAGTCAGCACCATGAGAGTAGACCCAAGCCATAGTAAACTAATGCATTTTCCCACATAACCATATGAAATACAATGTGCCCTTGGTCAACCTTAGCACAAAAAGATTTGCTCATCGGTCTTGGATAAAAAATTAGCATTTGCGGGGTGCCTGAGTGGCTCAGTTGGTTAAGCATCTGCCTTCAGCTCAGGTTATGATCCTGGAGTCCTTGGGATCGAGCCCTGTGTCGGGCTCCCTGCTCAGTGGAGAGCGGGCTTCTCCCTCTGCCTGCTGCTCTGCTGCTTGTACTATCTCTCTCTCACTCTCGCTCTATCTCAAATAAATAAATAAAATCCTTTAAAAAAAATTAGCACTTGGTTTTCTGAAAAGAGAATCTGCATACTACTTGATTAGTTTGCATGGTCACTGTGTGTATTAAATTTAATTTGTAAAGATTTTTGTTCAGTATCTTCACTTCTGTGATCAAACACTGTATAGAGTTTGTATGTGTCCATTATGACATCTTATCTGCTCTAATTAAAATGCTGATCCTTTTTATTATATGGTACAAAGAACTAATTTGCAAATAGTAAATCTCTATGTTAGCACAGTTTATTAATGCCTAGATTATATTTTGCTTACTGAAATATAATTACTTACCATAAAATCTGTTCCATTGTTTTTAGTTTAAAAAGCAAGTATTAGTTTTGCTTCACAAGATCACTGATGAAGGGAATTGTTATGCTGCGGACAAGAACTGTCTGCTTTCATAGACCTTAAAGGTGGACTATATATGATTCTTCATTTATAAAAAGGATCCCCTTCTTCAAAATGAAATAGTTCTCTAGTAATTGTATTAATTCATTTATGATTATTATGTTTATTTTTTATCTACACATTTAAATGCAAATCTTTGGTTATCTTGTATATTAATCAGTTAAGTGCTCACTGTATGTCTACCATTGTGTTAGATGGAGTATAGTATGTCCCATATAGTATGGAACATAAGCGTAAAGCATATGCATTTAACATTTGTTACTAAGAAGAAATCAACGACAGGAATCCTCTTATTTCTAGAGAAGTAAGAGTTAGTTGTTAGGAAAGCATACTAATTAAAACTAATTTCTATCATATAACTAAGAAGTTACTATGATTTATGGGAAAGAGTTGGGCTAGAGTGAGAATTCTAGTCCTATCTCTACCCCTTTCCAGATGTGTAAGCCATTTCAGATCTCTGGACCTTTATTTCCTCATTTATCAAATGAAGGAGTAGGTCTTTTCCAAAATTCTGTGTATCTCTATGGATTCATGCTCCTTTTAAAAATGAAGCTAAATGCTATTGAACAGTTAGAGAACTTGCAAAGAGCTCACTGGTTTGCTTGGGTTTGACTGTCAAGCTCTAGAAATCAGGCAAGAGACCAACGTGTGCCAGGAGTTAGATGCAGTCAGGGGATTAGATGCAAAGACTTCATTCAGCCTGGGCTTTAAAGAATGGTCAGGCTTGGAGGAGTAAAGGAGATGGCATGAGCAAAGGTACATGAGGAAAGTAGTCTCGTGACTACTGCAGAGCTACTAAGGAGACTAATAGGAATTGAGTATATTAGTGAGTAATGGAAAATAAGTAATGACTGGATTATGGAGAACTTTAAAAAGTCAGATAAAGATTTCTGCATTTGTTATAAGAGGGAGTCAAAATAGGTTCTTTTTTTAAATTTAATTAGCCAATATATAGTACATCATTAGTTTCAGATGTAGTATTCAATAATTCATCAGTTGCATATAACACCCAGTGCTCATTTAGATCACTTCTTCATCTAAGTAAGAGAATTGCTTTAGTATTCCAATATAGGATAGAATGCAGAGGGTCAGGCTAAGTTAAGGGCAAGAATTTAGACAGAAATGATTAGGGCTTATTCTAAGATTGTAACGTTGGGATTGGTAATTTCTAGAGACCTTTTTTAATTATGAAAAATTTCAAACACAAGAAAAGTTGAAGAGTACCAAAAACACTCATATATGGCCACCACATAGATTCAACAGTCATTAGTGTTTGCCATATTTTCTTTATTTATATGTGTATATATGTAGAAATTTTTCTTTTAACTTTCTATTTTAATAAAATTTCAGACTTAAAGTTGCAAGAATAGAACAAAGAATCCCATATACTCTTCATCCAGTCTCCAAATGTTAACCTTTCACTCCATTTGCTGTTACCATTTTACAGAATTTGATTTATCCCTCTCCCTCCTCCATGTACCTTCCTCTCTCTCCCTGAGCCATTGAGAGTAAGTTACAGACCTGATAACCTTTATTCCTAAATACTTAAGTGTATATTTTCTGTTTCTCTTACATAGCCACCATACAACCCTCACAGTTAGGAAAGTAACAATGATGTATTACATTATCACATCCACAGACCTTATTCACATCTTGTCAGTTTTCTGTCTCACAACCCCGAGATCACAACCTAAGCCAAAATAAAGAGTTGGACGCTTAACTGATTGTGCCATTCAGGCACCCCAGAGATTTTATTTTTAAGTAATCTCTATACCCAGCATGGGGATTGAATTTACAATCCCAAGATCAAGAGTCACATGCTCTACCAACTGAGCCAGCCAGGTGTCCCTCTTAGCTCTTTTGTAATAAGGTTGTTATGCCTGAGCTACTTGTAAACCAAAGTGATAGTCAAATAGAATGCACTAGAAGAATATGGCCTAACTGATGATATATTTATTTCAGGCAGTGTTCAATAGCAGAAGATTTTAATACAGTGGAAGACGAGGAGAGTTACAAGAGAGGAAAGAAAGACATTAGGGGAGGGGGCATATTTGAGATATAATGTTGGATCTGATTTATTTTGATAAAATTATTTGGGTTACATCATTTTATAACTCAGCAGATATTTGTTATGTATTTAGTGTTGGGGAAATACTGATGACAAAGTGAGCATGGTAGAGATTTCAGCTTGGTTTTTATTTTGTTCTCCACAACTGGGAAAATAATGCTAAAATACTTTTTCTTGAAGAAAAGTTTTTGTTTTTCCATTTCATTAAGTTCCAAGTGAAATTTTTCTGACTTGTTATCAAGTGATTTCAAAATTGATGAAGAATGGTATATGCCCATTTTACTGAATGTCAAGGCTTACATAAGCTCTACATAGTGAAATGTATAATTTAGTATATATTAATATATATTTTATAATACTGTTGCCATGAATTACTAATATATATTTAGCTGTACTTGTGTTCTTTCTCCAAGGTAAAATGACTAAAATGCTTAATACAATTTGCTTCTTAATTTTATTTAACTTAGTTGTGCTGTGTTCTTTATGCATGTCTAAGCATGAAAGAGATGGCTAATATTTGGTTGTAGAGATTATAGTGTGATACTAACTCTTGCTTTTAAAATGAACATATTTTTGTCAGATGACTTGCAGGGTGCACAGTCAGAAATTGAGGCAAAACAAGAAATTCAGCATCTTCGCAAGGAATTGATTGAAGCCCAGGAACTAGCTAGAGCAAGTAAACAAAAATGCTTTGAACTTCAAGGTGAGATCAAGATTACATTGATTCTTTAGGGGATGTGGAAACAATGTGATATAACTGAGTCCAGAGGCATAGTATCTTGTTCTAGATCCACAACTTTATTAGCTATGTGATCTTGGGACATTCACTTACCCTCTCGGAACATATGTTTCAGATCAATAAAGTGGGGAGAGTTACAGTTGCTTTGCTTCCTTCACGTTGTTGATGTGAGTGAAGATCAAGAAGGACCTGTACCAATGAAAGATCTTAACAGTTAATTACTTATTAGAAGAGGGAGGAAAAAACAACATATTTCAATTTCTAAGTTTTATTTACACTTAGTGTTTGCTCCTTAGTAGAAGATGAGGGAAATTTATATTCCCTGTGATTTTATAGTGTCTTCTTCAGTAAATGGGAACAACCAGGCAAGGTAAAGGTATAGAATCTTGCAGTTTCCCAACCACTTCTTTTCTAGTTGTTTATTTATCCATAGTGTCACAGGCCAGTGGAGTTGGTGGTATTTATTCCCAAGAGCTTACATTTCCATATCATTCACAATAACTACCTAGTTTCAGTCACTTGGTACCGTAGAAAGTCTTAGAACAAGGAGAAAATAAATAGCCTATGGAGTCCTCCTGTTCTCTAAGATGACCTTCCTGATCAGGAGGAAGATTCAGATCCCCAGCAGGAACTGGGAACTTTCTGTTAGTTAGTACTCACTATGTACTTGGCAGTAAACATGAGGGTTTTAAGTCTGTTTTTAAATTTTAAGCTCAAAATGCTGATTAACAACTATCAAGAATGCTCCTCATGTTAAGAAGAGCACATATAATTTTGGTGATGTAAGGTCTAGAAAACTCTGCTACTCGATTTAATAGATGTATTACTTACTACTGTTTTGTGCTCCTAAAATCTTTAAACTGTCTAACTGCTAATACTGATAATACTTGCTGCTTAGCTTTTGTTTCCTTCAATAATCTTTAGGTGAGAATTTCTTAGAAATTTCCAGCTGTTCAATTCTGAATATTTCCATTAACTCACAAAATTAGATATACTGTGTTTTATTTTTAGCTCTTTTGGAAGAAGAAAGAAAAGCCTATCGAAATCAAGTTGAGGAATCCAGTAAACAAATACAGGTTCTTCAAGGTATGGAACACCACCCCAGGGCTATTTGGGATTATTATTGTTTGTAGTGATTCAAAAGGAATGGAAAGTAAGAGTTTAGAGAGTTCCCATTTTTCTTGTCTTTGGTTTGTCCCTAGAATCTGAGACTATAACTAGGCTCTTGGTGACCTTTTTGTTTTGTTTTGTTTTGTTTTGTTTTGTTTTAAACATGATTTCCTAGTATTCTACTAATGGACACTGGGAGTGGGAAGAGCATGGGTGAAGACATGGGTTTGGTAAGACTGTCACTCCCTGGGTTACGTAGTGAGTTACTACAGAGGGGGTCTTTGGACAGGATATCAATTTGAGCTACTCTGTGCATCAGCACTTTTAGCTTGGTGACATTATTGCTAATGCTCATAACATACAGCATTGAGTGGCGCCTGGATGGCACAGTCGGCTAAATGTCCGACTCTTGGTTTCAGCTTAGGTCCCGATCTCAGGGTCATGAGTTCAAGCCCCATGTTGGGCTCTCCTCTTGTCGCAGAGTCCGCTTGAGATTCTTTCTCCCTCCCTCTACCCCTCCCACTTGTTCTCTCTCTCTCTCTCAAATAAAGCTTTAAAAAAAAAAAACATACTTGCATTGCAACAAAAATTATATATCACATGGAATAGAATAATGATCCCTGCAGTGCCTTCATTGGTTAAGGCAGCTCTTCATGCCCACCATTTTGCTATCACTTTGTGTGAACGATCACAGGTTTATTGCAGAAAAGACCAGAAAGATCCTTGCTGCTTGCCAAGGGTTTACTTCAAATCACAGTTCTGGTACTGTGAGGCTCAAATTGTGGGAGCCCTAGGGGAGATTTTTCTTTCCCATGCTATTGTAAAATTCCTAAAGCAAAATTAATTTGTCTTCATTGTCAAAGAGGGAAGTAATGTTATTTTAAAATTTTAGTTTGAGATGTAGGGTGAGAAGAAATTAAATGGACAATCTCAGTTCAGAAAAAAATGGGGAATCATTGTATGAGACGTATTATATTTGCCCTAAAATATCCCAGAGAAAAAGCAGTCTTTTGGGTTTTCTTTCTTATTTTTGAGTGGGACATTTGAGTTATTTATGTATTTATTTTTAAGAGAGAGAGAGAGGGTGGAAAGGAGTGCAAGCAAGCCTAGGAGTGGGAGGGATAGAGGGAGGGGAAGAGAGAGAACATTAAGCAGGCCCCATGCCCCACATGGAGCCCGACACAGGGCTTGATCTCATGACCCTGGGATCATGACCTGAGCCAAAATCAAGAGTCAGACACTTAACCAACTGAGCCACCCAGGTGCCCCCAGGGACATTTGAGTCATTTTAAAATGTAAATTTTATTATGGTCAAGTTAGAATTTCTGGGGTAGATTGTATGTCTTTTTGAAGAGAAAACTCTTTAAACTCTTATGATTTAATGCCTTTATCCATTAGCTTATGTAAATCTGATTTCAATCTGTATTTGCATTCTGTAGTGTGTGTGGACAATTTTCCCTAAAGGTTCTATGACATAGAACTGCCTTTTGTCTTAAAGCGGTCTTACCTAGGCATCATTGAGTGCCCTCTAGTGCCAGCATGTGTGTTTTATGACTTTATCCACAAGTGTATGGTCCTGTTACTCTCTGGCCATTGTGTCTTCAGATTCTGAATTGTTAACCTCTCAATGCTTCCTGCAAACTGAAAAGGCCTCATATGTTTGAATGCTGATTTATGGAGCAGGCTTCCCCTTTCTCAGCCTTAAATTCTCTTAATTATTTTAATTATTATTCTTTTCTACCTAATGAACTTTTTCTACCTATAGTTTTCTTGTGTTATAGTAACCAAGACTATTTTTCTAGTTCTGAACCAAGTATTTTATACAAATTGTTTCCAGTTTAATCCTTGAGGGCACAGGGCCAGATCTGTTAAAAATACACCTCTTTAATTAGGCATTATTCATTAATGTTGTCAATTCATTATTTCAACCAGTAATTCTTGGTTGTTGGCTCTGCTAGTATTGAGGATAGAGTATGCATGAGATGTACAGTACATAAGCAAATATAGAATATGGTGTCCGATAAAAGCAGAGTAATGGGCTAGAGAACAAGAGGGCTATTTTTAGATAAGACATTAGAGAAAGCTTTAAGGAACTGACATTTAAACTGCAAATTGAATCAAGAACATCAAAGGTTTTACTAATGCGTACCATTTGACCAAGCAATTCTATGTCTAGGAATTCACTCTAAGAAAAAAGTCAGGATTGCATTATAAACAGTATTTTTTATAGTAATTAAAAACTGAACAGCCTAAAATGTTTAAAATAAAGGGTTAGTCAAAGAAGTCACAGTGTTATTTTTTTGTTATTAAAAGATATTCATCACCAGCAGGTTAGAGGACACTATGTATATTACAATCCCTCCCTGTCTTTGCTTTTATACATGTATAAAATGCATACAAAAAATCTAGAAGAATAAATAAGAAATGCTGGAAGCAACTTTCACTCTGTGGGAGAAGTAAAAAGATCACTTTGGTTTTTTTACTCTTTGTGTTTCTGTATTTTGACATTTTCTGCATTAACATGGATTGCTTGTACTGTTTAATCAAAAGCAACAAACAGCTCTGACAGCCTGGGCTGTGCAGTAACTACAGTCCCATTTGGGCTGTTCATTTACTTGTAATTGCTTTGGACAAAGAGAATGATGGATCAATAAATATACTTTTGGGGGCGCCTGGGTGACATAGCGGTTGAGCGTCTGCCTTCGGCTCAGGGCGTGGTCCTGGCGTTGTGGGATCGAGCCCCACATCAGGCTCCTCTGATATGAGCCTGCTTCTTCCTCTCCCACTCCCCCTGCTTGTGTTCCCTCTCTCGCTGGCTGTCTCTGTCTCTGTCGAATAAATAAATAAAATCTTTTTTAAAAAATAAATAAATAAATAAATAAATAAATATACTTTTGTAGCCCAACTACAGAGGTTACACATCAATATTGAGAATCTCCGGGAGGAAAAGGACAGTGAAATCACAAGCACTCGAGATGAACTGCTTAGTGCCCGAGATGAAATTTTGCTCCTTCATCAAGCAGCAGAAAAGGCTGCCTCTGAGCGGGACACGGACATTGCCTCGTTACAAGAAGAGCTTAAGAAGGTGCGAGCTGAGCTTGAGCGGTGGCGGAAAGCAGCGTCTGAATATGAGAAAGAAATTACGAGTCTGCAAAATAGTTTCCAGCTTCGATGTCAGCAGTGTGAGGACCAGCAGAGAGAGGAAGCAACAAGGCTACAGAGTGAGTACGCATATTTTACATAAGCTCTCAACTCTTGACAATGATAACTTTATAACTTGCACAAAATAACCATTTGGACTGTTTTTCTCTGTGATAATAGTTTAGTTGCATAAATCAATGTTTTTATATGGGACTATAAACATTGTTCAGGTCTGAAAGTTCTACAATAAATTGAAATTTTTTTACAATTTTATATTTCAATCTACTGAAATTATTTGTCTTATAAAAGTGAGGTAGGAAGAAAATATTATTGAAGTTCAAGGTGATGGCACTTACCTGAGATATAGATGCAAAATAAACAGGAACCAAAGAATAACCATGTAAAATCTACATGTTTTTAAGGGGGGCAAGTATGTTTTTCTCTGAAATATTTCCCTTATCCTTTGAATTATTATAGAAGTTATGTTCCTATATTAATGAATATGTTTTGGGACTATTTTAGGTGAACTAGAGAAGTTGAGAAAGGAATGGAATGTATTGGAAACCGAATGCCATTCTCTAAAAAAGGAAAATGTTTTGTTATCATCAGAACTGCAGCGGCAAGAAAAAGAATTGCACAAGTATGCAAGAACTCTTTTAGCTTCAAAATATTTATCTTGAATTTTCATCTAAATTAAATTTAAATTTGAAAATTAAATACCTTTTTGGAGCAAAATGTTCATCCAGACTCTTTTTGGCTATTTGACAGGTTAAGCACACTAACTGAATACTTCAGCAGGTTTTTGGTTTTTTTTTTTTACTTCCACCATCATCCTACGTGTCCTTTCCTTTTGGTGTATTCCAGGAATATACATTCGTGGACTACAGCTCCCCACCTCCCACCAAGGCCCTAAACAAACAAACAGCAAAGATCTATACTTATGATTGAATTTGTCCTATAAACTAAATGATAAAAATTTCAAATGTAAGTTGTTTTTCTTTGACGCCAGTGGGTCCTTCTGTTGGTAAGGGTAATCAGGAGATGACTATAATAAAGAATTTATACCATTGAAAGATACAGATTCAGCTTTTGAATTTCACAGAGTTATATAAAGAGTAATAATATATACAATCAAGAACTCTCCAAAACCAGTTATGTCTTTCTCATATCCAGTACCTTACAAGCAAACCAATGAATGCAATAAATTTATGCCACAAAATTTAGTGGAGTCCTGTTTTCCCATCAACATTTGTTGTATAGTTTAAAATTGATTTTTTTCCTTAAAAATTTGATCCATTCCATATTTTTATTTGAACACTACTTATGTTCTAATTCGGAATATAGAAATAGTACGTGTTTATTATTTAAGCAACTCTTGACTAATCCATTTCCATCACTACAGTACACCAGAAATGGGACTCTTTACTCTCTTGTTAGCCTGTGTTTATACCCCTAAAGAACATCAGGGTTAGCAGAAGCTCAGTGATCAACGTCAAGGTCAGTTCCCATAAAAACAAGCTTTAGGAGAAAACGAAGAAAGGACTAGATACATCAGAAAATAGTAAGCCTCATTACCTGCTTATAAGCAATAAAAATTGTAATAGACTATCCATTTTTAAAAATCAAGAACTAGTTGAAGGAACAAGGTGTGCTGACTTATTGTCTAAGATGCTTTCTTACAATACCATGTATTAATAGTATCTGTTGTGTCCTGTCTTTTCAGTCTTTTCATACATTTATTTATATTACTTTTTAAATGTTTAGAGATAATTAGTAACAAGGAGTAAACATGTTTATAACATGTAAAATTCTGTAAAATGAATTCCAGAATCTGATTAGGACAAAATAAGGGCCCAAACACAACTATATACACATGTGAGTGTATATGTACCAACTGATTGTGTTGACAGCACATTTGGGCAATTGTTTGGTTTAAAATGAGTGTAAGATGATGTAGACATTCAAATTCTTCATATTTGGAATCTTAGGGAATCCGTTTAGTTTGATGTTCTATTAAGCAAGAAATAGTGTTCTTTGATTACTAGTATTGATTATCTTAAATTACTCCTGCCTTGGGATTATTGATATTTTAAAGATTTAAACTTGATCCTTCTTTTTTGAGATATAATTAACTAGAATCTGGCAGGTTGTTAAATGCTATTTTTTAAATCACTTCAGATTTTTTGAAGTGTTGCAAAGCAGCAAACGCCTTATAAGTTAGAAGCATACAGTTTAAAAATATTAGGTCCCAGAAGGGTGGAATATATTATATCATTAGTCAGAGTTGTCTGCCTAAACTCACATAAACTATTTATGACAAATTCTGTTTCCTAAACTTTACTGGTTTAGTGGTACTCTAACTTTATTTGGCAAGCCTCCTCAGCATTTAAGTAGTATTTAGTAGCTAGTCTTTCTTTACAGAGTCTTCTATACCACTTAGTTCTTAGCTATATTGGGCTGACATCACACTCACCCCTCAAGAATTTGCCTGGCATACAATCAGAATGGGATTTATACTCCATAGTTCCTTCGTTAACAATATTGAGTCTGAGTCTTATGATCCATTCTGAGAAGCATAAAACTGTCATCTTGAAAACTTTATTCTCCTTTAGCTATTTCTGTTGTGGATGGGAGCCACATTCTTTCAAACAGCTACACTATGTAGGTCTTTTGTTTTTTGTTGTTTGTGATATAGAAGGAATTGAACAAAGAATTTCTATTCCTGCCTATCAAGCTGTTTTCCTAGTGTGTAAATTGGATTTTTTTACATCAAGTCACAAAAGTAATTATAGAATTTAAGCCAGAGAACATCCTCAGAAATTATTGAGTTCAGTCTTCTTATTTGACAGTGGAGGGCACTGAGACTCTCCTTGTGTTATTTGTGTCTGTGTAACATGGTGCCTAGCACAGAGCTCAGGAAATGCTTCCTCAGGGAAGGAAACTGCACCAGTTAAGTGACTTGCTCAGTGTCCCACAACTGAAGAGTGGCAGCGCTGGGGTTTAGAACCCCTCCTCCTGGTTCTTTGTGTCATGCTTTTCCCCCAGTTTGGTGTTTTCATTTGAGTAGGTTTATCTTTACTTGAATCAACAGTGGCTCCTAAGCTTTAAGTTTTTGTCCCCCATCCTATTTGTCAAGTACTTAACTTAAATAAGAAAATAGTTGAAATACGTGCTGATTACCTAGGGAAGCCCCACACTGAATATTTTTATGAAACAATTAATATAATGTGATGTAACAAAATATACATTTAGTCACCTCCTACTTCCACTTTTAAGATTTCAGCCTCTGTGCATATTTCAATCTGAAAATAGAACACAGCTTTAAACATGCAATTTTTTTAGTATTTTAATGCTTTTTATTTATTGAACATATCCTGTTCTCTTTTATATGTTTTTCCTCTTCTGAAATTTCCTCCATCCCTCCTAGTGAAATGTATGAGAAATTGGACTTCCTGCTATATCTAATTTCTATATAAATTGAATAACTATCAATATTTATGTTGCAGTTCTCAGAAGCAGAGTTTAGAGCTTACCAGTGATCTCAGCATCCTTCAGATGACTAGGAAACAGCTTGAGAATCAAGTGGGATCCTTGAAAGAACAGCATCTTCGGGATTCAGCTGATTTAAAAACTCTTCTCAGTAAGGCTGAAAACCAAGCAAAGGATGTACAGAAAGAGGTAAAGCGAAAAGACATTATGAGCCCAATTATGGTTGGACTTAAAGCCAAAAGCAAATCAGATATTCATGCTAGTTAGAAATAAAGAGAAGCAGGAGTCACATTACCTGTCACAAGTTGGTACTTCGAGCATCTCTGCTTGGTGATTTCTAGTTGTGTATCATGGTCCATACATAGAGAATGCATCAGTAGGGTTTGGTCTCAAAAATATAAATATACAAAATTACATTAAAATTTTTACCAGTTAGTTGACCTATATGAGAAGCCCTTTGTATACCAGATTACTCAATTCATTGTTTATCTTTCAAAGACAGTATCATATTTAACTTAGAATACTTTTGGAAAGCAAGGTGGGGCCACACCATAATGCTGTCTAGAGCCCTCAGTGACACTGGCCTGAAAGTTATGTAAAATTCACCTCATAGCCAGCCAGCCAAACACATATTCTGTGACCTTTTACTTTCTTCTCCTGCACTCCCACCTCTTTTTCCCCTTCTTCTCCCCTTCTTCACAAATATGCATGCTCACTTTTCATGTCATTTTGCTTAAAACCTTGACTTGGGTGGCTTTAAAAAAAAAAAAATCATGTTAAAAATGGTGAGGGCTGATTTCGGAATAGAGACCCCACCCAGCCTCTTTCTGAGCAAAAATTTGAAGTTGACAGCGGGGCAAGGAGAGCTGCATTCAGTCCTGCTGCCTTATCCTACTCCCTGCATTGAGTCCTGGCCAGCTCAGGGGACAGAGAAGGCTGGTGCACCTTGACCTTCTGGTCAGGGCCCATCCCAGTTGTAGACTCTCTTAAATGAAGGGTTCGTTATTCATAGAAGGAAATTGAAGGCAACTCTTTGTCTTTAATAACAAATTTCTCTAAAATTGTTTTTAGAAAATCTGTTCAATCAATGCACTTTTTCTTTGCACTTCCCTTTCCCTTGTAGTATCCTCAAAGTGGACATGATTATTGTTCTTCTGTCTTCATGTTTGTTCTTAAAGAAAAAAAAACTGTAACATTTTTTATTTACATGTGGCCATATTGATTTTGTAATATGTTCGTTTTTATCTTCTTGCTAAAGATATGTGTTCTGGGAGCAATCTCATTTTACTTATTTGGAACACAAATTTTGTGCCAAAGTAAATATCCTAGTATTTAATACTGTAAGCACTTTGTGTCCTTCCAGTCCATACGCCATAATTCTTTCAAAATCTGGGAAGAATGCTGTGGTTGGAAGATGATTCTGTTGTATGTTACTCTGAATGCATTGGCCGTTTTGTTGCATTATTTGTTTGCCTGTTTTTGGTCACTGAGCAATCAGTGAGAAATGCTTTAACTGCTTCCACAAATGGCAGTGGCATGTTGTCACAGCATCTAAATTGTTGATAGCTTTGGATTGCATTAAATGCAGCACATTTAAAAATATGTGTGAACTTGTCAATATGTTTCTTTTCTATTTTCTTGTTCAGTGTTTTCCATTGTGAAATGATGTGTAGTCATCACACTCCTTTGTAATGTAAAATTGCTTCTCTTTCTGTTTGTCCTGATGTCAACTATTGGATACTAGTCTGTAACTAAAATGTTCTCTAATGAGGTTCTTATATCTGTGTAATCCACTGCAAATGAATTACTACCTTTTATTAATGCACATATATTCTCTTTCAACATTTCCCCTTTGTTCTCCTTTCTCTCATAGAATCATGCTTAATGTGCACAGTATCATGTATCTTCAGCACTGTAACAGGCTAAACTATTACAAGCTAAGCAAGCCAGATATGATTATTTTTATGAAGAAGAACCAAAGGTGTTGGTAATATTGTGTGGTATTTTCCTCTTAATCAGAACTGAGCTCCTTTCTCACCTTCGAGTTAGAAAGCAAGATGGAGCAAAAATGCTATCCAAGACAGGTGTGAAACTAAGGCTGCAGAAGGTGACCTTTTGTTCCAACAATTAAATTTTATATGTATGGCAACTTGTATTTGAACATTTAACCAAAAAAAAAAGTACGTGAGAAAGTAAATTTTAATCCTCAAGTATTAAGAGAAAAATAATGGTATATCTTCTTTATATCTGACTTAAGAAAAGCATCTTTATACTTTAGTAGGGATATCTATAGTTTAAAAATTCATAAAATGTTGAGTACACAAGTCCCTGGTGCAAAGACTGACTCAGGAAAGTTGTCTGGCTTCACCACCTTGCTCTGGGGCCAGAACCCCTCCCACCCTGCTCACATGCTGAAGGTAAACAGCAGGCTCTTCCTGACTGACCTGCTTTCCTGTCACTCTGCTTCACAGCCCCTGGAATGGAGAAATGATTAAGTGCTTCGGTGTAAAGGGCAGGCTGGATGTAAGAATAGTGGAAATGGAAAGTAAAGGAGAATTTAGGTCAGCAAAGCAGTTTTCACTTATCCTTTATTAGTCCCTGTTAAGAATCAGATCATTGAGAATTGATTATGTTCTAAGAGACTAGTCTAGGTACACTGGATTTGCTTTGGCAGCCTGCCGGCAACCTTCTGCCTTGTGGAAGGAAGTCCACAGACCCCACAAAAAAAGCTGTCATAAAGTCCATGAATCTTATTCTGTAGTTCATTGTCTGGCATACTACCTGGACTTGTTCTGGGAACACTGTTAGGTAACAGGGAGTTCCTTTCACATTTTACCTCCCTCTCTATACCCGTATCTTTCTTTCCACTTACTGGTGATTTCTCTGCTGACTCGAGAGATCTCCCCACCCCCACCTCTTCTGATTAATGTTTTTATACATTTGCATCCTGCTTAATATTTCTCTTTGGAGTGCATAATGATGAGCTCCTAATTAATCACTCCAGAGTATTTGCATTATTTAGAAGCACCACGTAAAGGTGTCCTCTATTGAGAAATTTCTAGGAGATAGGTGGAAAGAGGAGAAACCTTTGTAGTATGCTGGTCCCATGGTGTATGTATATTATTCCCAGCCCTTGTCTTTCTTTCTTCCTTCTAAAACCTTCAGAGATGGCAGAGTGGGGCAGTGGAGGCTGAGACAGAGGCATAACCAGTGGTAGAACAGTTTCTGCTCTTTGACTGGGGGCCCAGCTTGCATGTAAGATGCAGTATCTAGAAGCAGAACCAGTCAGAATTCCTGCCTCCTGGGCACTTAGAGGCAAGCCATACTATGTCTTGCATTGACCTCACCTGTATTCAAAGGAGAGCTTGTCTGTCTGAATGTCAAATTATGAACATTTTTCAATGACCAATTTTTCAGAACAGAAAGTGGCATGTTTCACTCTAGAAAAAATTTATCGGGAACAGATTTGTAAAAGTTATTTACTGATGGTTATAAGTTTTAGGTCGAAAAATAGAAATGTCCCAATCATAGTGGTTAGTACCTTAGATATATTTCTTTACATCATTTGCCTAGAAGTTCATTTTTCCAGAACACTTTACTACCCAGTGATGCCTGGGTGAAGGAAAGCTTGATGGGAGTTAGTACTTCTTACTTCAGGACGAAAATAGCTTGGCTGACATTGGTTACCAGGATATAAACTCAGACTTCCTAACATTGCCATTTAATTAGCCTACAGAGTTTTTCTGCACTTGCTTTTCTTTTGCTCAGTTTGAAAATTATTTTATTTCTCCTCTAACTCACTCAATGGAAAGAGTGACCCTTTATATTAGAAACAGATGACACAATGGTGATTTCTGTTATTTTTTTTTTTTTAACTCCAGGGCCAGAAAGTTCTTACATAGACTAAAGTTAACATTAAAGACTTCCTATTATTAGTGCAAATGATTCTTATCCTCCTGAAAACAAAAAGGCTTGACTCTGGTGTTGCAGGTGGCTAATAGTGTCTGGTAGTTAGCCTGACTAGAACCATAACTTCATACCCATTTTAAGTTGAGTCTGCACACTCTTTTTTCTTTGCCTTTAGTATGAAAAGACACAGACTGTACTCTCAGAACTGAAGTTGAAGTTTGAAATGACTGAGCAGGAAAAACAATCAATCACAGATGAGCTCAAACAATGTAAAGACAACCTGAAGCTGCTCCGAGAGAAAGGAAATAATGTAAGTCTTTGCAAACTTGGCTTAGCTTTGACTGAGAGGCAGGTGAGAGCCCTGAAATGGATTTTTCAGAGGACTTTATTACTGATTTGAGAAATTAAGGCCTGTAGTACATGAACTAAGCTTTTCATTATGAAATTCCATGATGGAATCATTGTGCTGTAAAATCTTTGAGTAAGAATTTGCCCCTTTAACCTGTATCCCTAGAAGAGCCTGAGGACTGCCTGGAGGAAGAGCCTTGTTTGCAAGAAAATAATTTACCTAAGAACTGTCAGATTTTCCCAGATGAATCTGAAGTTCTGTCACCAATCCATCGTCTGGCACTTCATTTCTCCTGCTGAGAAATGAAGCACTGTACCCCCAGGGACCCACCTAAGAAAGAGTAGTACATGTTGACTCCTTAGCATCAAAAAATGGAAACTTAATAATGGTTTTCATTTTATACTAATAATGTTCTCACTAAGGCATATTCCTAAAAAGCTTAGTTATCTTTTTGACCTCCTATAAATATTAGGGAATATTTGTTGAGTTTTTGTAGGGCTGTGTGTGTGTGTGTGTGTGTGTGAAATTGGAACATTTTCATATAAATTGAGTTTACTATTAGTTTGTTTTTCATTTACTAGAAAGGCAGATGGTCTTTAAAAAGATGTTATACTAAATAAATGTTGTGTTCTACGTTTCGGTTAGGCCCCTTTGTGGGCCCTAACTGATGGCTGTTCAGTGTAGTTGGTTGTGCTCTGACTTATTTCAAATCCCTGTCATGGCTTGGACACTGCAGTGGCATAAGCCACACCCTTCCTACAGAGGAAAGCACTCTGCTTAACTTTGCCACACAAGTACAAAAGAGTGATGTTGCATGGCCGTCCAATTACACAGTTGCACACAGAATGCTCATGAGTTGTGTCCAACTGTCCTTTGCTAAAGAAAGTCTTAGTTTTTTAGAAAATGAAGGCTTGTTGCTTAGGTGGAAGCCCTCCAGAAGTTGATAATTTGGGTATGGAGGCTTTATGCTAAGCAAAACTGATTGCATTTATTTTGAAAATGTAGATTATGGAACTCTTCCGAAATCAGATCATAATGGTTTGGTTACTTCTCTCTTTTGTGTTAATTCATATCTTTCTGAGTATGGAATTTCAGTCCACCTTCTATTAAATTAACCTATGAAGACGTCTAGCATAATCGAATGGATCCCTCTGTACTATTTAGAGCCTTTCAAAAGTAACCTGGCCATTTTTATTTATAGTTGTACCAATAATTTACCTTAACGGTGAATTTCCTTTTTCAATGGTATTAGACTTAAGGTGCTAAATTTTTCTCTGTAATAAAACTCATTGTAGTAACTCCTTCTAATTTTAAAAATTAATTATATTCTGGTAACGTAACTGAAAGCCCTGAGACTCAGCTGCCTGTCTTTATATATCAGATGTTTATCACACATGTGTTGGGTCTCTTGCTTGGTTTAGGAAGCATGTATCACAAGGTATTTTATTTTTAAGCTTGAAACTCTCAGGCAAGAGAGTTTGGGTTTAAAAAAAGGTTTTTCAATGGAGGAGTAAAATAAACTTTAGTCATTTCCAAGGGATGACATTATCAAATAATGGATTCCAGCTATGGAACAAAAATCATGTAAGGTCCAGCAGAGCATCAGTTGGTGAAGTGTTGCCATTGCTCTGTCTTAAAGTGCTACGTTTCATTAGGGTCCCAGGGGCACCCACATCGTCCACTGCCTCCAGCTATTCCTTTTAAACTGGTAGTTACATATCACAGTCCCATCATTCTGGATTGTATTAGATGTCTTTAAAATGTTTGAATCAGTGCAAAACCTGAGTGCTATTACTTCTCTTACTTCAGTCTTCCTACCCTCCTTCCCACCCCCCTGGGGTCTAAATCATCTTACCTAATTTTTTTTTTATAGCATAAAATGATTTTAATATCCCTTCCCTTCTTTAGCCTTCCATATTACAACCCGTCCCAGCCGTATTCATCGGCCTATTCCTGGCTTTCCTGTTTTGGTGTTTCGGTCCATTGTGGTAGAGAAAGGTACAAGCACTACTGTTGAGTCCTTGTCTGTTTGTCCCCGTCACCTGTTTGTGCCATATTTGTAATATAGTGCATGGCAAAACCACACAGGTATTTCGTTGCCTGAAGCAAACCCTTCATTTAGTATGCCAAACAATCAACTAATCACATAACATTTTGTCTTGTTTCCTTTGTAGTACTGCTAACCGTGAATTAATTCCAACCTAACCAGTTGTTAATGAGCTGCCTTTAACTGAGTCTTTGTCTTTAGCAAACTGGAGTAAACTAAGAATTGCTGCAATATTAGTACCCCTTCCCAGTTACATGTTTAATCAGATTTGAATGAGAAATGAAGCGTTTGCCTCTTTGAAGTTTTCAGCCAGCTTTCTTCCCCTCCTCCTCTCCCTCTTCTTTTCCATAGTGTAGAGTTTCTTCCTTTCAACCCTTTGCCTATATTTACACTGTGGCTATGAAGATGAAAAAGGATGAGATTAGCATAATGGGCCATTGGCTCACAATCTCAACCCCAATGTGCATTTACTTATGAGTGTATAAACCTATCCCATATCTCTCTGAGCCTTGATCTGTAACATCAGAATATCTCTTTAAAAGCCAGCTTTCTCAATAAGACTCTCAGTACACTAGTGAAAATACAGCTATCAGCCTGAGCAGGTTGATTTTATAAGGCCTTCTGAAAGTTAACAGGGACTCGCCCACCCATGCTTGCCTGCAACAGGCATGTGTGTTAGTAGAACATATGAGATAATCACATTGACATTACTACATTGGACATGGTCTTTACCACAATTATCAAAGAGGCAGGGTCCTAATAGCACTTCCCTGTCTTGAACCCCATCTGATCTTGTCTTCTGTGGTTTCACATTAGAGGATCAAAGCTTAGACCATTTTCTTTCTGTCACCTTACCCACCAGCTCCTTGTGCAAAACTACCCCAACATACAAATCTGGTTTTCATCAAGAAATAAACATCTTAGGCAGACATGTATTCCAGGCATCCATGTACATCATTTAGTTGTATAGATACTGGAGTAAGTAAAGCAGGCTGAGCCCACACGGTTTCTTAGAAGTCACTATTAGGTTTCAACTGTAACAAAATTGAAAACTACCCAAGACTTTCCTGAGCTGTATCAGGCTTCCACACCACTGTCCTCTAAAAGCGTTCCTGTTTGTAATGGCTCTCCTCACACCTGCACTCTCTCACCTTTTTTCCTTTTCTTTTTAAAATGTATTCTTATGCAAAGATAAGGTTTTTCTAATATTCTGTTAAGTATTCAGGACTCTCTGGAACCAAGGGGTTAATAGGTATGAAAAGAGAGGGAAGAATGTGATATTGACTCTTGGTTTCTTTCCACACAGAAACCCTGGCCCTGGATGCCCATGTTGGCTGCCCTGGTTGCGGTGACAGCCATCGTGCTGTACGTGCCAGGTCTGGCCAGAGCTTCTCCATGAGAGCGTTTCTTGAGTCCGTACACCGTCCTCCCTTTAGAAGCTGGCATCACACTCATGCTGGGGACAAACAGAACCATTTTCTTCCTTTTTACCTCTTAAGACAGCAGAAGTGCAAGAATACAGCTGTAGGGTCATTGCTTTAAATTATATAAAATGTATCTATCTATAAAGAGGATATAAAATTGTGACTTTATTCTACTGTAAGCAATAATTTGCTTGCAATTTTTCATGTAATTTTTAAATTAGTATGTTGAGATTCTGAATATTATGGTGGCCTAAAGTAGGCTTCTTGGTACACCAAATTATTTATAACATTAAATTTATGGGTATTTTACTCTGAATTCTAATGGCCAGATAATTCATTTTTCTGATTCGATAACTACCCAAACCAAACAACCAATACATACATGGGAAGAGAGGCCCTGTGTGCTCAGTGCCTATCAGTTTGAAATATATACACATATATATATATTTTTTACATATTTACGCCATTTTTACTTGTTATAAAACCACTGAGCTATTGGGAACAAGACTTAGAGACAACTATTTGCGTGGATTTTCTTTCTTTCTTTCTTTCTTTCTTTCTTTCTTTCTTTCTTTCTTCTTTCTTTTTTAAGGAGAAATACACTTGGAAAATATTCTGTTCTAGTGATAATTTGGGGAATATGTGCACGCTTGTTCAGCCTTAATGTGACTTGACGATGTGGAGGACATCAACTTTGAAAAACTTTCCATGAGAGTGTGTATTTTCTTGAGCAAACTGAAGTATTTCTGGGAGCAAAAACAGTAATTCTACAATTTCAGTGCAGTAAACCAAACTGTTGAGTCAATTGGAATGTAATTTATTAAACCTCATGTATTTAAAGAGATATTTTCTTTAAAAGCCAAGTTACTTTCTCATATACAGCATTTTAGGAAGCATGATTTTTTTTTTTCTATCATCTCTTCCTCCAAGCATGTTTAATTGAAGAAAGAATTAATATCTCTTTAGATAAGCTTTTACTGACTTAATTTGGTTATGGTATTTCAAAGCTAATTCATGTTCAAGGTGAGCTGTTGTTACCTACCAACAGATTTCCTGGTTGGGTATGCAAATGGTTATTTTCTTTTTACTGTTGTTAATTGGGACGTTCTGTTTATGAGAAGCATTATTCCCAAGATTAATAGTGTTCCATGCACAGTGAAGCACCTAAACACTGCTTGATGTTATAAATTTAAAACACAGAAGTGAAAGTTTAGCTATGGTTTTGTGCGGCACCACGGTTATGTCAATAAAATTTATTTAGGTCATAGAATATCCTAAAGAATCACATAGTTAAATTTTTCAGTCAATGGAGACTGGGAGGGAATGTCAGTGAGTTGGCTTGAATGTTCTGTGGCAATCCACAGGCCTAGCCAAATGTTGAAATAGAAGTTTAGGATATAATTTGCCTTGTGATGTTTGGCAGTCATTGTTTATACTTTAAAGGTTATATTTTAAGCTATTTGGGATTTGCTGTTGGGAGGATCACTAGATTTATGGAGGAATTAGTCACAAATGACTTGTAGAAAATGCTGTCATATAGTTCATTTCATCATTTTCTGTTGCAGGAAGCCACTCCACCACAGAATGCTAATATGCCAGTGGTACCCAGTACCTCTTGTATATAGGTTATTGCAAATATTGTTCTGAAATGCTTAACTTCAGAATTACATTTTTTAAAGTAAATAATTGTTTTAAATCTATTTTGTAAAGATATAAAGTACAATAGAATTTCTGGAGTACAGATTAAACTATTTGCACTAACACACGTGATGTGCATGATTTAATAAAATAACTTTACTCCCCTATGCATTTTCGAGTTGGATATCATTGAAATTCTTAGTGTGGACTCTACTGTTAGATTGTTAATAATCTTTTCTTGAAATGACTCTTAATGCAATATTATATATATTTGGTGTTCTTCAGGGTTTAAAAGAAAACACTGAGCTGTTTCCTTCAAGTTTTATTAGCCTTTTATTTAACTTACTACTCTAATTTTCCCCCCTTTTATGATGGTTATTATTAAAACGTGACTCACTTGCCAGACAAGTCTCTTTAAATGTAAAGTCTAGTATCAATATTTACTTTATTCAAATTGAATTAATGGGTTTTTGTAGTTAACTGCAAGTTTTTCTTAAGAATATAAATGAGCCTATTCATAAGCAATACCTCCAGTTTCGTTCAGTTCACTTCCAGGTTGAATAAAGAGTAGGATTATTCACTGGTGGTGATAATCATTAAGAAATTTTAATCACAGTAGTTAGGATTGAACAACCCTATAATGATACATTTAAGAATTACCCAGAGGTGCTACATGGCTGGCTCAGAAAAGGAAAGGAACGTGGCACGTGAAGTTAAACAGATCCTTACTGGCCTCCGGGCTGGGCCTCTTAGCAGCTTTTGCCTCAGGCAAATCACTGATCTTCTCTGAGTCTCTGTTTCCTTGTTTGTAAAATGGAGAGAGTCGTATCTACATGGCTAGTGGTAGTATGAAAATTAAAAAGGTAACATGTGAAGTGTCATTTGAGTGGTAAATAAGTGTTCGTGAGAATCTCACACTGGGAAAACTGCAAATGTTTTAAGTTTTAGGGGAACCAGTACAGCTATTTAAAGTGAATTGGTTGACTCAACTGTTGAGACTTTCTATGTGTGTGAACGAGACATAACTGCAGTGTCGTGAATCCTGAGAAAGCTTCATCACCTAGCTCTGTTCGTCCCCTTCATGATTGTGTCTTTGGGAAGTAATATGCTTAGTTTGATAATGAGCCAAGGCTTAAAACAGTTTGGAATTCTTGTTGCAACTGCCTTCAGAGTCACTTTGGGTCACATGTGAAAACCAGTCACACTGCTGAACAGTCAGAGGCTTGCGACTAAAAATACTATTGCCTCGCTTCATCTCTCACTTTAATCACCAGATTCGACCCCCAGTGATTCTCGGCTCCTTTCAGTGATTATATCTGCTGTCAAAAGGATGGAAATCTGCTACCTACAAACTACATACAAATCAACTTTGTTAAAAATGTACAGCCTTGTTTCAAAAATTCACTTCTGGAAATTTTGGAAACATAATTATGTGCGCTAAATTTTGACTACTAGGACATTTGATGTAGCTTTTTTTTTTTTGTAATAGCGATGGGTAGATAACCTAAATATCCAGCAGTGGGTCATTGGTTAAATAAATTAATATTGTCACCCTACAGATTACTGTGCTTGCAAAGTATTTGGGGAGATATTCAGAAAGTATATCAAGGTAAAAGAAAGAGGCTGCCTGTGTAGAATAACCCTGGTTTTAAAGAGAAAAATGTAGACATATAGGATATGTTTATACCAGGAGGACTCAGATTTATACCTAGGCTAAATAAGCAGTGCTTTTGTCAGTGTGATTGTGGGTCAGTTATCTTCTCCTTTCATAATTTCTGATTTATTTCTAGTCATAAATATATGTTGCTTTTGTGAATTTTTTAAGTTTTTTGGTTTTGTTTTAAATTAGAAACAAAAAGTATTCAGCAGAATTCCAAATTGGTTTCCATAATTGAATGAGTAAGTAACTTGTCAAAGTACCTACATTTAAAGGGCCTGATGTGCATTTGCACTTAATGAATTCTGGTATGTTCATTTAAAAATACGGACTTACACTTTTAAACATGCTTTGTGAATATGTGTACATAGAATTAGAATCCTGGAAGAGGCCTTAACTATCCATTCTCACCTTTTTGCCTATCAAGGAAAAAAATCCAGGGAATTTTTGACTCAGAGTAAGAATAATTGTTACCTAGTTGAGAATTATGATTACTTCGTTTTTTGCTACTCCACATTGTATCCCAGGCTTAGATGGTTTTCTCTCCATTCATTTAGCAAATACTTACTGAGTGACTGGTATGAGGCACTGGGCTAGGTCCTTACATTACTCAGTCCCTATTGTCACAGAGCTTTTGGTGTAGAGGAGAAATACAGGCTCGGAAGTTGGCATTTACAATACTGTGTAGTAGAGGAAGACATAGGAGCCAGTGGGACCGTAGAGGAGGGGTGCATTTCCTCTCACTTTCAGCCACCCAGCCACCCAAGCCAGAGACATCTGGCTGTGGAGCCAAAGGTAAGTTTCCATTCTAGGAGGTCAAGGTAACAGGACTGGTTTCTTTTGAAATACCTGGCTTTGCAAGCCATTAAGATCTGAGATTGATTTTCCTAGAAAAGACATCGTAATTGGAAAGCATTTTTTTTTAAGATTTATTTATTCTTAGAATCTCAAGCAGACTCTCTGCTGAGCACAGAGCCCGATGTGGGGCTCAGTCTCACGACTCCAAGGTCATGACCTGAGCTGAAATCAAGAGTTGGACCCCTAACTGACTGAGCAACCCAGATGCCCGTGGAAAGCATTTTTAAGGCTTTATGGGCTGTTCTGGAGTTTTGTCCCGTTAAATGGTCTGAACTGTACCTTGCAAGTAACAGGTTAGGGTTAAGGATTTTTTTTTTCTTTTTTTTTTAAGCCAGTAAAGTCTCATAACCAGACAGGTTCTTTGAGAGGAATCTCCCATTAATGGGCTGGGGCATGGATTGGATGGAGCCAAAAATCCCTTGCACATGGAGGCACATGTTCACTGTATCTTACTACATGTATTTACAGTGCTGCTCCTTCAAGAGATTAGGCAGCTGCATATTTCTTCCTAAAGATTAAGCCCAGATCTTATATCATTTACTACCCCTGTCATCCAAGGTCACTGAGATCAAGCCTATGAAAAAGACAAGAACATTGAAAATAAGTAAAAGCAAAAGTGTCTGGGAGAAAAGGGGTGGGGATGGAGGAGTAAAGGAGTTTTTGCTGGTTGTGCTTCTGCTGTCCGTAGATGCTGTTCACTTCATTTTTTCATTTTGACCTCTTGAATTGGCCCAAGTACATCTAGGTAGCCAGATTTCATTTAGCAGAGATTCAAACTTATACTCTATGAAATTACAGCCTACAGGGTTTTTTTATCCTGAATTTTTATGTATGTCCCATCATCTTGTTCCACATAGAATTTGAAGCAGGCTATGCCTGCTTGAACAGCATACTTGTCCCTCTTAAGTTGGCAGGGATCCATTTCTTCAAGGCTGAGAACACCTCTTGGTGGCAGGCTCTTCAAGCAGCCAAGGAAGGGGACATCAGAGGCACTAAAAATCTCAACCATTTCCACCTCTTGAATCCTAGGTTTCTGTTGTTTATTACTCCACTGTTGATCAGATCTTTGATTAGTTATGCCATTCTAGTTTTGGCTGAGATAATTAGCCTATGCTTACTTAACCACCCCCATCACACAGCTCCCCCCATCCCCTGCCATGTACTCCATAACTAACTTTAAGGAGTTAACATGTTTTAGATTTTTTTTTTAAGATTTTATTTATTTATTCGACAGAGATAGAGACAGCCAGCAAGAGAGGGAACACAAGCAGGGGGAGTGGGAGAGGAAGAAGCAGGCTCATAGCAGAAGAGCCTGATGTGGGGCTCGATCCCATAACGCCGGGATCACGCCCTGAGCCGAAGGCAGATGCTTAACCACTGTGCCACCCAGGCGCCCCCCAACATGTTTTAGATATTTTTAACCAAATTTTTATTTTCCTTATAAAGTCAATGTGTGTAAAGCTGATTACATTTTCTTCTACAAACTTAATTTGGTATTGTTTTAAAGTTGGGCATTCTAACTTAGCACTTTGTAAAATAGTTGATAAACTCACATTTTAAAAATCCGTGACTGGAACTGTGGGAGCCAGTGCCTGTTGGAGGGGGCAACTCTGCACCTCCCCACAGTCCCATTTCCCTCTTAGTTGATCCTAACACACCGAATGTTTTTCTTCTCAGTGCTTCAGCATGTACATGTTTTAATCCACACAACACCAGCTAAATGTTTAATCCCCAATGTCAGATAATGGTCTGATTTTCAGCAATACCATATTTAAGTTTCAAGCAGTTGGAAATGGTTGTTCAGATTGTACTTGTGGGGGCATCAGGGTGGTGCAATCAGTTAAACGTCTGACTCTTGGTTTTGGCTCAGGTCATGATCTCAGGGTCGTGAGATCCAGCCCCGAGGCAGGCCTTGCACTCAGCGTGGGCTCTGCTTGAGATTCTTTCTCCCCTCCTTCTACCCCTCCTGTTCATGTTCTTGTGCATGCTCTCTCTCTTTCTCTCTCTCTCAAGTAAATAAATAAATCTTATTTAAAAATTGTACTTGTGGGTCAATGCTGCACTCCGTTTGAATGTGTATGTCCTACCCTGAGCCTGTCCCTGACCCTCCCAGGCAGAGATGGGCACTTCTTCCTGGGCTCCATCTTTGTGCCTTCTGTACCATGGCTTGCTTCATACTCTTATCTGTTTACATGCCTGCCTTTCCTGCTGGGTCTCAACCTCTTTGACAGCAGAGGCCGTGTTTTGTTTATCTGTATATCCCTGGTGTCCAGCACCATGTCTGGGTCTTAAGGGGAGCTCAATAAACATTTGATGCAAAAAAAAAAAAAAACAAAAACAAAAAACCCACAAAAACCAAAACCATGAGATGCTTATCTTGTTATTTTCTTAGAACATTTCTCTCTCTCCCCCTCCCTCTCCATCTCTCTCTCTGCAAATATAAAATGGTTTACTTACGAGGTCATTTGTAGGATTTCCAACTCTGCAGAAATAAACCAAGGTGGTAGGTAAGAGTTTCCACACCAAAAGGATCACTCCACATACTACATAGCCAGCATCTCCTCAGTGATTCTTCAAATGCTCCTGGTCTGATACATTGCACCAGTTGTAATCAAAGGAATGGACCTTCTTGCTCTGAGAAAACGATGTGAATAGGCCCATTATGTCTTAGAGAATCCATGAATCTATTCAGTGATGCAACTTTAAAAAAAAAAAGCTTTGTATTTTAAATTAGGTGGTGAATTACATATGTGCTGTGTCCACATAAAGCCCTTATTATCGGTGAAGACGAGTAAGTACTGTGATAGCGCCTGGAGTAATAGTACCTTCTATATGTTCAAGTGATCTGTCTTTGAATACTTAAAATACATTTGTTTTCCTGGTCTTGTTTTATAACAAGACCCTCATAACCTGTTGTTTTAGTTATCCATTGTCGTATAACAAGTTATCCCCCAAATCTGTCAGCTTGAAACAGCAAACATTTACTATCACAGTTTCTGAGAATCCAGGAGCAGCTAAGCTGGGCGGTTCTGGACCAGGGTTTCATGAAGTTGCAATCAAGCTAGGGTTGGAGGAGTCCTTTCTAAGCTCATTCAGGTGGCTGTCAGCCTAAGGCTTCAGTTCCTCACCATGGGGCTGCTCAGACACAGCAGCTGGCTTCCCCCAGAACAAGTGATGGAAGTCTTTTGAATCTCTAAAGTGACATATAGTCACTCTGCTATATTCTCTTGGTTACACAGACTAACCCAGGTACAGTTTGGGAGGGTTGACCAAGGGTATGGATACTAAGAGGCAGCAGGGATCATTGGGAGCCAGTTTGGAGACTGGTTCCACACCTAAGTTCCCATTAGGAAACCTGAATGGTTGGCAGACTTGATTTTATGAAATATATCAAAATGGACAAATTAAAAAGACTTTTGTAAGAATTACATTTTCCCTTGTATCATGATTATTGTTTCCAAATGAGTTGTAGAAAGTCCTAAACAAGAGAGCACTTCGGAAATGCATTTGTTTGGGTGGTGAATTATCAAGCTGTGCTTCCTCAAGGTAACTCATACCTACAACTTAAGTTCCTTCAGAAGGTTTTATCAAGATTTCTCAAAGTAGATCTCTTAAAACTGCGTCCTTCAACCATTATGTGAAAAGCTAAGGGAGCACTTCCTATTGGACACTCTGGGCTAGGTGCACCTCTCCTCACAGCTTACCCCTCCTCTATGCTATAGTTGCTGGTTCCTTCTCTGCCTTCCCCACTCGACTAGAAGCTCCCCGAGGGCTACTACTGGGTCCTTACTCACTCTGGTATATTTAGAGCTTAGTACAGTGCCTAGCATATATTAGATACTAAATATTTGTTGGGTAAAGGAAGTGGAGGCTGTCTTAAGGTGGACTGGAAACATTACTTTCTAGTTGTTAGTGGTAGCCACTGGTAGGTAGGTAGTATAATGGTGTGCTCATTGGTCTGGAATAAAATCAATTAGTCGCTGCAAACGTTCTGTTACCATGGGTGTAAATTTGACTGGAAGAAGACCTTGGTGGTTTGTTTTTTACAGATTTTTGGCCTTTTTTAAAGTATACTTAAACACTACAGTGAGAAAAGCTGGACCTTGTTTTTACCAATTACCGAGTAGAAAGGTACTGAATGTGCGTTATTCCCTGCTTTGTCTTAATGAGGCTTTCAAATGGCCTCTACAGATAAAATATGGAATAGCATGGTTGAAATGAGTACGGGAGTGGGAAAGAAGAAAATAAAATAAGAATGAGGATGTAAAGTGGAGTGAAAACAGAGGGAAACAATTATTCTATGCCACCCTGCACATAGGGCTCTAAGCTTTCTAATAACCAAGCCTAAATCCTAGTCAGTTACCACAGTCCATGTCCATAAGATTAATAATAAATTATTGAGATGTATGAGCACTTAATAGGAATTTCTCTCAGGGCTTTTTAAAAAATGCATGGAATGTTCCACTCGATTTTGCTGTTAACCTAAAATTGCCCCAGAAGATAGTCTTTTAAAAAAATATATGCTGGGTCCTCTGGGTGGCTCAGTCAGCTGAGCCTCCACCTTCAGCTGGTGTCGTGATCCCAGGGTCCTGGAATCGAGCCCCCCATCAGGCTCCCTGCTCAGCAGAGAGTCTGCTTCTCTCTCTCTGACCATCCTCCCCACTTGTTCTCTATCTCTCCCTCCCTCTCTCTCTCAAAATAAATAAATAATAAAAGTATACAATGAAAAGTATTTAATAGGAGACCAACTGGAAGATGATATTTGCAACATATATAAATATATATAAATGTATAACAGAGGACTAGTATCTCAAATTTATATGTAGCTACAACCTGGTAAGAAAAATCCAAAGGAAAAACAGTCAAAGGGTAGGAACTAGCAAGTCTCAGAAAAAGAATCCAAATGACCAATAAAATATAGAAAGACCAGGCAAATACAAATTAAAGCACCAGTGAGATATCTGTCATAAAAATCACTATCTTCATTTTGCTTGTTATTGTGCCTTTTAAAAATTTTAGATGTTTTACATGCATCTTCACACTGAAAAAAAAATGAAAATGTGACAATGCTAAGTGTTTGTAAAGGTGTGGAAAAACAGTATAATTCATTGTGGGTGAGACTGTAACTTGATAGGGCCACTTGGGAGAGAATTGAACAATATTTAGTAAATGTTGTAAATGGGTAAGACTGGGGCACCTGGGTGGCTCAGTTGGTTAAGTATCTGCCTTCAGCTCAGGTCAGGATCCCAGGGTCCTGGGATCAAGCCCCACGTCGCGCTCCCTGCTCAGTGGGGAGCCTGCTTCTTCCTCTCCCGCTGCTTGCTCTCTCTCTGTAAAATAAATAAATAAAATCTTTATTAAAAAATGTGTAGGACTGACCAACAATCCCCCTTCTGATTATAATGTATTAGGGAAACGTGTATGTGTGCAAGGATCCTTGTTCATGGAAGCATTCTAGATCATAGCAAAAACCGAGAAAAACCTAAATGTCCATCATCAAGGAGACAGATAAATTGTGGTTCGCAGCTGTGTGAGGGAGCACTATCCAACATTAACTGTCAACAACTAATGAATGGGTTTATATGTATCAACTCTGCTACCGCTCAAACAATATTGAATGAGAAACAGCTACCACTCTGTTGTCTATGTAGGAAAAGTGTAACTGTAACAGTAGAAATACTAACTTGGTATATTTGCTTCTGGGATGGTGATAGAAGGGAAGTAAGACTGGAGTGAAGGAGAAACAGAAAGGACACCCGCTCTAACTGAAATGAGTGCTTTATTTCTTTAAAGAAAAAAAAAAGGTTCATTTTGATGACGGGTACGTGGGTGCTTCTTACTGTCTTCCGTGCTTTACACTTGAGGAAGAGTTCTGCGGCCTGTTTCCCCTGAGCAGGCTGCCTCTGCTGGAGAAGCGTGTTTTCCCCGTACGAGGGCCAGCCAGCTCTGGCAGGCGGGTACAAGCTGAGTAACCAAAACTCACTCTCTCTCTCTTTTTTTTTTTTGGTTGCTTGATAGTGTGCCTTTAAAAAAAAAAAAGGTGTTTTAAATGCACTAATACCATCTTTTGAAGCTGTTTCTTCAGAATACGGAGGAAGGACCACGTTACATTCAGGCTTTCCGCATTTCGGCCTTAGGCAGGCTGTGACAATGTTCCTGAGAACTGGAGCCTTCTCAGCACTTTCTGTGAACAAGAGAAGGAATTCCTAATCAAGCGAATTCTTTTGTGTCCGCGAAGGAGCTCACTGAGCCGGGCAGACTGCAGGAGGTCCCTGAGCAGCCCCCTCCTGGTTGTGTGTGGAGGTATGGTTTGGGACACCGGTCCTGCACGGAGCTGGTGACCAGCGATCCTGACAGAAGAGCGGTCTCTTCTAGCCCGTGCGTCCTGTGGCGGCGAGGCTAACCGCGCTCTGCGGTCTGGAGAGAGGGTTGGCTGGTCGGCCTCTGGCTCCCGCTGGTGAGATGCCGTGCAGGACTGCTGTCAACATCCCCTGCGTTTTCAAGGGAAACTGAGGGCTGGACTTCATGTGCACTTGCCAGCCCGAAGGGCTGGAAACACGTGCGCAGGCTCCCCTGGGCCAGTGGGGCTCCCAGCTGGCAACCTCTGTTCTAATCAAGACTAGATTTATAAAGAACCAGAAGTGTCTTATGCCAGAGTCAGCCTTCACAGAACAATAAAATGTTCCAGAAATCTTGCAGCTAGACATAAGGGTGCCAACTTTTTATTTTACCAAGCAGTAACACTTTTTGTTTTGTTTAAGAAAAAAACCCAGCTACTATTTACTTTTCACCATTTCATTAAAGAAAGGCCATTAGACACCTAAAAAGTCAGATGCACCTACCTAAGAGTGGTCCACAATTCCTTATGAAACCCTGGAAGCCAAATTCGTTTGGGAATCAAAAATTTTTCACATTTTTGAAATAACAATCTGTAATAAAATGTTAAAAATTTCTGCAGTGAGCCATATGAATATTCAACGAAGTGGAATAAATAAAGGCTATAAATAACCGTATGTCAGTTCAGGACGGGATTTTCTGCCAAATGAGTTTTGGTGCCAAACCAGAAAGCTTGGTTTCAGAGCTTTTTGGATGGTGGACCTGTATCAAAAAAGGAGAAGTACTTTAAATGGACGAGCTTTATGAAAACCTAGGATGTTGCCCTTATTTCTCTCAGGTCCCCCTGGACCACTGGAGACTGCTCTATTGGCTGGACATTGGGGAGCTTCTGATGGAAGCCCACACATCTTCATGTGCCTCCCCACCTTCATCTGTCTCCCTCCTATGGCGGCATTTATAATGGCAAGTGCTCCTTGCCGCTGGGTCCTAGGACCTTGTATCTCTAACCGCATCGGTCCTTGTTCTGATCTCCCTGGGACTCACTCCTCCTCTCACGAGGGCGCTTCTGTTCCAGGAATGCACCTCTCCAAGCTGGCCCAAGGCCTCGTGAGCTTGGCTCCCTCCTTTCTCAAGTGACAGAGTTGCCCTTCATATGCTCAGTGCCTGCTGGAGCAGCAGTGGTCTGTCAGGGTTTTCAAGAATGGTTCCCAGAAGGATCTGACCTGTAGCGCCTGGAATTGGTGGGATTGGTCAGTTCACAGTAGCTTCCTGTCCGTGCACCCTGAGGGAGCATTACATGTTTGAACAACCAAATCATACTGATGGCTCACATTGTTTCAGGAACAAATGACTTCTCTGGAGAGCAGCTTGAGAAGCTGGAAGGGGGTGAGACTTTACAGACAGGCTTGAAAGGCAGGAAAGATTTTACTGGGGCCGTAACAGAAAGGCATGGCAAGGGGAAGGCAGGAAAGTGGATGAGTGGGTTCATGTGGCCTGGAGCTTCCCTGGAGGGAGAGCCGGGTTTGGGAGGACACCGGGAGCAGGGGACTTGGGTGAGCCCCTGAACCATGCACAGGTCGCCCCACTGCAAGGAGGAGTCATGCTTTTCATTGCGAGGAGCCAGCAAATGGGCTTAAGCAGAAAGGGGATTTACCATGAGGCCATACCACAGGGCATTTCTGTTTCTGTTGCTGTGTCCCTGCAGGCGCCCTGGTGGCTTGGTGGGTTGTGTCCAATTCTTGCTTTCAGCTCAGGTCTTGATCTCAGGGTCGTGAGTTCAAATTCCAAGTTAGGCTGCACACTGGGCGTGGGGCCTACTTAAAAAAAAATTCCCTAGGCTGCATTCCTGCTGTCAGCCCCTGAGGGACTTTCTCTCTGACCCTCTTCCTCCCCCAAGCTCTTTCTGTCCCAGGAGTCACCTGAGTGTAGCTTCTCGCGTGTCCAACCGTGACCTCCCATGGCAGGGTTGTGCCTCACGCCCTCGCCGCCCTTCGGCCCCGCCGCCCCAGGAAGCATATCCTGCAAGTTTCAGATTTTCCTCATGTTGGCCCTGCCTTGGCATCCCCACGGGGAGGTACCCAAGTTCCCCTTCCATGTTATCTCCCATAGTCCCTTGCAAAGATTCCAGCCTCAGGTGGGGCACTTATTGCCTCTCTGTGATCAAAGCTCTTGGTGCAGGCAGGATGTCTTCCATTCCAGGAAGCTTAAGAGGCTCCAGGGTGACCCATGGGAAGAGGAATGAGGACATCACAAGTTTCTCTAGGACCTGGGTGGTTTAGCACCAGAAGAGGCATTGGACCCTTTGCTTGGCTTCTCCAAACACCAAGCTAAGCACCTTAACAAAGCACAGGTATACTTCCTTTTCTTTGTAACTTTTTATTTTGATGTGACTTCAGACTTACAGAAACATTGCAAGAACAGCACAAGGAGCTCACATTTACTCTTCACCCAGATTTGCCAGGTGTGTACACGCTGCCCCATTTGCATTATCACTCTCTGTGTATTTGTATACACACACCTTTTTTTTTCTGAATTGTTTGAGAAAGTAAGCTCATTCATCGTGTTTCTTCCCCCCAGTAAGCTTTTGTGCGTATTTTCTAAAAACGGGGACATTCACTTGACTTTCGTACTTCTTACCGGGAATGTGGTTTCTTGGCCCTGACAGGTGAGATTTGAAGAGTTTGGTTGCACAGTTGTCACAGCGGTCCCTTTCCTCCCAACTAGACCTTGCAGGGGCAGAAGCCCACACCAAAGTGTGGGGCTGGATCATCTTCATGAGTTGGAAAAGTCTGCCTGTTGTTTCTGGGTGAAAAATATGAGCCTTGGCACAGCCCCGAAGCCAGGCATGTTAGGGGAGTTGGCATCAGGGAAGCAAGCCGGTCTCAGCCCCCATGTGTGTTTGCCGTCTGGGCAGGGCCAGAGGCCGGGAGGAGGGGCTCACCAGCACGGGTGGAGGCAGGTTTCTCTTCTATCTCAGCCTTGCTGCCTCTGGCGGTAGTTGCCGTCCACATGCCGGCCTGGAAGCTGTCTTCCTGTCGGCATCATCTGTAGCAGGGGGCTTCACCTCCCTCCTGCTCTTAACCAGGTTCCCAGAGATTCTGGGATTCAGAGGCTCCTGGGAGAGCTGTGGGCAACTGCCCTTTTAGCATCCCCACGTTTTGGGGGATGCCTGTTAGATACATGGACAGGCAGATCAACCTTTTCCTTTTTCTGATTATAAAAGTAATACCTATTTACTGCAACAAAAAAAAAGTTCATAAATGTAGAAAAATATGAGGAAGGGACACAGATCACGTATAAGCCTACTGTAGTTCTTGCACCTGTCCTTTCGGAGTCCTGGTGTCTTGGAACAAATGTCACGTGGAGCTAGGAATCCACACCCTGGCGTTGTCAGAACTAGACCTGTTTCCTGCTCTGCCATTACTACCTGAGCAGGGGCACCAATCTGTGAGAGCCACTTTCCTTATCCATAACATGGGATAATAATAGTACCTGCTTAAATAAGAGAATGCATGTCAAGGGCTTAGTCCAATGTTGCCAACAAATGTTCGTTCTGGACAACCAAAAATGACTCATGCCATACCACTGAGTGGCAGCCATCTCTCTTCTCTCAACAGTGGTTTATTCATTCAACAAATATTTTTCTGAGCACCCACTGTATGCCAGGCATAGTACTAAGTACTAGCCCGTTAACCAAACAAAATCCTTGCCCTTGTGGGACTTACGCTCTAATGGGGAGAAAGCGAGTTAGCAAACTTGTATATATGGTAAAGTATGTCATGGTCTGGTAAACCATCTAGAGGAAAGTTCAGGATGGTACTACAGATGGGGACACCATTGGCAGGTTGCTATTTTGTATCAGGTGGTCAGAGAAGGCCTCTTGGAAAAGGCAGCATTTGAGCAGAAGTCTGAAGGAAAGGAGGGAGCTGCATGAATTATCTGGCAGAGGGAATAGCATGTGCAAGAGCCCTGGGGCGGGAGCATGCTTGTGTCTGAGGGTAAGCAAAGAGGTCAGTGTGGCCAGGTGAGTGAGTAAGGAAGAGCAGCGGGAGGGGAGGTCAGAAAGGTAGCGGGGGCCCAACACAGTTGGCCATTGGAAGGATTGTAGCTATTCCTCTGAGTGGGATGAGGACCCAAGGGAGAGTTGAGGGGGAGGAGTGCTATAATCTGACCCTCAGGAGATCTTAGTGCTTGTGTGTCATGTTAAAGTGAAGAGCTGCACACCTCCCTGGACTCTGTCAACCAGCGCCTCCCAACCCCATGCCCTCCCCTGCAACCTGGGGCCCCACTCAGTCCACAGCTGCCTGATGTGATGCTGTCCACCCCTACCCCTGACACCCCACATCTTGTTTTTCTGGATGGCACTTATACCCAGGCAACACCCCCCGATGCTTTCAGGCTAAGCCCTTTGCCCAGCCTTACCGCCAGCCTCTCACTAGCCGTGCAGCGATTGGCCCACCATGGCTTGAGGTCTTGCCATATGCCAGGCCCCCTACCGCAGGAGCTCATCCAATCCTCACAGCCATCCTGCCAGGCAGCCACTCTCATTCTCCCTCTGCAGCTGGCACCACAATCCAGGAACTCACCCACGGTCCTGAGCGAGCAGGCATGGAGGCCAGGACCCCTGCTCAGTCTGCAAACTTGCAAGGATGGGGACAGCGATGGGCAGAGGGGTAAAACCGCAGTGTGTGACGCACCGCTACCACCGGACAGCAAGAGAGAAGGCTGAAGTGTTCTTCGTCCTTCGCCCAGCTCTGGGTCTATTGAGAAAATGAAAAAGCATCTTGTCAGTTTGTGTAAAGCATTACACAAACATGAGAGCAGTTACAAAGATCATTAGAGCCTGAAATCCCAGGTTCTGGTTGGGTTCCCGATTTTTCTGATAGCTGCCTACTCCTGGGCGTTGGCATGTCAACCCCAAACGCTGAACTCCCCCAAACCTGAGCAGATCCCCCAGCCTCTCCTTTGCATTCCTTGAAACAAAGCAGGTCTTTTACGAAGCGAGGGAGGGGTGTGTGGCAGCCTTGCTTTGGGGAACATGCTTTCACCTCCTTCCAGTTCATTGTTTTCATACAAAATTCCAGACGCACAGGGCAGGCGAACAGAAGTCTCATTCATAGCCAGCGGGGCCCCCAGGCTGGTGTGTTTCCCGCCTCCCTCCCCTCGCCTCTCATTTCAGTCTTCCAGGGCAGTTGTAATCTGCTGGAGGCCGTGGAGCTAGACTCAGGGCAAAGCAGATTTTGCCCATTGCTGATGCGGGGGCAGGAGGGCATCCCTTCGGAGGGCGGCGTGGCACAGCGGGAAGAGCCCTAGATTTGCTTGCTGATAGACCAGACCGGACAGCTGGCTGGTTCTACTGACCATTAGTCAACTGACCTCGGGCTGGTCACTTTCCCCTTCTCCTTTGAAAAATGTGGTTCTCAGAATCGTTCCCTGCCCAGTGCTCCCGACAGCCACCGCCTTTTCATCAGAGTGGACGTGTGCTTCTCAGGCCACGATGTGTCTCCTTTTACCCAGTTTGGTTACAGCAGCATAGAGCTGAACGTGAGAGCTCCTTGGGGGTTCTGCTAAATCGTATTGTGGGTGGAAAAGCCTGCCCTTGCTTAAGACGCACGTTTCTGATTTCCCACTGCTTTCCCTCTTCAGGCCCCACACCTCCCTGATTTCTGTCACTTGCAAGTAGTAAAATTACAAGCCACACCGCACATACCTTTAGAAAGAAAGAAAGGAAAGAAAGAAAGAAAGAAAGAAAGAAAGAAAGAAAGAAAGAAAGGGAAAGAAAGAGAAAGAAAGAAAGAAAGAAAGAAAGAAAGAAAGAAAGAAAGAAAGAAAGAAAGAAAAAGAAAAGAAAGAAGGAAAGAAAAAGGGAAAAAGAAAAACGAAAGGGCGAGCTTAAGTCGTTGACTCCCTCAGCCCCACACCTCTGGCCGGCACAGGGCTGTGCGCTCAGATGGGGCTGGGCAGCAGGGGAGGCGCCAGCCACGTGGAGTGGGGCTGGGGGTAGAGAAGGTGTCTGATCACGAAATCCAAATTTGTAACGTGTTGCCGGCTTTGGGTGAGCATTAATTTGGCTCTGGCACACTGGAGGAGTTGTGGGCGACTGGTCGGGGGAGCTTTGCTAGCAATTAAAGGGAATGAAAACAGCAGTGGGCCCTTTCACACAGCGTGCTGTCTTAGGGCACGGGTGTTTTCTGGAGAACGCCGTGTGGGGGACCTTTATTATGTATGCTTCAGTGTGTCTAAACTTACACAAGGAGCACATACCAATTTCACACCACATTTCATAAGGCTGAGATGCCATGGATTGAAAGACACCATTATTTTATATAGTACCGTAAAGGAAAGCTGCTACCAATTAAACTAGAACCTGTCACCAATTAGTAAGACACATGTGGGGTTTTGAGATGTTAAAATGTGAAAAAAAAAATGTTAGAATTAAAGGAATGCAGTAGTTTTTTTAATTAAAATATATTTTCCATTTCTGGAAAAAAAAAATACTAAATTGCTTTTACCTCCCATCCTCCTTCTTAGTGATTTACCCCCAAAAGCCAAGGGAGTTGCATTTGAGAAGGACTTAATGTTATTATTATTTTTTTTTTTTTTGCATTAATGTGCCAGTTAGATGCCAGGCCCTGTGCTGGGGGCTTTCTCATCCCTGAGTCCATGGAGGCCTCCTGGGAACTGGTAGGAAAGGTGGGCATCTTCCAGATAAGGCAACCGATGGCCAGACTCTTGTTCCCTTCCTGCTCACACAGCGAGTGAATGAGGGAGATGAGGGAGCCCGCCCGCCTCCCACCACAGGCCTCAGCTCGGAAGGCGTCCTGAGAAAGGAGACTGCTGAGTACCTGGGCCTTCACCCAGAAGAAATTGGTAAGCTCAGCGAGGAAGGGCCAAGCGCGCCCTCCCAGGCCCGCTCTGTGCACCCCGCTGGTTCTGGTTCAGGGGAAGCTGACTTCCTCCTTGCTCACTCCTCTCTGCCAATCCGGGTGAGTCAGCTGCAGAATGACCTCACTGTCCTCAGTGGGCCATTTGGCTGTCTGTTTTGTGTCACTGGGCCCCAGCCCCCAGCACCTCTGGTGTGGGCTTACAAGTGTTTTCTCTCCTCACTCCTCAGATTGGCTAGATTTGAAAAGGTCGTCGCTGCCCTAACCCTCCTCCACCTCTCAGCCTTCTGTTGCCATGCTGGCTTGGCCTTGCAGCTGCTAAAAATGACCGAGCCAGAGGGCTGTTTTCCTCCTGCTGCCCCCTGGGTGGACCACCATCCGTGGGGAGCTGGGGGCTCAGCCCAGCTCTTCCCAGTGCCCGGCACCCGGGGATGGGCAACTGAGGGGCACTGCTTACCAGACGGTGGGCAGAGGGAGGTGAATGACAGCCCTGGGTCTGCTGTGGCAAAGTATCATTTTCAAAAGGATTCTCCGGCAGGTAGCGACTACCTGTCAAGCCTGGGTAAAGCAGTTTGAGAAAGTGACTCTGTGAGTTTGCTCCGGCGGCCCTAGCAACTTATCACCAGCTGGGGGCTTAAACCCACAGAAACGTATCCTCTCCCAGTTCATGAGGCCGAAAGTCTGAAATCAAGGGGACAGTTCATCCTAGTGGCTCCTCGGGAGACCCTGTTCTCTGCCTCCCTCCTCACTGCGGACAATCCTTGCTACTCCTTGGCTTGTAGACACATCCCTCCGCACTCTCGGTAATCACACGGCCTTTTCCTTGTATGTGTCTCTGCAGTTTCCAAATCTCCCTCTCCTTATAAGGACACCAGTCACTGGATTCAGAGCCATCCTAATCCCGTATGACCTCATCTTAACTTGATTGCATCTGCAAAGAACCCATTTCCAAATAAGGTCACATTCCCAGGTACTGGGGGTTAGGACTTGAACGTCCTCTCTTGGGGGACACAGTCCAACTTCTCGCAAGTACTTCGTCACATTCAGTTCTCATTACTGAGCATCACAGAGCCCCAGCTTCACAGGGCAGTAAGGGGCGCTGGAAAGAGCAGAGGCAACGCGGGCGTCAGCTGTGCTCGCACTCTCCGGTGTTTTAGGATGGAGTGTCGGCCTATTAACCAGGCTCGGGGAAAGGCAAGGCGTCTCGGTGACACAAGTCAGTACTGCGCAGGGCATAAATAGAGCCAACTTTGAGGGTTCGGCTCCCAGCTCCAGGCCCCTGCAGGACTGGGTGATTCCTGACATTTCTTCCTGTCTCTGGGCTTTGGTTTCATCATCTGTGAAATGGTTTCATTATTAGTGACAGTGGTACATACCCCATAAAATAGTACTTAGAGCAGTATATATGAAGCTGTGAATCAATGTTTACTATTGTTATCATCACTATTATTCTATTTTTTAGTTTATTTTTTTAAGATTTATTTATTTATTTGAGGGGGAGGGGCAGAGGGAAAGTCTTAAGCAGAGTTCGCACTGAGCACAGGGCCCAATGTGGGACTTGATCTCACCACCCTGAGATCAACACCAGAGCTGAGATCAAGAGTCAGATGCCTGACCAACTGAGCTATCGGGGTGCCCCCATCCTTATTATTCTAATCACTCCCACTCCCAGACTGACAGCTTTGCTCTTCTTTGGGTCAGAAAGGCTGCCCTGTAGGAGACACTGGAAAGCTCCCTTTCTCTTGGCCTCGTCACTGCGGAAAGAAAAAATGTATAGGCTGCCTGCAGTCTCCAGGAAACACCGTCAGTCCCCGATCAGGACAGAGATGCCGCCCCGTCCGTCGCCCTGATTTTCATCTACGCAGGTGATTTGTAGGCAGAAGCCAGCCCAGCCCCCAGCCTGGCTTCCAAACTTGCCCTGCTTTTGTTAATGAGCTCTTTTTTGGCTGCTCACCCTGGGTCTCCTGGTCACATATACATCGGTTCAGCTAGTGATTTCCTTTCTGAACACTCATAACCCATAGTGAGCTTGGCAGGGGGGGTTGGGGCCCAGAAGCAAAAGCTGGGAACACGAGCCTTTCTGGCTAGAACTAGAACTGGCTGGGCCAAGAGAGCAGCCCCCCCGGCCCCGCCCCCGGGCCCAGCAGGTCAGGATAGCGGCCTGTGTGGACACACCAGGCACGGCCTTGGCCATCCAAGCTGGGTGGGGCAAGACTTGTCTGCGCAGTGTGAGCCCCTCACACGCTGGTCCTTGGGGAGCGTCTGCATCCAGACCTATCCTTTCTTCCTGGGTGGGGGCCAGGCCAGGCCCAGAGCAGTAACCACTGCTGCTGACACTCTGCTTATGGTCTGGGGAATGACGCCCCGGCAGGACCGTGCAGGCCCCGCCCCACCCAGGCCTCTCTGACCCAGAGTCCTCCTGGGAGTTCCCGAAGATCAACCAGGAGAGGCCAGGCGCTGTGTGCAGGGACCCATCTCTAGGCCCCTCGTGGACGTGGCTGTTTTGCCCTCGAGGCCTAGGAGAGAGCAAAGTTCTTCCTGGGGTTTTGCTTTGTGTTTTCTTTGTTTTCAGAGGGTGGGGATTTATAGACCAGGCAAAATGATAGAGACAGAAAGCAGAGCAGTGGTTGCCTGGGGCTGGAGGTGGAATTGAGTGGAGATGGGCAAATAAGGTGATGGGTGTGTTTGGAAATTGGTTTGTGTTGGTGGTTGGACTGCTGTAGAGTCACTAATCATGCAGTCCACCTACTGTGAGTGAAGCGTGGCACGTACGTTACCCTTTGATGAAGCTGTTACAACACACGCACACACATACGTATCTATGTAAATGCGCTTTCTTAAAACCACAATTGGTGAGAGAGTACTGTCTTCCCGGGACTCTACAGAATGCCTTCAGTCAATGGTTGTGAACTTGAAAAACAGTGGGGGAGGAGCCAGTGGCCTCCAAGACGAGAGGGAGCAGAATTGGAAGCCATGGCCTCCAAGACGAGAGGGAGCCCGTGCTATCACACCCTCCGCCGGCTGGCTCTCTAGGTGCTGCAGAGCCTCGGATCATACCAGGCGCCACTGTGGGCTTCGCTTTTGCCACAGAGCACCTCTGCTTTCCTGTCTTTGTGCAGAGAATTTCCTCCCAGCAGCAAGGAGCAAACATGCAGCCAAGAACAATTGGAAAATCCGGGTTGGCCTGGCCTCTGGGTTCCCTGCCCACCCCCGCTTCCCCGACCCTGGCCCTTTCCCTTGACCCAGACCGGAGAAGCAACCAAGAGACTGCCCCAGAGAAAACCCCCTCACAGATCAAATGGCTCAAGCACCTACTGGGCATTTACACACTTTGCAGGCTTTCCTCTCCCCTGGCAGCCCTGACAGGTGGCCTCAGCCTGTTTTACAGGGGAGATCAGGGATAGACATTTGTCCAAGGTCACATAGCTGATTAGTGCTGAGCTTCCTGCTCTTTCCACTAGAACCCACTGCCTGGGAAGAAGCCAGGCTCCTTGCTCAGGTGGAATATGGGTGAATTGGAGTTGTTGGCTTATTTGGGAATCACCTGCCTTCCTCTCCTTCTGCCTTTCTCATTCTTGTCAAAATACCAGGATAGCTCAAATGCCACCTCCTCCAGGAAGCCTTCCCTCATACCTCCATCCACCTACCCAGAAAGTTCTGATATCCTCCCCCTCTGGGTCCTGGCAGCAGAGACCCCGAAGTGTGAGAAGTTCCTTTCCAGGAACTGGGAGAGAAGCCCCATCTGGAGCATGGCAGGAGTGAGGCTTTGGGTGTCAGAAGAAAACCTGGCCTCTCCTCGCAGGGCAGTGGGTAACTATAGCAGGGTTCTGAGCAGTGGAATAAGCCGATGTGGCTTAAAAGAGGGTGGCTCCAGTTGCTGGGTGAAGGATAGTCGGACCAGAGTGGGGCTGGGTGGGAGGCTGAGGGGCCACTGAGGGGACTGGAGCTGGAGCTCCTCCCCCTGGAGTGTTCCAGCCGGAGGGCATGAGCCCACCCCTCCCTTCACCTTCTCCTTCCCTCCTCACGCTGTTCCTGTCCCCTGCCCCACTTCTAGGGCCCCAGAGAGCCTGCCTATCTGATAAACTCCAGGAGTATCCCACCGCAGGGCCTGCTGCTGCTTCCAGGGAGTTTTCAGCCGGTTTCTTCTGGAGACGTTGCCCCAGGGCAGCCTGGCCCGGAAGGACAGAGTTGAAGCGGAGGGGCGGAGAGGCGTGAGCCCCGGGTTGGGCTGGGAGCAGGCCTGAGGCCAGGGGAGTCACAAAACAGCTACTCCCCGCTGACTCAGACCCTGTTGCCCTTCTTATCAGGCCTGAGGAGTGATAAGGGGCTAGTTCCTGGACTACGGGTTCTAGGCTTTTGTTCGGGGCCGCCAGGAAGTGACTGGCAGGTTTCTGTGCCTTAAGAAGTGGGGCTGACTCACGGGGTGGGGGCTGGGTGTGCCGGGGTGGGGGGGAGGCCGCCAACGCCAGGCCCTGCACGGCCGAGCACCAACTGACCAGGGAGGGCGGTCCCCGGTGGGAGAGCGCTCGGCCTCCCCACCCGCCTCCTGACTCCGCGGAGAGGAGGATTCCGTGCCCTGCTAGCTTCGGACGGAGGGGTGGCCGGAGCCGTCTCCTTCGAACAAAACATTTCCAGAATACTGTGATGCCCCCGAACTGTTGACCGCCTGCTAAGCGCCCGACACTAAGGGCTTTGCCTGGGCCGGCTGCTTTCCCGGGGCCCAGTAACGCCCCCGGGGGGCGGCGCGATCTGCACCCACGCTGAGGAGACTGAGGCTGGGAGAGAGGAAGTGCACCGCTCAGATTTCCTCCGCCAGGAGGCAGCAGATTCGGGACGGAAGCCCACCCCAAAATTCATCCACAGCCCCTTGAAAAGCCAAAGGAGAGCAATATGTGGGCAGGGGCCCGGCGTCGGGAGCGTCACGAACCCGAGGGAGCCGTCTCTAGGTTACATCGGGTACTCGAAGGAGCCCGAAGAGACCACTGCCCCAGGGGGTCCTACGGGGAGGATGTGGGTCTTTCCCGGGCCCCCTTCCCTCCTCCGTGGGGTGGGATGGGATGAGACGCTGTGTCAGGTCTTCCCCCCCTGGCCAGACAAGACAGCAGGTGAGTAACCTGAGTTCACACAGGAGTGGCTGGATGACCCTGCCGTGGGGGTCACCGGGCTCTGGGGCTCTCGGAAGCCAAGAAGGCCAGGCGTGGAGCTTGGGGAGGAGATAAAAGAACAGGAAATTCCCAACCCAGTGGGAGAGACACGGCCTTATTAGTCAAGACCGAAAGCAAGTCCAAAAAAGGGAAGGCTCTGAGTCACTCCCTGAAGCATCCATTTGTCCTCGGCACTCCGCTCCCCTCAGCATTTATCAGCAGGTCTGCAGGACTCCTCCACCTGTCTGCGGATGCCCCCCCCCCATACCTCACCGCTGTCCTGCCTGCCCTCGGGCCCCTCCCCAGACAGTCTCTGGCCTGATGTCCCAGAGAATATTCTGATTGGCTCGCCTTGAGTCACGTGCCTCCCTGAACTCACAGGGCCTGGGGAGTGGGTGCTCTGACCCGCCAGGCCTGGCCCGCTTGCCCTTCTTGGCACCGGATCTTGTTGTGGGGCCGGGAAAGCCGCAGAGCCACACGGAATGGATGGGAGGTCCAAGGGGAAGAGGAGGAGCCAGGCAAAAGCCAGGGGATGCCAGGGGCTGGGTCCCTAGCCATCTAGCCTTTGCACAGCCAGATTCTGGGGGGCCATTCCCGTCAGGCTAGGATGCTCGAAGGTTATCACCACGACGGGGCCACTCGGTGTCTTAGTTCATAGGGAGTTTCAACCTCAGCACTCTTGACATTCGGGGCCAGATAATCCTTCACTGTTGGGACTGTTCTGTGCATTCTGGGGGATTTAGCATCTCTGGCCTCTGCCCACAAGAAGCCGGTAGCATCTCCCCACTCTTCCAGTGCGACAATCAAGAATGGCCCCACACCTTGCCAGATGTCCCTAGGGGCAAAACCACCCCTGGCTGAGACCACGGTGAACCTGGTTTAGATGATCCCAGAAGCAGATCTTGAGGTGCGGCTCTCAGGAAGCGGAAGCAGGGGTGGGGAAGTGCGACAGGGAGGACAGGGTGTGTTCGTGAGCAGGTTATTACTGGGTGCAGCCAGGGTCCCAGCAGTACTGCAGGGGGACCCCGGGAATGGTGGGGCTCAGGCAGACTGAGGGAGCTGGGAGCTGGACTTCTTATGCTCCACCTCCCTTCTGCTCCTTTGAGGGCACCGGGAAGGAGGGGTGCTAATTCCAGGCCACGCTGGGTACTCCCAGCTTGGGCAGCAGGCACTGAAGTGGTAAGGGGCCAGCGGATGTGGGACACACTCAATAACCCCCGAGTTTCCTGCTCCTTCTTCCCTTGCTTTTCTCCTTCAGTCGGTTAGAAGCCTGACCCTGCTATGTCCAAGCTGGGTGACCTCAGGCAGATGTCTTAACTTCTCTGGGCTTGGATCTCTTCTGTATAAAATGCGGCCTGACACATGCCTTAGGGGGTTATGAGGCTTAAAAGAAATAATGAGGCTTAAAAGAAATAACACTAGTTTCACTGTCCCTCCTCTCATCAGTGACTGAGGGAACCCGGGGCCACTGTACCCCTAGGCACTCACCAGAGCTCACAAGCACGTCCTGCTCAGGGAGGACAGCCGCAGGGGAAGGCTGGGTCAGCAGACATGCTAGGCAAGGAGTCAGAAGCCCTTGGGGCAGTTAGCTGATCAAAGCGCCTGAGGTGGTTGTCCCAGCCCCAGCGTGATTCTTCCTGGGGCAGGGGGGCTGATGGTGCAGCCTGAGGACCCTCAGCCAGGCCTTTCCACGGTGGGACTGGGAGCATGTTCTCCACCTCTTTGTGCTTTTTCCTTTCTGAAAAATGCAGACAATTAGAAGATTTTCACCGGAGCCGTGCAAGATCATCACAAAACCGGATATTTAGTAAGGACCTGCTGTATGCATGTTTGTTACCGAATCACCACGATACAAGGCAGCCCCTCCTGCTCTTAGCCCCGTTCTATGGAGACCTCTGCCGAGGAGGCTCGAGGCTCAGAGCGGGTAAACTGTCGGCTCCTCCCAGGCACCTGAGAGTTTGACTCTGGCGCCTGCAGGCATCTCCCACCCTGCCTCGCACCAGCACAGTGCCCAGCCCCATCAACCAGCTCCGTTCCGCAGTGCTCACGGCTGCCAGGCACTGTGCGGAGCACGGGGCCTGCGGGCCTTGTCTCTAAATCCTCCCCAAAACACTGCAAAGTCAGTTCTACTAACATCCCATTCTGGAAAAGAGGAAACAGGCTCAGCAGAGCAAGCCAATGTCACGCTTGTAAAATAACTGATCGAAGACTTGAACCCAGAGCTACACCAGTCATCAGGCAGCATGAACTGACCAGTCTTTGATCCAGGCCAGCTCAGGAGGAGCCAGTGGCCTTGACATGGAGAAGCCACCCTCTCTGTCAGGATCTGACACTTGGTGACTGTCCCTGCCCAGGAAGTACACAGCAGCTGGGCTGGGTTTCTGCCCCTCAGGAGGCTCAAGGCATTGTGTCCCCCTGACTCATAGCCTGCTTGGTTCAGCAGAGGGGCCAAGCCCAAGGTCTGGGCTGGAGTACCAGCTGGGACAAGCCACAAAGGGGTTAAGCAAATTGTGGGCAAGGGCACCACCTCCCTGTGAAATCTGCCTCCTGCTCTCATGGGAAGGCGGCGGCACTGTTGAACCCTAGTTGAAGACCTGGAAGAGGTTTATGAGTTTAAGCTACCACCTCCATGAAGCCCTACTGGATTGTCCCACTGGCAGAACCCCTCCATCCTACTCCTACTAGTACTTAGAATACCCAGCTTGCACAGAAATTGTCTGTGACCATTACATGGAAGTGTGAGTTAGTATGGTATATGACCGTTCTGTCCACCTAGAATGACCTGGTACACTTAGAAAGGCCTGGGGTCTTTTCACTGGGATTCCCCATGGCCCCCCGCACAGGGCTCATTCCACACACAGTAAATGTTCCATAAATGTTGACAGACTGATGCATTACCCCAGCAGGTGTTAAAAATAGAAAATGATAATCCCATTGTTTCTCTTCACTCATGGAGTGGGGGGCAGGGTATGCCGGTGGTTGGCACCCAGGCTCCGGTATGAAATTGCTACTGGCCAGGTCTTGGCTCTGCCTCTCGCCGGCTGGGTGACTGTGAGGAAGTTACTTGACTCTTCTGTGCCTCAGTCTCCCCACTGGTAAGAGGGGAACCATTTATCTAGGTGGTAATTATCTAGGTGGTAATTGGAGAGTGAATGTAAGGCCTGGAAAGACCTCAGTGCTTGTGAGCTGTTTTCGTGGTCAGTATTCAGACACTCATGACATGCTGTGTGTCATTGACTCCAAAATGTTTTGGGTCAGAAGAACACATCGTTATTTCCTGTGCTGCTAAGGAAAAAAAAAAAAAAAACTCTGCCAATTAAGCTGACAGAAAGCTATTCTCACTTAGGATGTTTATCTTTTTCCTCATTGGAAAAGTTCCTTTATCTCATGACCTATCATCTCTGTGTACATAAAAAGTGTGATTGAAATAAATGGATCAAGATATTTTTCAGGCAATGACAATTTTATCACAACTGTCACCTTGCTGACAGCAATTGGGAGATTTATTGACCCAATTGCAGGTGGTAAAATGTGGAAAATGTACTTCCTATAATGGGCAAAAGATGAAATATGGTAATACAAGAGAAAAAAAACAGGGTAATGCTGAGAGAAAGGGCTATGTTTTCCTTCTTTTGTTCGTTCACTCATCCATTTGACAAATATTTGCTGAGCACATACTGTACCAGGAACTGCCCCCAAGGAGACCTAGGAGCTATAAAGCAGGAAGCCCAAGGAGGGGGGCGGGAGTCCAGAATGTGGACCCCTGTGTCCGGACCCCTACTCCAAGGTCTCTTCTAGTCATTGGTGTCTAAGGTGCTGGGGAGAAAAAAGTTGCTCTAAGTAGGCCCCCCGGCCAGTCCCCTGGTCCATCATTCACAGGGGCAGGAAAGTCTAGTGCCTGCCTGTGTCTCCCCAACACTTCAACCCTGCCAGGGCCCAGCTCCCAGCCCTGGGGGGGCAGCAGAGTCCGCGGGGTGCACAAGAACACAGGGTTTGCCTCAGACATGCCAAGCCTCAAGTGCCAGCTCTGCCCGTTTCTGGCAAGAGCCGCGGCCTCTCTGCGCGCCTCAGCTTTCCTGTCTGTGAAACGGGGATGGTATCAGGACGTCATTGCTTCGGTTGATGTGAAGGGCCTGGCACGTGGGAAATGTTGGCCGCCATCATATTTCTGTTTGAGCTGCCCCTCCCACCGCCTGGGCTCCCCACCAGTCCAGCTGACCTCCATGCGTCCCCCCTCCTCCATTCGCCCCCCCCCAAGACTCTTCTGCCTCCATCCTGCCCGTGGGCATCCACTCTCGTCTGGCTGATTTAAGGTGACCCTCAGGGTCTGCTGGGGGCCCCGCATCAGGTCCCAGAGTGGGAGGGGGCTGCCTTCTGCGCTCTTCCATCAGGAGACGGGGCAGGAGGGCTTTCAGGCTCTCCCCAGCCCCGGACGGCCTGCCCACGATGCGCCTCCCGTGTGGAACTGCCCTGCGCTCAGCAGCCTCCAGACGCCGCTCCTGCCGCACCAGGCTCAGGGCCTCCTTGAAGGCTCTGTCCCAGCGGGGCCCGGGTCGCCTTTGGGGTGAAGGAGGGGATGCTGGACGACGGATGCAGCCGGGGGAGCCTTTGAGCAGCGGCAAGACGGGAGGCCGGCTCTACAGGTGAAAGCGGCCCTGGGTCCTGCGGGCGTAGGGTCAGGGGCTCCTCCACTGATCAGTCCTGGGGCCTCGGCCAGGTCTCCGTTCTTCACCTGTCAACACAGTTAAAACGATCACGGTGTGGCCAGGACTCGAGGTCCCCTCCCTGTCCAGGGTCTGCTCACCGGCCAGAACGCTTTTCTCGGTCCCCCTGCAGTGTGTGACCTGCGACTCGCACTGCCCCGGGAAAGTGAGCCCAAGTCCCAAGTGCCCCTTCCAGGCCTGGCCCCAGATACACCCACACACGAGCCACCTCCTCTTCTCCCTCCTGCTGGCCCTCCGAGAGCGTCCTGGGGCCTGGAAGAGGAGCAGCCCTACGGTAGAAGGACCCCTAGGCCCCTGCGCAGAGCCCTGCCCCGGACCTTGATGTGTGCCAGACAGGAACTTCTCTTCTGATGAGCCACGGGGATCTCAGGCTATTGTCCTTAAGAATACGAGTAGTGGCAATAATTCTAAATGGAGTGCTTCGCAGGCGCCTGGCCTGCCCTCTGCCCGGTCTAAGAAGTAGCTCAGGCCTCACAGCAAGCGCTTCTCTATAGCTGAGGAGACCAGCACAGAGACGCGGGCGCTGCCCAGGCTGGAAGTGGGGCTCCAAGGACATAGGGCAGGCACGGCGCCAGCCGTGGTCAGAGCCACAGAAGCACTTCATAAACATCTGCTGCTGTTGCAAGTGATGCCTGCGGTTAACGTGGCCCGAAGAGACCAGACCCTTTAAGATCAGGCACCTTTGGGTTTGAGCTCCCCTTCTACCTTCTAGATATGGGACCTGGGACAAGGGTCCTTACATGTCTGTGCCTTCTTCCCTCCTGTGTAAAATGGGGTCTGTAATAGTACCCATCTCACAGGCTTGTGGTGACGGTTAAATGTGCAAATACACATTAAACAGGTAGGAGCTGGTGCGGAAGTGCTCAATACAATGGATCATTACTCTATCATCATTGCTGTTATTACCGTGCTATTATTACTATTATTACTTTTATTAGGACTGCCGTTACTGACTGCTGTTTGAATCGCGGCAACTCAGTTCACTTTGCTGCCTTCCTGTTCCTCATCTGTAGAATCGGGGTACCAGGGGGGTTGAGAAGGTACCAGTAGTATCCACATGCTGGGCACATGGTGGCCACTTGGTAAGTCCCACCAGTCCCGTGTGGGCAAAGTCACCCTCCTGCCTGGCTTCCAGCCCAATGCCCAGCTGGTCAGGACGGAGTTGACCAGAGTTTTGAACAGGGTCTGCTCGCCAGGGCGTAAATCTCTTGGGTGGGTAAGAAACTGGAATGGCTTAAGGGGGGAAGGGGGTTCAACCCTTAAGAGGGTTGAGCTGGTCTCTACCCATGTGCTAAGCTAGTAATGCACCCCACATCTAGAAGAATCTGGAAAAGCGATGCCCCAGTTCCAGCGGCTGCCCAGCTCCAATTTTCTGGAACTATCCTGATTTCAAATATTCTCTCTCACCATCTGCATAAGTCTTCCCAATGGCCCAGAAATTCCAACATCTTGGCACCCAAACCTGTGTCCTCACTACTATTTTTACTCAAACATGACACCCACCACACACCTGAAATTGTGCTCTTGATACTTAGATTGGAAAACCTGGTGGCCATCAGGAAGAGCTCTCCGTGGTTTTGTTTTTGTTTTTAACTGAGATACAATTGACATAACATTATATTAATTTCAGGTATACAACATATAATTCAATAGTTGTATATCTCCTTGGTTTTTAATAAGAAGGGAAGCAAAGGTGTGAGAGGTGGTTGTTATGGGTGAGGGGCGAGGGGCTTCCAGGGTCAACAGGGCAAAGGACCAGGTATGAGAGCCTTGCCTAGGACATGCCTGTTCCTCTCAGTGTAACTTCCAGATGCCATCGCCCATTCAGGGCAATAAAGGAACAGCTTTCTGAAACGTGTAACTCTGTTACTCTAAGAAGAAAGAATTCTTTATTTTGATGGCAAACGAGTCCCCGGTCTTCATATTGGGAGAAATCATCCAGAAAATCAAAAGTGGGTGTATCACAGCTCAGAGCCAAGCTGGGGACCTATCTCTAGTCAGTCAGTCTCAGGGGTCTGTTCCAGCTCTAGCCTCTCTCCTGGCCTCCTCTTGCTCTGATTTTCATTTCATCTCCTCTTTCTTGCTTAATTTTAATTTATTTTATCTTGTTCAATTGCATGCAGGTGTATTTCCAGATTGCCCTAAAGCATTCATAAACTCATTCATGCAGCCAATATTTATTGAGCCATGCAGTATAGGCCGGCACCGTTCTAAGCCTAAGGATACATTGGCAAACAAAGACTCTGGCCTCTGTGGAATTCACAGTGTAATGGAAGCGGACAGAAGAAAAGCAATACACGTAATAACCTTTATAGTGGAGTAGAAAGTGAAAAATAGCACAGAGTATGACTGTGAGTACAAGGAGCTGTGGGTATAATTTTTAAATCCTCCAAGGAAGAGAGAATATTGTTCATTGTATTAGGTGTGATTAATACAATTGAGGTTACATGTGAAGATGTCCTCCTGCTTAGTAAGAGATGGATGCTGATGTAGGGGTGAAATGACATAATGTCTGGGATTTGCTTTAAAATACTTTCAAAGAGGGGTGCCTGGCTGGCTCAGCTGGAAGAGCGTGTGACTCTTGATCTTGGTGTCTTGAGTTTGAGCCCCACACTGGGTGTAGAATTATTTTTTAAAAAATAATAAAATAAAAAGTAAATTCAAACTTAAAAAAATGAAATACTTTTAGAAAGAAAAAGAGAGAAAACAAGGGTTGATGAAGCAAGTACGGCAAAAACCTTGATGGTTGAGGCGCGTCTGGGTGGCTCAGTTGGTTAAGTGACTGACTCTTAATCTCAGCTCAGGTCTTGATCTCAGGGCCGAGTCCAAGCCCCACACTGGGCTCCATGGTGAACACAGAGCAGGGGCACCTGGGTGGCTCAGTCGGTTAAGCATCTGCCTTCAGTGCAGGTCCTGAGATCAAGTCCCGCATCGGGCTCCCTGCTTGGCAGGGAGTCTGCTTCTCCCTCTCCCTCTGGGTGTGCGCGTTCTCTCTCAAATAAATAAGTAAATTTTTAAAAAATATTTTTTAAACAAAAAAACTGAAATGAAACAAAATCCTTGACGGTTGGAGCTCAGGGAGGCATATATAGAAAGTCACGGAACATATTTCCTACTATTGTGTGTATTTGAAATTTTTCATAATGATATTATTTAGTTTATTTTTTGTCTTTTAAAAATTGTAGTAAAGGATACATAATCCTTGCCATTTTAATCCTTCCTGAGTGTAGGTCAGTAGAATGGAGTCCGTTCACATTGCTGGGTGACCATTACCACCATCTCCAGAACTTTTGTTGTCTTTTTAAATGAAACAACCAATCAAAGAAGGTGGTTTATAGGGGCGCCTGGGTGGCACAGCGGTTAAGCGTCTGCCTTCGGCTCAGGGCGTGATCCCGGCGTTGTGGGATCGAGCCCCGCATCAGGCTCCTCTGCTATGAGCCTGCTTCTTCCTCTCCCACTCCCCCTGCTTGTGTTCCCTCTCTCGCTGGCTGTCTCTATCTATGTCGAATAAATAAATAAAATCTTTAAAAAAAAAAAAAAAAAGGTGGTTTATAGAACCGGGTATCCGGCTGAGGTGATTTGGGGCAGAGGTAGGAGGGAGCAGACTAGCCATGCCAAATCTGTAAAAACCCCAAATCAGGGAGGGAAAGGGTCCCAATGTGGATGGGATGCCCCCACCCCCATGCTTCAGTCTGGGGTCCCTGGAGGGGAGGACCCTATAGGTCACCGTCACCGTGTCCAGCCCTCACATTCCAAGCAGGGCGACATGTAGTCAGGCCCAGGGCTGACTCACTCTCTGCTATTCACTGGAAAGTTAAGTAGCTCCCTCCTCATCCTGCCTTCTAGGAAAACCCGCCTTTCTGGAAACCTGGGGGGCTGGGCTAGAGCTTGCCTCTTCTAGCCTGAGGGTTGGGGAGTTAGGTGGGGGGGGGGTTGGTAGGAGGTGCTAGAGGGGGACCAGCTCACCCTGACCTCATCACATTCTTGGAGCCAGGGAGAAGATGGACCATTTCTCTTCCAGCCTTCCAGAGTCTGCTGCTATGATTTGTGAACTGGCTTCCAGACAGAAGGAGAGCCCAGTGGGTCCCAAGGACCGGCTACCCAAGGAAGGGACCTGTCTGCTTCCATTTGGGGAGGAGGGCAGCCCAAACCCGGATTCAAGTCCCCACCCTGCCTTGTCTGATGTGTGACCCTGAGCAACTTACCTAAAAGCCGTCCGAGCTCAGGTCCCATCTCTGAGTTGAGATGGAAGTAACAATGAGAGCCTAAGTCAGGGCTGCTTTTGAGGGTTAAATGAAATACTTTAATCTTTTCCATAGTTTCTGGGGCGTGGGTTTTGCTCAGTAAATATTAGCTCCCTGGAAAGCTAAACGTATTTAAAGACAAACTGCTTTTTCCTTAGGCAGTGGGGGCACCCAGCCCCGGGTCAGAAGCGGCTGGTGGTGGTCCGGCCCAGGCTCTGGGGCCGGGGGGCGTGTGGTGGTGGCCGAGGGCCAGCGTAGCTCGTGGCTGCGGGTACGAGAGCTGCAGCCAGGCCGCCGCTATTCCAATTCCAGCTCCACCTTAATGTGGGCAAATCACTTACTGTCTGAGGGTCTCCGGTTTCCCCTCTATGTAATGGGGAAATCATAATCGGAGCCTCACAGGGTTCTTGTCAGGATTGCATGGAGCACTTAGAACACTGTTGGGAGCATGGAAAGTCCATGCTGGCTGTGAACCACCGCTGTGTCCTTGGTGTCTGTCCCGCGCTGTCCTCATCCTTCCCGTCAGCCACAACAATAACATCAGCCGCCACAGTTTACTGTGCTCCCAACAAACCCGGGACGCCATCCTCCCCTTAGAGGAGGGGAAACTGAGGCTCAGGAACTCTGGGGGAGGTGCTCAAGATCACACTGGTGGAGCCAGGATTGGAACTCGGGTCTCCCCGACTCCAGCGCCCACACCCTTAGCCATTTACTACCTTGCACTAACGGGGCCTCGCTGAACTTTCACGAGGCCCGGGGGCAGGTGGACACCCAATACATAAACCCCCGTAAAACAGATCTTGGGACAGCGGCCTGGCAAACACACGCTGTGCTGTCGTCCAGCGCTGGAAAAGCCTGCAGGGAAGAGGTCCGGCCTTGGCCCATGAGGGCTGGGGAGGATTCGGACTGGTGCTTTGTGAGGGGTGTGCTTTCAGGTGGGGCAAAGGTATAGTGGGGGGCTGAGCGGGGCCCAGTGGGCCGTGGCTAGAGGCAGTGCGGGCACAGTCAGGGGCAGGTAAGGGGCTGGCCAGCCTCCAAGGAATTTAGGCGCAAGGCAAGAGGGCTGAGGCCCAGGCCACAATCCAAGCCCCCTCCTTTTCCTGTTAGCCAGATTTCCTTCCTCAGGGATCCACACGACTTGGGTTCTCATCTCGAAACTACCGTCCCTGCCACTCAAAATCTCGGGATTTGGAGACCAGAAGAACTAACAGATGCCCCGCTCAGACTCAGCCTGGAACAGGGATGAAGGAGAGTGGGTGGGAGCACTCACTTTATTGGTTTATTCTTGTCTCAGGGTAAACACCTCCCATGTGGCAGCTGGTACGCTGGGCACACCCAGTACGCGCTCTCGGCCTTCCTCCCCCCTGCAGGACGTGGATGGGACGCAATCCTGATTCAGACCCACTCTCCCTCCAGAAACAAATCCATCCCACCCCCAGAAATGGAAGTTCTACTGAAGGTTTCTTAGGAATTTAAAAGGCAAGGTTGCTAAAGTAGGAAGACTTCCTGAGTATTCTACCCTCTGCCAGCTCTTTCCCTAGGAAAGCCTCCTCTCTGCCCGGCTGCCACTCCTTCCCTCCTTGGCCTCAACCCCAGGTGGCTTGCAGCTCTCTCTCTCTCTCTCTCTCTCTCTCTCACACACACACACACACGTACACGCTGAGTGAGTGCCGTCAGCAGGACTGGCGACATAATCTGCAGCACCTGTACAAAGTGAAAATGCAGTGCTCCTAGTTCAGAGATTATGAAGAATTTCAAGATCGTGACAGCAGAGCATTAAATCAAGCCCTGGGCCCTTCTGAGCCCAGAACCCGGTCACCTTCCTGGGTCACATGCCCGCGAAGCTGACCCTGGCCCTTCGTGCATGCCTACGTGGACTAGATGTCAGGTTGTCATGAAACCTGAGATCCCATCCCTACCTCAAAAGTATCATGAGGACGACTCTTCTGGATTACATCCACCCCCACCCTCACACTCTTGCTATCCATCCTGCCCTGAGGCCCACGGTACAAAAGTTTGAGGTCTTGTATTTGAACCTACCACACTGTTTGCAAAGTGATTTTACGAGTTCTTTGAGAGAGAGAAGTTATCCCGTTTTACAGCTAGGCAAACTGAGGTTCAGAAATTCCCCACCTGAGCTGGCACCTTGCTGGCCATTAGCATCTGTGACACCAAAACTCTGGCCTCTAGACCCCCTTCGCCTGGAGCCATTTCCACCAAAGAAAGAACCCAGACACCATCTGAATGCACAAATGATTCAAACCTCAACATCAAGGGAATTTGTTTTATTTATATTGTTGTGACAGCAATTTCTCCTGTTGAAACAGACTCACCCAACCCCAGACAAACACCAGGCCCGGATCTCCATCAGGAAATGTCCCCATTCTTCCCTGACTCAGCACACCCAGTGCTCCTGAGACCACAGAGAGAGAAGAAAAAAAAGGGACCCAAACTTTTATTCCAAAAGATTTATGGTAGGGCCATCTGTTTCGTCTTATTCCTCACGAGAACTTGGGAAACCTTTATTTTTTTAAGTGAACTTCATATTTTGGAATCCTTTTAGATTTACAGAAGAGTTGTAAAGATAATATAGAGTTCTCTCACCCATTATTCCCCTCAGGATTAACATCTTATAATGTTAATATCAGCTTAGCATTATTCCTCACATTATTAATGTCTTTTATTACCATAGTGTATTTGTCAAAACCAAGGACTTGACAGGGGCACATTGCTATTAACTAAAATCCAAACTTGATTTGGATTTCCCTGGTTTTTCCATTAACGCTCCTTTCTGTTCCAAGACTCAATCTAGGGAAGCACATGGCATATAGCCGTCATGTTTCTGGTCTAATCCGTGACAATTTCTCCATGCTTCTTATACCTGGATCATCCCGAGAAGGACTGGCACAGAGTCTATAGAATATCCCCCAACCTGGGTTCATCTGGTGGTTTTCTCATTAGACCAGGGCTATAGGTTTTTAAAATACTGCAGAGGTGAGGTGACATCTTGATCACATCCTATCAGAGGCTGTGACACGCACATAACACCATCGATGAGCTTCACCTTGAACTTGTGGTGAAGGTGGTATCTGTTGGGCTTCTCCACTGTGAAGTTACTATGTTTCACCCTCCAAACTCTACTCTTTGGAAGTGAGTCCATACGTCTATGCCACCCTGGAGTGGGAGAGGGCAGAACAAGGCTCTGCCTCCAGGAGGAAACCTTGATTTTATTTTTTTAAATGTGAATTTAATTATTTAAAAAAAATTCACACCCCTGGTTTAAAATGCAAAAGATGGCAAAGGATACAGGTGAAAAGTCTCTTCCCCATCTCTCTCCCCAAAAGTGACAATGTCACCATTTTCATGTGAATCATTCCGGAGGTATTTATGCACAGACAGGTAAAGATATATATACTTGGCTCCACCTATTTATACAAAGGCCACACACCAACCACTCTGTTCTGCACCCAACCGCAGCGTTGCTTGGACTGGTGAGACCCTATAAACCGCCCAGTTGTCTGATCGTGACGGATGGCTAAGTAAATTGCATTACTGTATAGCAAGGGCCTGGCCACGGCCACCAGCAGTTACACAAATAAATAGTATCTGGTATCATGGAAAAGTAATATGTCAAGTGAAAATCAAGTGCAGAGTGCATATGATTTCTATTGGGTGGATGCTATCTTTCAGGGGAATAAAGTTCAGAAGAGGTCACAGGAAGCTAGAAAGCCCTGAGATAAAATGGAAGACTTGTGAGTATAATGTTTTGCCATCTATATAAGAAAAAGTTGGGGCTGTGAGCTTTGGGGGAACACAATCTTGAGGATCCCGAAGTCAACCACAGGTCTATGGCAAGACCACATCACTCTTTCTGCTCAGGGAGGCAAGGGCTGTTTGACTTTCTAGAATCTGTCTCCCTGGACTAAGGGTGTTTGCAGTTAATTGCATTGTGGAAGTAAGAGTCGAGCAAACACCCCGCCCAGGGCAGGGACAGGACGTAGATTCTTCAGGCCTGAATTGTCAGGCTCGAGGCCACACACTTGCGGATGCCCCACACCCCACCGCTGCTCACAGCCTGCAGGATGAAGTTTGCCTTTTGGTCTGGCACCTGCCCATTCATTCATCCGTCCATTTATCCATTCATCCATTTATTTATCCATCTACCCATCCACCCACCCACCCTACCCCAGCCACTCATTCGTTCCCCTTATTCACTCAACATTTACTGTGTGGCTGACCCGGGGCCAGATAGGGGGACGCAACTGAGGCTGAAATGGACATATGCCCCTCCTCGTTCTGACCCGGAACTGAACCAGTGTGGGTAAGTACATATAAACCCGGGGGTATTTCAAGAACACAGAAGAGGGGACCAAGCCAGCCTGGGGTGCAGGGCTGTTTCATGGAGGGGGGGACAACCAAGCTCAGTGGGAGTTAGCCAGGCTTGGGGGACTGAGGGAGAACAGGGACACTCTAGGTGAAGAGGACAAGACCCACAGACCAGCACCAGCCCCAGTTACCAAGCCCTTGTCCCAGTCTGGGCCCTGTGCCAGGCGCTGGGTAGTCAAGAGCTCATTTCATGCCACAGTAGCCCCTGTGACGGAGATATTATGAACTCCATTTTTTCCCACACCTTTATTGAGATACTGACATACAACATATAAGTTTAAGGTGTACGATGTGATGATTTGATACACGTATGTACTGGGGAATGGTTACCACACTGAGGTAATGTAATCCCTCCATCCCTTCACTAAGTACCATTTTTTCCTTTTTTGTGGTGATAACATTGAAGATCTACTCTTTTAACAACTTTCAACTAGATAACACAGCATCATTAATGACAGTCACCATGCTATACACCAAATCCCCAAAACATACTCATCTTATATCTGGAAGTGTGTATCCTTTGACCAGTCTCTCCCCGTTTCCTCTGCTCCCCAGCCCCCGCCAACCACCAGTCTACTTTCTATTTCTACGAGTTCAGCTGTGTTCGATTGCACATACAAGCGAGAACATACAGTATTTGTTTTTCTCTGACTTATTTCATGTAGCATCACGCCTTCAAGGTCCATCCATGGGGTCACAAATGGCAGGGTTTCTTTCTTTATTATGGCTGAGTAATATTCCAATAAAAATTTCTTTATCTGGTCATCAGTCGACGGGCATAGGTTGTTTCTATGCCTCAGCTCATGTGAATGATGCTGCGGTGAACACGGGGTGCAGATATCTCTCCAAGATAGTCAATTGTGTTTACTTTGGATAAATACCCAGAAGTGGGAATGCTGGCTCGTACGGCAGTTCTACTCTTAGTCTTTTGAGGAACCTCCATACTGTTTTCCATGATGGCTGCACCAATTGACATTCCTACCAACAGTGCATGAGGGTTCCCTTTTCTCCACATCCTCGCCCACACTTGTTATTTCTTGTCTTTTTGATACTAGCCATTCTGCCGTGTGTGAGGTGGTATCTCATTGTGGTCTGAGTTGCATTTCCCTGATGACTAATGATGCTGAGCATGTTTTCATGTACCTGTTGGTCATTTATATGTCTTCTTTGGAAAAATGCATTATCTCCTTTTTAAAAATGAAGATGCTGAGCTGGGAGAACCTGGGGGCCTCGCCCAGAGTCACACAGGAAGTAGACAGCAGAAGCGGGACTTGGGCCAGGAGTGTCTAGCTGTAGAGCCTATATATATATATATATATAGATATATGTATATATATAAATATATGATTTATTTATTTATTCCAGAGAGAGAGAGTGTGCACACATCGGGGGAGGGGCAGAAGAAGAAGGAGAGTGAGATTGAGAGAGAATCTCAAGCAGATTCCCCAATAAGCCTGGCGCCTCATGCAGGGCCTGATCCCATGACTCATGAGATCATGACCTGAGCTGAAACCAAGAGCCGGATGCTCAACTGCCTGAGCCACCCAGGCGCCCCCGGAGCCTGTGCTTTTAATCTCCATGGTGTTCTGCCTGACATTCAAAGCTGTTTTCTTCAGCCTCAGCTAACCTCCTCACTCATTACTCTCAAAAAAGAATCCTCAGGAGTCCCTGACCATTTTTTTCTCCTCTCCACACCTTTGTCCCTGCTGTTCCCTCTGCATGGAATGCCCACACTCATTTCCGCACCGTTTAAAAAGTCTCCCCTTTATGTGAGGCCAATTTCAGATGCAGATGTGAACTGCAGTCCCAGTTCACACGGTTCCCCACAGCCTCGGGAAGTCACCGCACCTCCCAGAGCTTCATTCTCCTGTCTCGGCAGTGGGCGTGGTAGCCGCGCTGACCGTGGCCTGTGTTGTCAGAGTCCGATAGGGCTACGATACACTTGCCAGGAGGCCTGCACCGGCTCATAGCTCAACACGTGTCCCTGACTCTCATTGCACTCTCAGCTGTGACATCCTCGTCCTACTTTATTCATTGATTCAACAATTACTTCCTGAGCACCAACTCCGGGCCAGGATGTAGGGACCCAGGTGGAGCCAAACAGGTGAGGCCCCGTAAGTAGTGCCCTGGGTACTGGAGGCTTTTGTGGATGTAGTCTCACTGCGAGACTGTGAGCGCCTCGGGGACAGGGCTGAGGGTTAGCTGCTTTTCTTTGTCTCTCCCTGATGCCTCACCCATGGCCTGACATGCAGAAGGCACTCAAGAATTGCGGCTAGAACAGGATGGCATGGGCCGGACTCATTACTGGGGAATCATGAATATGTCCCTGAACCCCTCCCCCCGCAGCTTCCTGATTTTGAAATCAACATTTTTAAGATATTTGTGTGTTGTGCTTGGAAAAATAGCAAACAAGGTAGAGTTCTTGGCTCAGGGAGCTTCTAGGGAAGGATCTGGAAAGGCAGCGGAAAGTTATCATCCATTAAAGCAAGGTGGTTTGCTCTGGTGGGACATACAGTGTGCTGTGCAGGCACAACTTGGGGTTTCGGAATTAAATATTAGGTAGAGAAGCCGATGGTTTCCTATGTGCCAGGCACTGCTGAGTGTTTGACATGAACTAACGTGTCTAGTCATCACCTTTCTATCAGATGGATACTATTAAAATCAACCATTTACTGAGAGGGGTGCCTGGTTGGCTCAGTTGTTAGAGCATGCAACTCGTGAGCTTGGCGTCAGGAGTTCAAACCCCATGTAGGGCATAAAGTTTACTTAAAAAAAAAAAAAAAGAAAACAGGGACGCCTGTGTGGCTCAGTCGGTTAAGCATCTGCCTTCAGCTCAGGTCATGATCTCAGGGTCCTGGGATTGAGCCCTGCATCGGGCTCCCCATTTAGTGGGGAGTCTGCTTCTCCCTCTCTGTCTGCCCCTCCCCCCTACTCGTGCTCTCTCTCTCTCAAATAAATAAATAAAATCTTAAAAAAAAAAAAAAGAGAGAGAGAGAGTTAAAAAAAAAAAAAAAAGGAAATCAACAGTTCACCGAGAGAAATGTTGTGAAGGCTCAGAAAGGTCAGGTAACTTGCCCAAGATCACATAGCTGGTGAATGGCAGGGCTAGAATCGGAACCCAGGCCTTCTGACCCTTGACCACAGGCTCTCTTGAATCCGGGAGACTAACGGGTAACACTAAATTTTCCTCTTCTACCTCTCGGAGGACAGATGAGGTCATATCTACAGATCGTGGGGCCTGGAGAGTGGGGGTGGGGGTGGGGTGCCAGCATTGCAGAAGCACCGCAAAAAAAAGGCCTCTTTTTGGAATGTCAAATGAGGTCAAAGTCTGTCCTGAGTCCCAGGCTCCGAGCAGAGGATAGGATAGGATAGCACATCCTATCCGCTGGGCTCCTGAAGGGCTTAGAGCAGAGAGAGGACTGGGAAGATGCTGGGCCTGATGCCACACCAACCCTGTTCCTGCGGGCCCAGCTTCTGCCATGAGGTACCTGCTGGTTCCCCGACATGGGAGACGACCTTCCCTCCCCGCTGGGGGGAGACACATTTGGGGCATCAGTGGCAGCCACTACAGAGCAGTTGGCCTTGCCCTGTCTCTTGAGATTTCTCCCCACTTTCTTTTCTGTCCACCCCTGTAACCTGAGCATTATTCATGTCTGAAATACCCCAGCGAGTCACAACAGCCCTGCCCGCCTCCCGAGACTCCACACCACCTCTTTTAGAAGGTAATCTTCCTCCTTACCTTCACCATTTCACCCCCCACCGGACCCTTTCCTACGCCCCTGCTTCCCTGGAGACGGCAGAGACATGACTGGTGTTTGGGCCTGGAGGTGCGCACCGGGACTTCACCCACGGACACCGTCTTCCCAGCAGCCTCTGGGGTCCTGGGCTGCCCCGCCGATCTGTCAGCCGGGTGCAGTCAAGACCTCCCCCAGAATGTGGAGATCTGTTCACGTTGACACTTCAGCCTGGCCTGGACAACACTTGCATTTTGGAGAAAGTAAATGATGGTGATTAAGAGCCTTTCCAAAACTGACCTGCAGGGCCCAAAAGGCTCAGGCCACAGACCGGGCCTGCCCATTTCCAAGGCAGAAGGAGCCACACTCTTCCGGGGACTGCCACTTGGTGGACAGTCCCAAGGATCCAGACTCTTTGGTGGAGATGACCTTGTGTGATGTCTGTTGCACTCACTGGGGCCCACCCATGCCCCTTCAGCCTGGGCCAGTCCTGCTGCTCAATGGCTCCCTGGTCACCTGGTCACTGGGTAAGTGCTTATCATGAATGAAGTCATGACTAAGTTTAGTCATGACAATCTCACGTTCTGCCTGCACATGTGGTAGGCCAGAAGGCCACAGATGAGCGACCCCACCCTCCAGTGGACCTGGTAGATCACGGAGGGCACATCCCCCAGCCCCTCCCCCTTCGGGAAGGCAATCACAGAGGGCAGCCCTCTCCTGTCTCACCTCCCCCGTCTGTCTCACCTCCCCCACCTGTCTCACCTTCCCCATCCTCTGCCAGTGCTTCCCAGGATCATTTCCTAAAAGGATGTCTTGCATTTGAATTCTGAGTCTGCTTCTGATGAAGCCCAATGAAAACAGCAGTTAACTGCCAATGTTTATCGAGTACTTTCTCTGTGCCAAGCACCCAGCTTAGTATTTCCCGTGTCTTGACTCATTTAATCCCATGACAGCCAGGGCTGCGAGGAAGGGACCGTTATCCTCTCCGTTCTACAGACACAGAAACTGACTCAGAGCTGAGGCTTGATGCCAGATGACTCCTCCCATGACCCATCCTCTAGCGGCCTGAAGGGCTTTCAGTTCCTCAGACTGCTCACCTCCTGCCCTCTGTCCTCTGTGGCACAGGGAGGTTCAGTCCCTTGGTCACACAGCAAGTGAGAAATTGAACCATCCTCTGGTTCTAGAGCAGGGCCCCAGCCCACAAGCGCCACACTTCATCCCTGTGGTAGACCCTCTCCATGTCCCCATCCAGAACCTGTGACTGTTACTTTCTGTGGCAAAAGAGCCTTTGCAGACATGATTAACTTAAGATCTTGAGATGGAGAGGTTATCCTGGATTATCTCAATGGGCCCGATGTAATCACAACAGTCCTCATAAGAGGGTGTCCTCCCATCTCTTTCAGAGAGATGACGATGTGGTCATGAAACAGAGGGCCAGCAAGAGATTCAGAGATGGAACACTGTGGCCTCTGGAGACGGAAGACAGGGCCCTGAGCCGAGGGAGGCAGGTGGCCTCTGGAAGCCAGCAAAGGCGAGGACACGGATTCTGCCCTGGAGCTTGCCGAAGGAGCCAGGTGTGCCGACACCTTAACCGTAGCCCAGCAAAACCGACTCCGGATTTCTGGCCTCCAGAACGCACGGAGAACACACTGGTGTTGTGCTGAGCCACTGCTTTCGGAGGGCTTTGTTAGAGCCGTCATGGGACACGGGACCAACTGCTGAGCCGGCGACCCCGGCCGCCGGCCCGGCTGTGGCGCATTCCTGGCGACAGCAGCGACCCCGCCGTGGGGCTGTCATCTGGCGGGGGATGTCATCAAGCTGCAGGCAAGCGTGACCTATCACAGGGGACACCCGGGGCTAAGGGACGTCGAAGGGCCCTGCTCCGTTTCGGGGGTGAGGCCGACACCCGAGCGCAAGCTGCTTCCGCAGAGGCGGGAGGGTGAGCAGGTCAGCAGGGGAAGGGAAAGGACGGGCGGACAGAGGGAGCAGGGTGTGCAAAGGCCAGGAGACGGAGAAGGCTCGGCCGTTTGAGGAACTAGAGTGATCCCGTCTGGACCGCGCGGACAGGGGTGGAGGGAGGAACGGTGGATGCCGGGTGGCGCGGTGGCTGGGACCACGGGCTCTGGGAGCGCGTGCGGGCGCGGGAGGCCCAGCCTTGCAAGCTCCCAGCTCTGCGGCTGGGGTGAGTCACTGGACTCCTCTGTGCTCCAGTTTCCTCACCTGCCTGATGGGGAGGACATAGGACTGACCTCACGGGGTTCTGTGAGGTTAATTTTTTAAAAAATACTTTATTTATCATTAGAGAGAGAGCACAAGCAGGTGAGAGGGAGAAGCACGCTCCCCACTGAGCAGGACCCCGAGATCATGACCCGAGCCGAAGGCAGACGCTTACCCAACCGAGCCACTGGGCGCCCCACTGGAGGTTTAAATACGTGTACAGCACTTGGAACAGCGTCCCGTGCAGAGTAAGGGCTCAGTAAATCTGCTCTTCACACCGCCTCGTATCAACAGCTCATTGGGGGTGAGTATGCAGTCCAGAGCTGGCCAGTGTGAGGCCCACATCCCTCTGACTGTGGAATTGGGACGGAGTTACCAGAGCCAGCTAGCGTCAGCCCTGGACTTTTGCTAGAAGTTTTGGGAAAGCAGGTCAGCCTGGAGTGGCTGGGGGGTGTCTTTATCACCATGTGGGGTAGGCCTGCCTGAGAAGGAAGCCGACCGAGGGAAAGGCAAGGCCCAGGATGGAGTGAGGCAGATCCTGGTGGTATCACTTAGGGCCCCGAGTCTGCACATGCCTGAACCAGCCCCTTGGACTGTCCGGTTACAGGGTCCAATCAATTCTCCTTTTTGCTTTAGGAGATTTAGCTGAGTTTCTGTCACCGGCCACCAGGAGAGTCCTGACTGATAGATCCGTGCTCAGTGAACACACATTGACTGACTGAGTGAGCACCGAGGGCTCTGGTACTCTCTATAGGTTTGGGGGTGATTTTGTGGTAAGGGCCCCCCTTCCCTGTGGGTCCATAGGGACAGGGAAAAGCATTCTCTCTCTTCTCCCCACCTGCAGGCCCTGGCAGCCATGTCTCAGTTTCCTTCCAAGGGAGGACGAGGCTCCACTCAAGGCAGGGGTGCACCCCCCTCAGAAGCTGAATCCCTGTTTTCCTCTCCCTGACTTGAACTTTCCCAACAGGGAAGCTCTCCTGCCTCACTGAGAAAGAGGAATGGGAAATGTACCCGAGTGTGAGAGTCCTAGGAACAGGCCAGGGGGTCATTGCCTTTATCAGTCCCATTTTGCAGATGAAGACATTGAGGCCAGGGAGGTTCAGTTATCTGTCCTCAAAGCCCGGGCTCACTGAACAGAACTCTGTTTTTGCCCCCAAACATTGCTTCCTCTCCCTTAGCCATTTTCCCTCTGGTGTCCTCATTTTTTCTGGCTTTCTTGCCCTCTCAAATCTACATACTCTAATTCATTGTAATTACTCATTCCTTGCTCTTAGGTCATAAAGAAGAATGTTTGGCCACCTCTGAGTTTGTGTCTTTGCTCCATGTGGTAGAAGCTGTGTGTCCTTGGGCCAATGTCTTTACCTCTCTGGGCCTTGGTTCTTTCAACCACGGCAGTGGAGATGGCCAAACATGCTCTTAGGCTTTTTATAAGAACTGAGTAAGTCAATACATGTAAAGTGCTTTAAACAGTAAGCCCTTCAGAAGTACTCTGGCCGCTTTTGTCATTCATTTCCTTCAGCAATTAGATTGTGTTGTATGTCCTGGAATGAAATAGAGAAAGAGCCCCCAAATAAGTAAATAAATGACACAACTTTGAAAATCGTGATTTCACCTAACTTTTCTTTTTTTTTAGGGGGAGGGGGAGGTGAGGAGCAGAGGCAGAGGGAGAGAATCTTAAGCAGGCTCCACATCCAGTGTGGAGCCTGATGCAGGGCTTGATCTCATGACCCTGAGATCATGACCTGAGCTGAAATCAAGAGTTAGCTACTTACGTGACTGAGCCACCCAGGTGCTCCTAATATTAAAGTCTGTATCCATGTTGGTAGAAGGGCAAGCGCAGGAGGCGGGGTTGGGGGGGTTGGGTGTGGGGGTACCATGCCTCCTGCCTGTCCCTTTGGCAGGTGAGTAGTATCAGGTCAACCTTCCCATCAGGAGCACCTAGAAAAGGCCCAGAAAGAGGAGCCTGAAATTGGGAGTTGCTTTTCCCCTCAAGCCCTCAAGGCGTGTGCTGACTACAGTAGGTGAGAGGCTGAAAAGCTGGCGGAGCTCTGGTGTCATGAGGCCTGAGGCCGCAAAAATCAAAGCGCACCCCCACCCCCCACTCCTGCATCATGGTTGTGGTATCTTGATAAACCTCCAGGCTCAAGGTGCAACTCCAATAACTGGGAGAAACACATTCAGGAAATTGCGTAACAAGAATTTCAGCAGAAAACTGGAAAATACAAGAAAGACTCAAATGGAAGTCTGAACTGAAAGGTACAATGCTGAGATTGAGATCTGCAGTGGTTAAGGTCAAACGCAGGCTCTGAGGCACAGCCCAGGTTCTGGTCCTCGGTCAGCCTTTACTACTTACAATGCCCATCCTTGTTTCTTTTTGCATCGAGGTGAAAGCCGCACCACATACGATGAACCATTTTAAAGTGCACAATTCAGGGCATTTAGGGTGTTAACAGTGTTGTGCAAAAACCAGCTCTCTCTGGTTTCAAAAATGTTTCATCACGTCACAATATACCGCATGCCTGCTCAGTAGCGACTCCCCACCCACCCCCCTCCTTCCCTGGCAACCTCTAATCTGCTTTCTGTCTCTACGGATTTGCCTTTTATGGCTGTATCATAGAAAATCAACCACGGAGGATGTGACTTTGGTGTCTAGCTTCTTTCACTGAGCATGTTCTCGGGGTTCATCCACGTTGTAGCACGTCAAAGTATTTCATGCCTATTTACGGCTGAATTATATTCCACTGCATGGATGTACCACATTTTGCTTATCCGTTAATTTATTAATGGACGTTTGAATTATTTCTGCCTTTTGGCTCAAATGTTGCTATAAGATTTGCATGTAAGTTACTGTGTGCACATTTTCATCTCTCTTGGGTATATCCCTAGGTGTGGAATAAGCCCTTGCTTCTTAATTTCTTGTTGCGGTTTCCTCGTCTATAAAATGAGGCTGGTGGTGGTACCGAACTCAGAGCGTTACCCGAGACAATTAATGCACAGTGCTTAGCTTGAAGAGTGGTTGCTACGGATCAAAGCCGTTAGCCAATTAGGTTGTATTTGTTGACCTGTCTGCACTGCTAGGTCACGGGTTCCCGGAGGACAGGGGCTTTGGGATGCAGGTCTGCACCGCCCCCCAGGGCCTGGCATCCTGCCTGACATGGAGCAGAAGCTCAGTTACTGTTTCTGGAGTATTTGGAGTGGATTCTTTCCCGTGCAGGGCCTTACCCTTCCCTTCGGCTCTGCCGGCACCCTGAGGAGCACAGATGGTAGGGATCTTTTTCAACCACTGAGGAAAATGAGGCTCCTGGAAGTTGAATACCTTGATTAATGTTACAAGACTGAAGAGAAGCAGAACCTGAACTCCAGATTAAAAAGCTGAAGCCAGGGTTCATTCACTCGCTCAACATCAAATATTTACTGAGCACCTGCTCTGTGCCAGGCATGTCCTAGACAGTGGTGTCTTCATGAATTATTTGTCAAGAATATAGACAAGATAAATAAGTTATATAGTGCATGTGGGTGATACGCTGTATGCTCGAAGGTGATATGTACCAAGGAGAATAAGGCAGGAAAGGAGGGTAGGGTGTTGCCAAGGGAGAGATGAGGGAATTTCCATTTATATGGGGTGCCAGGGAAGGCCTCACAGTGAGCGGGACTTGAGTACAGATTTGAGGACATGAGGGAGTGAGCCATGTGAATGTCTACAACTATGACTCAGGGGGATCAAGCGGGAAGAAGTTTTGGATGAAGAACTTTCTGGACAATGATGATGCTAATAATGATGACAGCTACCAGTTCATGTTTTTTTAAATAGGCTCCACACCCAATGTGGGGCTTGAACTCATGACCCTGAGATCAAGAGTCACATGCCCTACTGACTGAGCCAGCCAGGCACCCCAACAGCCACCATGTCTTGATTAGTTGCTGGGTGCACAGCTCACATGACCTACATTATTTCGTAAGCACGTCAGAACAGCCGGGTGAGGTGGGTATTACTGTTATTCCCACACAACTTATCAACGGCTGAACAGGAACTTGAACCTGTATCTGAGGCCAGAATCTATGCCATGCGTGGACCTCCCGTCACTTCCTGGGAGGCAATATGGCGCTGTCGTTCAGAGTTAGGCCCTGGAGTCAGACAGGATGCTCCTGTCTCACAGAGCTCCGTGAGGATTACATGTGGCAATAGACATAAAACCCTTGCTCACTCTATGGGGCAGTTTCTGTTATGATTATCGTTGTCACTACTAGAGAAGTTTCGCATCTCGGAGAGCCATCAGTCCCATGGATTCCCTCTGGTCCTATCCAACTTGGGATCACATGACTGGTCAACCATCTAGGCCTACAAAGGTGCAAACCTCTTACACCTGGAGAACAGGGGACTGTCCGAGACCTCACTAAGCTCAGCCAATCACGTTTTTATTGTTCTTGTGTATGTCTCAGTGGGTTTCTGTAGCCAACAGCATTCCCAGTTCAGGCTCTAGGGATACTGAGGAAAAATGCTCTGGGTTGGCTCTAACCCCTTCCCTCCCCTCAGTTAAAGACCTATCCAGGGCCTCTGGAGCGAGGACTGACCTCCAGCTATTTTGGAAGGGCCTATCTCCTATCAGGAGCTGATTTTGGTCTGAGCTGAGAGTGTATTTTCGGTCCAAAGTCTGCTCCAAAGTAAACACGTCATCACATTCCTCACAGCCTGTAACCTCCACAGGGAGAAGCTCTGGCCATCACGGCGCAAGGGTGGTGAGGAAATCTTATCTGACTCCATTTCAGCAGGATCCCACCTAGTTCACGCTTGGTGGGGGACACAGGGGAGAGAAAGGAACAGATAATCTTAAACAAGTTGAATATAAGAGCACAGTCATTGCTGTTATTCTCTGTGGTGATGGGCAGGGGAGACTAGATTTAGGAGACAAACGTGTTATGTAGTGAAAGCACACATTTTTATGTGGGTGTGCCTTCAAATTTATCCTTATTGCTTTTTTCTGCCCATAAAAGACTTTCCTTTTCTGTCTTTTCTTTCTCTCTCTTCTTTCTTTTCTTTTTTTTTTTTAAGATTTTAGGGCGCCTGAGTGGTGCAGTCGTTAAGCGTCTGCCTTCAGCTCAGGGCGTGATCCCGGCGTTGCGGGATCGAGCCCCACATCAGGCTCCTCCGCTGTGAGCCTGCTTCTTCCTCTCCCACTCCCCCTGCTTGTGTTCCCTCTCCCGCTGGCTGTCTTTCTGTCAAATAAATAAAAATCTTTAAAAAAAAGATTTTATTTATTTATTTGAGAGAGACAGCACGAGCAGGGGGGAGGGGCAGAGGAAGAGGAAGAAGCAGACTCCCTGCTGAGCAGCTAGCCCAATACGGGCTCAATCCCAGCACCCTAGGATCATGACCTGAGCCTAAGGCAGATGCTGAGCCACCCGGGCGCCCCCCTCTCTCTTCTTTCTTTCTTTTTCTTTTTTCTTTTTTATTTATTTATTTATTTTTTTTTTTTTAAAGATTTTATTTATTTATTCAACAGAGATAGAGACAGCCAGCGAGAGAGGGAACACAAGCAGGGGGAGTGGGAGAGGAAGAAGCAGGCTCACAGCAGAAGAGCCTGATGTGGGGCTCGATCCCAGAACGCTGGGATCACGCCCTGAGCCGAAGGCAGACGCTTAACCGCTGTGCCACCCAGGCGCCCCTCTTTTTCTTTTTTAATGATAAACCACATATTTGTAGTTTACAATTTGATGTGTTTACACCTCCTCCCACGTACATACACACATGCACATACATACTAACGCAACTATGACTACAATCCAAATGGGGAAGATATTGATCACTCCTCAAAGTTTCCTCATCCTCTTTTGTAATCTAATCTCTCCCTCCCATCTCTCCTCACCTACCCCCAACAGCCCAGGCACACACTGATCTGCTCTCTGTCCTTATAATTCGTTTGCATTTTCTAGAATTTTATAGAAGTGGAATCACACAGTACGTATTCTTTTTTCATCCGGCTCCTTTCGCTTAAGCATAATTGTCGTGAGATTCAGCTATGTTGTTAGGTATACCTGTAGGTCCTTCCTTTTTATTGCTGAATACTAAGGAGTCCATTGTGCAGAGGCATGGACACTAGGTTCATCCGTTCACCTGCTAATGGACCTTTGGGTTGTGTCTTGTTTTTGTTCAATAAAACTGGTACGAACATTCAGTATAAGACTTTTTACAGACACATGCTTTTTATTTCCCTTGGTTAATTACCTAGGCAGGGAAGAGCTGGGTCATATGGTAGGTACAGGCTTAACTTTTTAAAGAAATTCCTTTCCAAAGAGGGTGTGCCATTTTACATTCCCACCAATAATGTATGTTTCAAAACACTAGAGACGCATTTAAGGCAGAAAGAAAATCCTTCGGGGAGAAAGTAAAAGTTCTTATAATACCACCTCTTAGTGATTGCCTGGTTAACTGTTTCCTATAAATCCTTCCAGGGTTCTTTGTTTTCTTTATCCACATACAGAATCCAACTGAGATGCAGAGGTGCCCTGGGCAGGCGAATTATTTGGCATCCCCTCAACTTGATATTTTAAAAACAGTTGTCCAAAATTTACTTAGGCAGGATGTGGAGAAACTGATTTTTCTGTTAATAAAATATATCATTCCTCTTTCTTTTCAAAATAAAGGATTTATTACATGCACAGAATGAAACCTGACCTTTTAACTTACTTGGAATTATCCTGGAATTGTAGTTGTCCAAGCAGTCTGCTCCCTGGTGCCTGTATTAAAAGGCACGTGATTCAGGTGACATAGTCACAAACTGCGGGGTCTCAGGGCTGCATGCAGCTCTGACCAAGGATAAGTTGACATGACCAAGGACCTGGGAGAACTATCACCTAGGTGGGCTCCGGCTTAGTGGCACAGCCAAGAGTTGCCCCTACTGTTGTACAGAGAATTTTTTGGTTTTTTTTAAGATTTATTTATTTATTTGACAGAGATAGAGACAGCCAGCGAGAGAGGGAACACAAGCAGGGGGAGTGGGAGAGGAAGAAGCAGGCTCACAGCAGAGGAGCCTGATGTGGGGCTCGATTCCATAACGCCGGGATCATGCCCTGAGCCGAAGGCAGACGCTTAACTGTTGTGCCACCCAGGCGCTCCTGGATAGAGAATGTTCTAATTTCCCCCAGAGGATGCTGTTTCTCTCTGATTGCTGGTTACAAGACTGCCCAGGGCAGAAACCCAAGTTAACTGGCACGATGTTTTGATCTAGTCCAGTGTTACTTGGGCTCCCCTTCTAGACTGGCACCCTGCGAGGCTGCCTGGGCTGATCAGCCCCGTGCAGATATTAACATACAGTAGTGTTATTTTTATTTTAAAAAAGTATACACAAATGGATTGTACAAATTCATGTTGGTCTGTAACTTGCTTTTCTTTTTCTCCACATTTTGAGATCTTTTCATATCAGCCTGGGTAAACCCATCACACTCTTCTGTAAAAAGTACCGAGGTAATGTCTGATGTATGTACTGTAAGGCAGTACTTATCGATCGTAATGAGCATATGAATCACCCTGGGGATCTTGTTAACCTGCAGATCCTGATTCAGTGGGTCCGGGGTGGTGTCTGAGATTCTGCACATGCCCATGTGCTGATCCAAGCTGCCGGAGGGACCATACTTTGAGAAGCAAGGCTGTAGTGCAAGCGAAGGACCCACCTGTGAGCAACATTCGGGCTGTTATAAACAGTGCTGCAATAAACATCCTTGAGTATCCAAAAGGAGAGCTAGCACTTGGGATGCCGAGCCAGAAGACCTAACGTTCAACTCAGCTCTGACACTAACTGTGTGACCGTGAGCAGGTCCCTCCTCCCTGGCAATTCAGAGAGTGGTCCCAAACGAATTGACTCTTTTAAACCCTGGGGATAAAGATAAACAGTCCCTGTCCTTGAGTGCTCTGAGAGTAATAATTCTAATCCTGGTGTGCAGGGAACTGGGGGAGAGGGGAATGCGCGAGATAAGGATGGAAAAGGCTTTGTCAGCTGTCCTGCCAGCCACAAAGGCAGTTCTGTTCCAGTTGGAAGGCAGGCTAGGTTTGCCAGGTGAGCAGTGGCTAGACAGGGTTTTCTTTAGCAGAAAAGTGCTCTGTGGCATTTGTCTGCACTTTTAAAAAAACAAACCAGACCCACACATAGATCTTCCAAAGAAGCCAGCCAAACTGGGTGGAGGAAGAGAGCCCAGTCATTTGCAAACTTTTTTTTTTTTTTTTTTTTTTTTTTGGGTGATTCTAGCAAAGACTGGAAAGGGTAGGGTGGGGGGTGGGGCATGCTCTGGGTGAGGTCCACCTCGGGCTGGGAAGGCCCAGAGGGAGAAAATCAAGGCCCGCAGCAGGCTTTGTCTCCCCGCCCCTGCTGAATGAACAACACGCAGATGTCCAGTGAATGGTGGCCACCGCCTTCATTCCTTTACCAGAGTGAGGCAAACTGCTTCTGGCAGTCAGGACTGTGGCCTCTGAGGGACTGAGAGCTCAGAGACTCAGAATTGACCTCTGGAGTTGGTTAAACCAGGGTTTGAATCCAGACTCGGACACCGAATACCAAAGGGACCTGAGCGAGTGACCTGATTTTTTTTTTTGCAGCCTCAGTTTCCCTGTTTGTAACAGGAGGATGATAATAATAGCACCAAGGTCACAGAGTTCTTGCACAGATTAAAAAAGATATAACTCACGGACACAAGATGCTGAGGCACTCAGGGAAGGGATCACTTACTACAGCTATAGGAGTCAGGGAGGGAAAGTCGATAAAATCAGTCATGGAGCCCATTGTGTGAGTCCAGGAACGACTAGATTTCAAGAACGTTGCTCTGTCCATTCTGGGCTCCATCTTAGTGGGTGGGTGAGTGAGAGAGCAGGGTGCCTCCTCTGAGCAGCCTGCCTACCAGCACCCCCACCTTGCCTCAGGGCAGGGCTGGCTGATCCTTCAAACTGCCATTGTCTTTGCCACCTCTTGGGGATTAAAGACTTGCTCCCCCACGGCCCACCCACAAGGCCTGGGACCTCTGCTGAGGCTGGGAGTGGGGGCAGAGCCCTCCCACCTCTCCAGTTGCTGCTGAAAGAACCAGTTCTTCTTCGGAGGCAGAGCAAATATTCTTGCTTAGAGTTTGTTTCTCTTCCCTTCCAGCAGGGTGTGGACATTGGTGTAAAATTACAACTGAGAAGGCCCCCACCCTGGGGCAAAGATGCAACTGGGGAGGACGGGGTTCATTTTGCAAGTCCTGGTTCTCCATCTCTGTTCCCTTTGGAAACGTTCCGTCTTTGCTCTTTGATGTCCTCTCCTATCATCATCACGACACTATCATGACATTACCATGTGATAATCATGGTAATAAGAGCAGTAATTCTCTCACAAATACACATGGTAATAAGAGCAGTAATTCTCTCACAAATATACGCTAAGTGCTTTACACAGGGCTTCTCATTTGTCAGAACCTCCCCTCCCCCGAGGTATATGGTTAATGTGGGTTACAGGCAAGGAAACAAAGTCAGGGGCAGCCCTGGCTCGGTGCTCTCAGTCCTGACTACCTAGCCCTTCCTGAGGATTCAGTCTGTCGCTCTGTGACTTTAGGCATTGGACTATTCCTCTTGACTCCAGTTTCCTTACCTGTAAAATGGAAATAACAACATCACTTGAGGGGCACCTGGGTGGCTCACTAGGTATGCGTTTGCCTTCACCTCAGGTCATGATCCTAGGGTCCTGGGATCGAGCCCTGTGTCAGACTTGGCTCTCAGTGGGGAGTCTGCTTCTCCCTCTGCCTCTGGGCCTCACCCCTGCTTGTGCTCTCTTTCTCGCTCTCTCAAATAAATAAATAAAATCTTTTTAAAAATTATTAATAACATCGCCTGGGGTTGTTCCGATGATTAAAGGAGAAAATGGCAGCACTCAAGAAATGGAAGCTTCTATTATTATTATTTTACTATTTTTACTGTTGCGAATATCTTGCTATGCTACCATAGCAGTGGACTCCAGGATGCCAAGAAACCACAGAATGCAGGTTCACCCGGGACCCCTTGCACAGAACTGGGGTTCCCAAAGTGTGGAAGCAGGTTTCACATATAGGGTGGGGTCCTAAGGTCAGGACCCTCATGAGAGCATTATGGGTTTCCAGTTTAGTAACTGGTTTGTTTCAATATCAAGTATCTGTCTATATCTGCATTGTCCAGTATGATAACTCCCAATAGCCAAAGGCAGCTGTTGGGCACCAGCAAGGTGCTGAGTCCCTAAGTGGCGCACCTGGGTGGCACGGTTGGTTGAGCATCTGACTCTGGTTTCAGCTCAGGACATGATCTCAGGGTGGTGGGATCAAGCCCCTAGGCGGGCTCCATGCTCAGTGTGGACTCTGCTTGAGATTCTCTCTCTCTCCCTCTCCCTCTACTCTCCCGCTTGTGTTTTCTCTCATGCTTTCTTTCTCTAAAATAAATAAATCTTTGGGGTACCTGGGTGGCTCAGTTGTTAAGTGTCTGCCTTTGGCTCAGGGCATGATCCCGGTGCTCTGGGATCAAGCCCCATATCAGGCTCCTCCGCTGGGAGCCTGCTTCTCCCTCTCCCACTCCCCCTGCTTGTGTTCCCTCTCTCGATGGCTGTCTTTCTGTCAAATAAATAAATAAAATCTCAAATAAATAAATAAATTAAATAAGTCTTTAAAAAAAAAGTCATGCCAGGGACTGGACATGGAAATAACAACATCACTTGAGGGGCACCTGGGTGGCTCAGATGGTTAAGCATCTGCCTTCGGCTCAGGTCATAATCCCAGGGTCCTGGGATCGAGCCCCACATCCAGCTCCCAGCCCTGCAGGGAGCCTACTTCTCCCTCTCCCATTGCCTCTCCCCCTGCTTGTGCTTTCTCTGTCTCTCCCTCTCTCAAACGAATAAATAAAATCTTAAAAAGATAAAGTAAAAACTAAAAAAAGACACGCTGTTAGTATAAAATACATGTCAGATTTTAAAGACAGTAATACATATATAATTTGTATATATGTATACATATGTAGGTATATGTATACATATATAATTTGTATATATGTATACATATGTAGGTATATGTATACATATATACAAATATATGTACATATTTAAACATATTGATTATATGTTGAAATTGTAACTTTTTGGATATACTGGGCAAGGTGACCAACTTGTTCTGGTTTGCCAAAGACATTCCTGGTTTCAGCACTGAAATGAAAGGCCTACAGCCCAGAGAACTGCTTGGTCCTGGGCAAACCAGGACAGCTGGTTATCTTATTATTGGCTACAGTACATTATTGTAAGTAATTTCACCTGTTTCTTTTTTTTTTTTTTAAGATTTTATTTATTTGACAGAGAGACAGCCAGCAAGAGAGGGAACACAAGCAGGGGGAGTGGGAGAGGAAGAAGCAGGCTCCCAGTGGAGGAGCCTGATGTGGGGCTTGATCCCAGAATGCCAGGATCATGCCCTGAGCCGAAGGCAGACACTTAATGACTGAGCCACCCAGGCACCCCTCACCTGCTTCTTTTTAAGTGACATTTAATTAGTAACTATTAAGCGTTACTAGAAAATTAAAAATCAAAACGTGGCTCTCATATTTTCATTGGACTGTACAGACTCTATTAGGTCTTAAATCCCAGGCTACACCCTGCCAGGGAATGGAGGTGACAGGTGCCCTCCTTCAGCAAATGGCACAGAACACGGCAACGAAACCTTAGCATCAGTTCAGTGGTGGGAACACATGGGCTGTGAGAGTGAGGGGACTGAAGGCAGGGCATGGAGTTCCCAAGTTGGAGAGGAGAGACGAAGGCATCCTAGACAGAGGGGACCGTCTGAGCAAAGGCACGGAGGTGATCAGGCGAACTTTCACACACTTGCTTGGAAAGAAGAACCTCTTCCAATCCCACTGATTTGGCAATTCGTACACCTTTGAGAAGGAGGCTCACAGCGCTTCAACCTTCCACCCAATGTTGATGCCCACATTTGGCTTGTCTCCTCCTCGTGGATTTCTGCGCCCTTGCTGCTGTCCGGCCATATCCACACTGACCCGTAGGGGTTACTGCTCTGCTTGTGTTTGCTCGGTCAGTGGATTCTTTCCGAGCTCTCTTGGGGCTGCGGCAGACTGCTGTCAACATCTGTGAATAACAGACATGGAGGGGAGCCACAGCTCCTTACAGAGACAGACTAGAGTCTGCTAGGGAAAATGCGGCTCATTCCAGACTTTTCGGGGACTGGTTGTGAGGTCTGTTCATTTTGCCTCATTTCCAGTTACATTTACAGAATGTTTCTTGTGTGCCAGGCACTATGCTAGTTTTGCCCGTGTTATCTGAACACCCGAGGAAGAGGTGTGCTACCTCCATTATTACCTAGACGAGAAGCCTGAAGCTCACAGAGGTTATTTGTTCAAGATCGCAAAGCCAGAACAGCCAAAATTCACACCCAAAGCCTAGGTTGCTCACGTCCTTGCACTCTTCCACTCTGGGCAGTTCTACCAAGAGATCAGAGAAGCCCAGCACAGAATTTAGAAAACAGGGAGTGGGTATTTACTAAGCGAAGACCTTGTCAGGCAAAACCGTGGAATGTGTTGGTTAAGATGCCACTTGCAGAAATGCCTACCCGAGTTGTTTGGCCCTCATCCTTTACCAAATATTGAGAAGGAGTCATCTGAAGACCTCATCAGCTTCCTCTCCTCGTTTCTGAAGCCACAGACCACCCACCTCCACGGTGACTGCTGAGTCCCCTTCACCCCCCATGAATCGCTCCCTGGAAAACTCTCAAGTTTCTTCTGACTGGGTAGAGAGAATCACTAGACTCATCCTAAAATGGGGTGTCTCAGCTCCGGGTAAAGTGTGCTGGAGGTTTACATGCAAAATTATGTAGTTATTTGCATCAAGACCAGATGAAAACAATTACGTAAGAAAGGGGGCAGTTAGCTCCAGTCTTACCTGGCAGGGAGGAGCTCCCTCGGGGAGTGAGACACCAGCTGATGGCTGATAAGCTGGGATGGATGAGTTTGGGTGGAGAAAGAACGCGGAACCAGGAGCCTCGGCCATGGGGGAGGCAAAGATTACCAACAGTGCTCAGATGGTATGGAGAAAGGCAAAACCAGGCTGAGAACAGGCCCTAAGACATAGTGCAGACTTTGGAGTTAGAACCAGGTTCAAGTCCAGCTTTGTCTCGTCCTTACCAGCTGACCTCTAGCAAATCTCTTCACTTAATCACTAAGGAGTGGAATGGTCCTTCAAGTAGTTCTTGCGTCCCTATTATGGGCCAGGGGCAGGTAATACACTCTCCCCCTACCCCCCAGGCTGTTTTGAGCCTTTCCAATGAGTGAGGCAATCTGTGTGAATAAAACACTTCAGTGTTGTATGCAAATGACCTGTTTGTATAGATGTTACAACCACAACTCTACTGGCTTCTCCTGGGCAACCCTCAGTCTGGAAGCCCTTGACTCCATCCTGCCCAATTCCTCTCCCCCAGGGAGACCCCCTGTCTCTAAGCCTAGGTTATGTGTCCTTTCTTGGGCCCAGGACACTCTGTGCTCTTACACACCTGGATTCCAGTCCTGTCTGTACTGTGTGCCTTGGGCAAGTGACTTCACCTCTCAGTTAACTCTTGTCAAACTGGGCTAATAGCAAAGGAAATGCTTAGCAAAGCTCTTGGCACAGGGACAGAGCAGGTTCTTAGGAAATGCTAGCTGCTTTTATAATGACTCAGCTCTTGCCAGAAGATGTCTGGCCCAGGGTTTCTGCCATACCCCAGCCCCTAGCACAGGGCTTAGATGAGTATACAGCAGGTACTCAATATATGGTGTTGGTAGGCAGAATAGCAGTCCCTAAAGATGTTCAAACCCTAATTTCCAGAGCCTATCACTATTACCTTACATGGCAAAGGGGAATTAAGGTTGCAGATGGGATTGAGATTGCTAATCAGTTCCTTAAAAAATACCCTGGATTAACCAACTGGGCTGGATGGAATCACAAGGGTCCTCGAAAGAGTTAGAGGAAGGAACACCTGGGTGGCTCATCTGACTCATCTCAGCTCAGGTCTTGATCTCAGAGTGGTGAGTTCAAGCCCGGTGTTGGGCTCCATGCTGGTTGTATAGCCTACAAACAAACAAACAAATAAATAAATAGAGAGGAAGATGTAGGAAGATGTGACTATACAGAACAAGACAGATGACAGCGTGAGAAAGACTCAGCCTGATGCTGCTGGCTTTGAAGATGGAGGAAGAGGCCACAGCCAAGGAATGAGGGAATTTTCTAGAAGTTGGAGGCAGCAAGGAAATGGATTCTTCCCTAGAGCCCGCAGAAAGGAATGCATCCTGCCAACACCTTAAATTTAGCTCAGTGAAACCCATGAGGGACATCTAAGCTACAGAACTGCAAGATAATAAATTTGTGGTTTTTTTAAAGGCAAAGATTTGGTAATTTGTTACAGCAGCATTGGGAAACTGACATATACTGTGCAAATTATTGTTTTGTTTTTAAGATTTTATTTTTGAGTAATTTCTACACCCAATATGGGGCTTGAACTCACAATCCTGAGATCAAGAGTCACATGCCCTACTGACTGAGCCATGCAGGTGCCCCTATTATTTATTTCTATTACTACTACTAAGCTGTTTGTGATAGCTGATTTGTATTTTTGTCTCCCATTACTCTAGCAATTCCTCAAGGTCAAAGAATAAATTTGTCTTATTTGCTGTTAGTTCTCAGCTACTAAGAGGGCCTCGCACACAGTAGGCACTCAATAGATGCACTGAATGATAATATTGTAATTCACATGAGTTTAATTCATATGAAGAATAAAATGTCCATTCCTTCACGGTGTCCTCTAGTGCCTAACACCGAGTCAGGTACACAGCCAGAGCTCAATAAAAACCCTTATTGAACCTATAGGTGGATCAAGTACTCCTCTCCCCCATCCCTCCCCCATGACCCAAGCCGCCACCGCCCCCACCCCCGCCCCCATCCATCCTGTCCTACCTCTGCAAGTCCCTTACTCCGGGACCGTGACCAGTACCGGGGGCCTTCTCCTTAAGCCAAAGTCTCTCCATTGGCTTCCTTTCGCTTAGATGGCAAACTCAGAGCGCGGGGTACCGGGATGCTTTGGAGGCCGCGGGGTGCAGTGCACGCTTAGGACCGCAGGGGGCGAGCGTGTCCCGGGAACTCCGGCCGGAGGGCTGGGACGGGGCGGGGCCTCGAGGGCGGGTCGGCTCAGTGCGCAGGCGTCGGTCCAGACGCCTCGCGCGGCTAGGGGCAGGCGGACGCAGAGCAGTTCGGGCCGCGGCTCCAGTAGCGCTGAGTTCGAGCCCCGCTCCCGCTCCGCTTTGGTTCTCGCTCCCCGGGCCCTTGGGCCTCCCTGCACCAGTTCCCGGCAGTCGCTGCGCATTGCGCTCTCCCCGCCGCCAGGATGCCGGTAACCGAGAAGGACCTGGCGGAGGACGCGCCGTGGAAGAAGATCCAGCAGAACACCTTCACGCGTTGGTGCAACGAACACCTCAAGTGCGTGAACAAACGCGTTGGGAACCTGCAGACCGACCTGAGCGATGGGTTGCGGCTCATCGCGCTGCTCGAGGTGCTCAGCCAGAAGCGCATGTACCGCAAGTACCACCAGCGGCCCACCTTCCGCCAGATGCAGCTGGAGAATGTGTCCGTGGCGCTCGAGTTTCTGGACCGTGAGAGCATCAAGCTCGTGTCCATCGGTGAGTGCCCTGGCTCGGCCAGGCGCCGCGGTGGACCCTCCGGTCCCCGCGCGTGCGCCGGGGGCGGGGGGAAGGCTAGGGCACCCTGCCGCGCGCCCCTACTGCGCCCAGGAGCTGAGAGCTGGGTGTGGGCGCTGAGGTGGGAGGCGTTGTCCTCCGGGGGGTGGGGACGGCGGAGACCTAGGCCCCCTTCTCGGTGCTTTTCCCTGGGCTAGGACTTCGTATGATAGTTCCCAGCCCTGCGCCTCGCCGTGCGTCCTTGGGGGGGCTGTGGGTCCTGGGCTTGGGGTGGGGCTGCATGGGGAGGGGTGGGGCTGTGGCATTTCGCCTCACCCGGTGTCCCTGCGGGGAGCTGGAAACCTCTGGTCCGCGGTCCATGGAAGTGGGGTCCCTGGTAGGATGTTCCCCGAAGAGCTCTTCCCTTTGCGCCGAGGCCGATGCGCCCAGCGACCCAGGGAGACCTGGGCAGGGACAGCTCTCCGAGCCTGGGGCCTCGCCGCCCGGGTGGGGACAGGGATCTGGTACCCTCCTCTGACGTCTCTGGCCTGGGTGTGGGCCCCGAGGTGGGAAGGGGAGCCGCGGGGGTGTGTCCTCCTCGCTCCTTCTGCTCCCAGCTCAGCTCTGGCCGGTGCCTCGGGGTGAGCCAGCTCTGCAGCAGAAGTGATCATTTAGGGGCAGTGGTGGTATAGTAGCTACCCTTTTGTAGGGAGCCTAAACTACTGCGCCTTGTGTGCCAACAGCCTTCCAAGTTCAGTCCTTGCACATCCCGCCAGTTGGGATGACCTTAGACCTATTTTACAGGCAGAGGGGGTCCAGAGGGTTAATGGACTTGCCCAAGGTCATGGAAGTAGGAAGGGTCTAGCTGAGAATTGAAGGAAGTGGGTACAATGAAAGGAGACTTTGCCTTCCTCCCCTTGCCTTCTCCACACCAGGTTCTTCCTGAGAGGAGGGAGGGAGTTGGTGTCGAGTTCCTCTCCCCAGAGCTGGGAGAGAGAATGAGGGTCAGGTCCCCACTATGACCTGGGCTAATTGAAAGTTTCCAGGAGGGTCACAAGGCTGCTGAGGGTGTGGGCTGTGACACTAGGGGCAAGGGGTGTATAATGTGGGGGTGTGTGTGTGTGTGCACTTGTATGTATGTAGAGTATGTGTGTATACACAGCATATAAAGTTTGTAGTGTGTACATGGCATGGGTGTGCAGAGAAAGTGGGTGCACCTACATTGTGTGTGTGTGTGTGTGTGTGTGTGTGTGTGTGTGTTCTGCCCCGGGGAGCAGTCTTCCCAGACGAGCTGACCCAGGCCTGGGTCTGGGGTCTCTTCCTGAGAAAACCAGTTCTTATGGTGACTTCTGTGATAGGAAGAAAGGGTGGTGGGTGTGGTGCTGGGACTTTCTCCAGAGTAAAAGGGGTTCCCTCTAGGCTGAGTCTCCTCTGTCCTCTCCCTCCCCTTCCCCCACACCTGTCCTGGCAGGTAGGGCTGCTTCCTGCTTCCTGGGCCCAGGCAGCTGTCACCGCCCAGTCAGCGCCCGATCATGGGTGGCTTCTCTGCAGAGCTGTGTAACATGCTTGCCTCTTCTTTTGGGGGCCATCTCCTACAACTGGGAAAGGAGCATCCAGAATCATCCTGGAATTCTTCCCTTTTCCAAAACCAGCTTTCCTGCTGAGGAATCTCAAGGCCTGGCTGAGCTCAACTTGGATCACTTCGTCTTTGTTTTAAAAATGTGTATTTATTTAATTAAGTGAACAAAGAAACTTAAAGTAAACCGGGAGTATCCAAACATGACATGAAATCTCGTTAAAAAACAAAACAAACAAAAAAATGAAACCACAGTACCAGAAAATCCTAATTTACCAACTGCTTACAGAGGCTGTAGCTGCTTGCAGCGTGGTTTCCCATCAGTGCCCTGAACTTGGGGGTCTCATTCTAGACTTTGTCTTGTCCCATTTTTCTACTCAACCCTCATGATTTTCATTCCTGAACCCACCTAGGCCATAGCATCTGCCATTGTCCTGACATTCCAGGGCTAGCCTCCCCGTCTCCGGTTGTGGGCCCATGGGCTGTTGGCAGCTTCTTGTTGTGGACCTCTTCCCACCACAGGCTGCATTGTTTTATTTTCTCCTTTATTTTCTCCGTGGCATTCTTGGGTCAGAGCGTGGCCACATTTATGAGTCCTGTCATTGGCTGCCTCGTTGCTCTCCGGAAAGATCTCACCGTAAACAGGTTTTCCAGTAAGGGAGACTTACTTGCCAAGGGCCAGAACTCCTGTGGGGGTGTTGCCTGAGGCCTCTTCCCCCTGCTCCTGGGGCTGTTCTGGGTAAAGGCCCTTCAGAAAAAAGTTCCATCTGGCTCAGACTTCAGTTCAAATATTCACGGCTTATGCCGTGTTCCATTGTGCTGACCGAGGCTCTGGCTCCAGTTGGTGGCATACACGAGGTGTTCAGCGTGTTCTGTTCATCATGCCGTTGACCACCTTGAATCCTCAAGATTTGGTTTCCTTGTCTACAGAACGATCTGCTTCATTAAGTCACTAGGAGGGTAAAGGGCTTGCCCTAGTTCTACCCCAGCGCTGAGAAAATGGTTGCTGTTATTTCTGTGGTTGTTGTTAGTATTATGATGTCCACTGAAAGATGAGGAAACAAGAGTGAGGTAACTTGCAGAGGTCACCCAGCTGGTAAGTGGTGACTGGAGGCCCAGGCTGTCCCGTTGTGAAATTGACCCTTAACTGACCCGCTTTTCCCGGTCAGAAATGAGTAAAACATAGCCTCTCTCCCCTAACCAGAGAACCCCTGTTAACACCCAGTTTTGCAAATCTGGGATGTTGGGGTGGCATCTGGACACCCGCACTTTGAGCAAAGCGGGGATCTCAAGACTTTAGGTGAGTGACAGGATGAGGGTCCCCTGAGATGAGTGTCCTGTCAGGAGGTGAGTAGAATCAGTTTGCATCTTGCATCAAGGTGAACTTGTTGAGGGAGTGGCTGCCCTGTGTTCCCTGGGGTTTTTTGGCGGCTGGGGGTAGGGGGGAGGTGGTATTTCCTGCTACTTAGTGGATGGTGTTTTACTCCATAATCTGGGAAGGTATCTGAATGAATACAGGGTTTTGTGGACTTTGGATAACTTCCAATAATGTGCATTGCTGGAATCCTAAGAGGTGTGTACAGGCGCCCAGCTCTGAGACATGAGATGGTTGGAAGCTGCCAGAGGACTGGCGTTTCTCCCTAGAATTCACTGAAAGGCCATTCTGGCTGTGTATTCACCGTTGTGATTTGTTGTAAGGTGGGCCCATTCTAGGCTGCATCCAAGTGGTGAAGAGTTTCTTCAGTTTCTCATTCTGCCTTGGGCAGTTCATAGCAAGGCCCCGGCATATGGAATCCTAGTTGCCAGCCAGGAGCTGGCAGTTTTATTTACTTGTTTTTCCAAAAACCTTTCTGACACAGGGCAGCTCGGCCAACTTGGAGAAAAAGGGGTCCCCCAGCCCAAGAATGACAGTCAAGTCTGTCTAGAAGTTCGGGTGGTATGTTCTGGTTTGATCCTTTAGAAAAAGGAATTCTTTCCTTTTCAGAGGATGTGGTCTGACCCTAATGTTGACTTCAGGTGGCTGTGCCAGGGTAGTGCCCCAGAGCAGGCGGGTGTGTGTTCCCAAGACCTTGGGTCACTGGGCAGGGTTTCCAGGGTGGTGGGTCTCCGGCACTCGGCCCCTTTTCCTTCCTGTTGCCCCGCCCCCACCAAAATCACACACAAATACAGTAATCTTAAATCCTGTTCTTTCCTGAACTACCTAGCAAATGCCAGTGTGTCTTTTAGGCAAAGGTAGTAGAGAATGTTTTAAAAAAGTAGCCAAGTAGCCTGCCCCCTCAGAATCAACAAGGGCTGGACTGTTTGCAACAAAGTAACACAGAATGAGATGTGGCTCTTGGAGTCGTTCAGAGCCAAGATTCTTGGTTCAAACTCCACTTGCCACTGAGGAGCTATTAAGAAACTTGTGCGCCTTGGTTTCCTTAACACTAAAATGGGGGTGGTAACTACCTCCTTTCAAAGGTTGTTATACAAATTAAACGAGTGAATATTTTTAAAAATGTCTGGAAAAGTTTGTGGCACGTAGTAAGTGCTATGTGAGTGTTTGCTAAATAAATATGGTTCTGTCCAATAGTGTTCTCAAAAGTCATTGCTGGAGGGTTTGTGCGCTGAAAGGACATTTAAAATCGGTTCCGCCCTGGGGAGATCAGCCTGGTTGGCTCGTGTTGCTGCTGCTTTGCTACAATAGGGCTGTGGCCTGGCCTCCTTGGAAGGGGAGGACCCCTGGTTATGTGATGGCTGCCTCTGGGGCCCATTCATACCGGCTTTGTTTCTGAGACCTGGCCTGGCGCATGGGGTGGCTGGTCATTCCAGCCTTCCACCCCGTACAGGAATCTCTGCGCCAAATCACTTCCAGATGGCAGTTGGGCTCTGCGGCGCTCCTCCAGCAGCGGCCGTGCCAGTCAGCAGCTGCCTTCGTTCTTGGAGAGCCTGTGCTGAAGGAGGGCTTTGATTTGGAACCAAATTATGTTTCCTGGGCACTCCCCCTTCCCTCCTTGCCCGGATCCTGGTTCTGTGCCATGAGGCGGAGGCACAGGGTAGTTGAGGATGGCTCAGGCTCTTTGGGTCCTGCTTGCCGTGGCTTCGTGGCCAGGGTACCACGTCATCCTGCTTTCTCTATAAACGGCCTCCGGGTCAGCACATACTAGGTTATGCTAGGTCCAGGTGGATGGTGTCTCTATGGGCCGGAAGCTAGATGGCCAGGATGCTAAGCCCCACTCTCTCTGTGCAAATCTGGTTCCACTGCTTTCACCTTTGTGAGCCTCAATTTCCCTCATCTGTAAAATGAAGAATAATAGTTCCTATCTTAGTTGCTGAGAGCGTTATATGTTTATAGCACAATGCTGGCATTATCATTATTAATATTAATGTGCTTCTAAACCCAAGTCTGGGACTTCGTCTCGTTTTCCATCTACTCCCTGGCCAGTCCTGCTGCTGTCATCTGGTGTGTTAGATAGTCCCTTCCCCCCAGCGTGGAACCTCTAACGAAGATGCCTCCTAAGATCCTTTCTTTCCTCCTTTCCTCATTCAGGAAATATAGGAAAGACCAGCTGTGAGCCAGGCCCGGTGCTAGGGCCACAGGAATAAGGAGAGTCAGGTCCCTAGCTTGCCTCATACACTGCTCAGTGCAGAGGAGAGAGTAATGAGAGAGTGCCCTTCTCAAACCTTCAGGCACTCACAGATCTCCTGGGGACTTTGTTAAAAATGTCGGTCTGCTTCAGCAGGTCAGGTATGAAGGCTGAGTTTCCTTACTTCCAGCCTGCTCCCCCAGTTGCTGCTGTCAGTGGTGCTTGCCATGCTGTGGGTAGTGATTATCAAGATGGCAAGCTTTCTGGGGGGTTGGGGCGGGGAGGATGCCTTCCCTCAGGCTGGGGTGGGTAGTCTGGAGGACTCCCTGGAGGAAGGGGCCATTAAGCTGGGACCTAAAGCCTGACTAGAATTAGGCAGGTGAACAGACAATGAGCCAAGTGAGGCACAGCCGAAGAGCTTGTCTGGTGGAGGTCAGAGGGGTGGGTGGCACAGAGGTAGGCAGGGGCTGTCTCACAAAGGGCCTTCTGAGGCTGGAGGCTGCCAACCGGGCATCTTCCTCGAGGGTGCTTGGTGTGGGGTAGGTGAACCCAGCTGAAACAGATCATCTAATCTGGGGCTCTCTTTGACTGTGACTGCAGTCATTCCTGTCAGCAAAACAATTTTAATGTGCCCCTTTCTCATATGTGCAAATTCATAAGCTATGTACATACATTACCATAAAGCTTAGTTTCTTTTTAGAGGACAAATCCAAATATAAGATCTGGTTTTTCCTGTGCTCTAATGGATTGTCTTGGGTGCTTTTGTGGAAGCCCTATTTGGAGGCCCCCCCGAGGGCCTCTTTCCACATTTCATCCCCCCACCCCCTTTCTGTTGCTATTCTGCATTTAGTTTTGATCTTTAGTTATCCTCAGTTAAGGAGGTGGATCTATAATTCTATCCCCTTCCCCCAAGAAGTTGAGCCAAATGAATAAACCCACTGGAATGAGCCATTTCAGTCTAAATGCGTGCTATTTCCTGCTCTTACAATGATGAAAATTGCCTTTCATGACATTCTACCAGAAGCCACCTTACATTACTGTTGTAAATCTAGTTATCCATTAAACATGCTCAATAATCACCAGACTGGCTCGGGTTACTGTATAATAAACAACAGCACTTTCCTCTGCTGGGGCTTGCAAAGTGGCCTTGCAGCTTTTAAGTGCCTTGCTCGCTTTTCTTGGGAAATTGAGTCCATGTTCTAGGGAGAGTTTTTTGGGAAAGATGATTAGAAAACCAAATGGTCCTCTTTATACTAAAGTGGTAAAGCAGTACGTGAAGTAGTTATACACGGTATAAAGGATGGAACTATTGGGTATTTTAATTCTGCCCACTTAGTACCGTGATTTCTCGTTTTCAAAACGATATTGAGCTATACGTCCAGTGCTGCCTTTCTTCTAAGAGCCTTACAGCACTTGCCTTAAATGCATTCGTTTGATACGTTGTAGATAGTTGCTGTAACACTTGTGCAAACTGTTCAGTTCTCAAAAAAAAGAAAAGAAAAGAAAATTCGATGGGGTTTTACTTATACCCATTGTCTGGTTACAAAACATGCCAAAGAACTTTGAACTTCCCTGAGCCCCCTTTGACCAGTCGCTGTGCAGTAGAATGTCCTTGGTTAAGATTTTCTTATACTAGAAGCAAAGAAGCAGTTTGGTTTTTCACTTATTCAAGACTGGTTCTGGATCTGAATTATTCTGACAGAGCATCTGACTTCCTCCTTTCCCTCATCAGTACAACCTGGCCTGGGTAGATGGCTTAGTAAGGAGGACATGTGTCCTCCTCCTGCATATTCCTTGGCTCTTCCAAGGATCCACACTGATGAGACATTTGTGTACTGAATGTTGAGGTGTGCACACGCATCCTCGAACAGAATGTCTAGCGCGTTCCTGTGCCTGCCCTCTGTTAGACATTGTCCTGAGTTCCTTACCTTTATCGCTTCTCATCTTCATTCTGAACCCCACGAAGTGAGTGGCTTTGTATTTATTTCCATTTTACAGATGAGAAAACTGAAGCCCAAATCAGCCTCCCAGGCACGATGCTTGTCTGCATCAAACTATCAAGTATTTTTTTTTAATCTCAAAGTTTGATTTCACACTTAAAAGTAAAATGGACTATAGTGAGAGACTTTCTGCAGCCTTCGTTCTGTTCATTTCTATTTTGCTTGGAACTTGACTCACTTGACCTTGATGAATGTGCAATTGAAATGTTCTTCTATAAAACAAAACTTTTCTTTGCTCATTGGCCTTGCCTCTTCCAGCACCGTTGAACTTTAATTGGGGCCTCCTCTTCAGTTCTGGGGGCATCTCTAGTTCTTTCCCTGCCTTTATTTGGTTCCCAACGGTAGTGTTCAGACAGTGGGGACCAGCTGAAGGCTGCTTTGGGCAGCCAGGCAGGGCTTTCTTGGTGGGGCCTAGAAGCCAGAGGTCGGGAGGAGGTGCCCCTGGTTGCAGTCCTGTGGGGCTCGTGGTGCACACCATTTGTTGAGACGCAGCCTTGCCGGGAGATCCTTGGTCACAGTCACCGTTGGCCCAGTTGTGCACTCTCAGAAACGACCTCACGCCTCATCCTTCCCTTCTGCTACCTTTAAACATTAACCGGCGGGAGAGCATGTGGGGTTGTGTTTGCTGCTGAGCCGAACCTGTCTTTCCTGGCTGGCATTTGGCCTTTATCAGTCTGGCTGCCCTGGCACAAGCAGCTGCCTGTCCCCACTCCCAGCCAGCAGCTCCCGGCTCCTCTGCAGGGAGCCTTGCGGGTAGGCCCCCTGCTGGGTAGCATGGCTTTGCCAAGCTGCAGCAGAGCTGAACTTGCGTCCCCAAGGGCATCTCCGGCAGCCCTCCTGGCTGGCCTACTCGGTGCTCAGCCTCCCCAGAAATCCGCTGGGCTGGTTTGTTACAAGGTCTGGGCGTTAACACAACACTCCTGTTCTCCCTCTCTGAAGGCCCTTTATGCTGGCATGAATTCCTTTTCTCATGGAGATCTGAAAGCTCTTTTGACTAAATGGGTCACCTTTCTGGGTATTTTCATAAGGCTGGTCAGCTTTTGCCATGCCAGACAACTTCTCTGGAATTTCCGTTTAGATATAACGAGAACACAGTGTGGAATTTTGGCTTTTGAGCTATAGGGAAATGGGTGGGGATTTGTGGCAGGGATATGTAAATTTGCTGCAGCCCATAAATTCAGATTTTAAGATTAGAAAAGGCAAGCAGCAGTCGGCTTTCCTTCTACAAACAAGAATGGTGGTACTTTTGGCCTCCTACTGCTTGTGACCGAGGCAGAGGCAGGCCTCCCGCGGAGCCTGGGGTCTGAAAAGATTCTCAGTGGTTAAAATCAGTTCCTCCATCTCCCCTGCAACCCCCAAGAAAATAATCAAGTTCTTATCATGCTGGTACCACACTGTTTGTGTGAATCACCCTGATTTCCTTGTACCTCCCTGAAGTGATTTCTCGGATACTCCAGGGAAACAAGACTTAATGTGGCATTCTGCAGTCTGGTGGGAGCATGGGTGGGCCTGGGGCTTCTTCTCAAGAACAAAGTGATTTTGTTCCCTCAGTGGGATAAAGCAGGCCAGAGGTGGGGGGACTAGGCGCCACCCTCCAGGGGACCAAAGGTACTGCTGGGGTCTTTGGGCTCAGGCCAGAAGGCCTTTGTGACTTGGCCATTCTATTAACTGAGCAGCGTTCTGGGTTCTGTATATAAGATTGTTGTCAGAAGAGGCAGAGGCTGGAAGACCAAGGGCGTGCTCCTGGAGGGACAGGGGCCTCTCAGTGGAGCTTGCAGCCATCCAGGGGCAGAACCCAGAAAGTGTGCCGAGAGCAGGAGCCTTAGGGATCTTGGCCGGCAAGCCCCTGGGCAGTGGCTTGTCGCATTCCTTATCTGCACTAAAGGAGGCAAACTGGCACCTGGGAAATGCCTCTCTTGTGCCGGAGTCCCTTACAGGAAACCATCCAGGTGTCACATTACGCTTCCTGTCAGGCATGCATCTCTTACCATAATTACCTCTCCTGTCCCTTTTTCCTGGCGCTCTTGTTTGACACCCATGGGAAGTCATCCCTGAGGTTGGAGGGCACGAGGCCCTGTCCCCGACACCCATGGCTCCCCTCCCGCCCTGTGCCATTTCATTTCATAGCTTCCTGAGCTCCGTAGGTCTCCTGACTCTCCTGTTTCTCTCTCCCACTGGATCACCTCTGCTCTAGGGGTAGGTGTTGAATGTCTTGTTCACCCCTGTGGCTCTCGGCTTGGCACCTACTAGGAATATAATAAGTTCTTGAATAAATTCACAGCCTCTAGCATATATAGCCTGAATAATAAGTCTGATATGTTCATTTGTCTGCAATATATTTGCTTTCAGAAAATGCAGAGTACGAGTCCTTTACATCCAGTAGTGGAACATGAATTTGTGTAGTGGACCTCTGGGCCTGGGGTCCCAGTAGAACACTTCATTTTGGGGACAGTGATGCTGAACGTAAAGCGTTCAGCACTTCATTGTCATTCTCTGAACATCTATGATTTGCCTCAACTGTGAGAGTTAATAAGGCCTTTTCCAAGTGGCCCTGTGAGGCTCAGAAAAGGAATATAAATTGAAACCACTGAGAGTCTCTATAATCATAGTACTAGTTTTATTAATAATAGCGAAAATAGAGCACCTACCAGTACCAGAAAGTTGTGATAGATGCTTTTCAGTAATAGCTAAATGAAGCCTAATTGCAACCCTGGGATGTAGTTAATGTTGTAGTCCCCATTATACAGATGAGGAAACTGAGGCACATCCCAGATCAGCCACTGAGTATTTCCTTTCCTCAAAGGAAAGCCGTCAGCATGATTTTCAAAATTCACTTCTAAGTATTTTTTTCTATATTAAAAAGTTGTGTTTGTAGTTATTGTAAGGAAATTGCAAGAACATAGAGAAATATACGGAAAAAAAACCCCCACATCACCTGTGGAGAATCTTAACTCTTTTTCTACTTTCAGAGAGTTTTGCGTAACAGCTACCTTTTGATCAGAATGGGAAAAAGGGATTGCGTTTTCTCAGGAGAAAAGATACCGGACTGGGAACGTTTTGTGAAATCGTTTGGATCATACTGATTGTGGTAACAAGATGCATCGTTGAGTTACTGCAGAGCCAGGGCCAGCAATAAAATTGGAGGTCTTGGTTGAGGCTCATGGTTTGCAAGTCTCCCTTGGTCTAGAAATATGTTATGGTCAACCACAGAGTGGGGGTGTTCCAGCTACTTCTGTCTCTTAAAAGTTTTTAGGACCAACTTTTATTGGGACTGCCAGGGTCTCTTAATAATAGTTATTATGTTTGGTAACTATTATGCCCTTGTCTCATGGTGAAGCCCAGTGTGGAAATTCATCTACTTTTTTAGTTGCTCAGCTCCATTAACAATTTCATTATCTCCAGTGTGAGCCTAACAGAGTGTAGTTGGCAGCTTGGTTCACCCTTGCCCATCTGGGAACTTTCAGAGATCTGAATATTACATGCAGCCCTAAGGTCTTCATGGTATTGGTGTTTCTGAAACATTTTCTCAGCAGCCCTCTGGACACCAGGTCCATGGAATCACCTGTTTTACCTTGTTTGAAGCAAAGGAGAGGGAATGAAACCACTTCCAGTTACAGACTGAACTATGTTTCTAAGTGTGCTTGAGACTATGGGTCAGTTAGACCCTGCCACTTCCTGGCTGCGAGACTCAAGGCAAGTCGCTTGACACCCCCCCACCCCCGCCCCAAGGTTCAGTGGCCCAGGCTGTCATAGTGCCCCAACTGCTGCCATTGTTGAAGATTCAACGACACAATCCTTACAAAGCACGTGGCAGATAATATGTGCCCCATGAATGGTGGTCTTCGCCCTCCTCCTCCTTTCTCCCTCCTCCTTCCTGGACCTGTGGTGGCCCCCTCAGACTGGAGGAAGAAGTGACCTGATTATCTTGGAAGTGGAGAGGTGGGTGGGAATACTCCCAGAAATTGGTCAAAGGTACCTCATGCCTAGTGGGCTGCTTTTAGAAGAGGTGACCTAGGTGTTTGAGTAACTGCCGGGCAGGAACCGCGGGCTAGAGGCACTTCCCGATCTTCCAGCCAAGCTTCCTTTAAGGATAGAAAACAGGTGCCAACTCTTCTTGACATCTTCCCCCACTTTCCCTTTTGTCCTCTTTGGCTGATGGAGCTGTTGTTTTGAGCAGCTTTTTTGCCTTTTGTTTTTTTCTTTAATCCTTGTCTCTTCGATTCACTCCCCTTTCTTTCCTGGTTTTGCTCTTATGGTAGCGGCTATGATGCCATCCAGGCGATGTACTTGCTGGTGGGTCTGAGCCTTGTCTCTGACCCTTGAGAGCTGGCTGACCCCTGCAAGCTGTTTTGCCTCTAGGAGCCTGTCTTCTATATGCAGAATGTGATAATACAATGCTCTGTCTTGGGGCGCCTGGGTGGCTCAATGCGTTAAAGGTCTTCCTTCGGCTCAGGTCATGATCCCAGGGTCCTGGGATCAGTCCTGTATCATGCTCCCTGCTAAGCGGGAAGCCCGCTTCCCCCTCTCCCGCTCCGCCTGCTTGTGCTCACTCTCTGTCAAATAAATAAATAAGATATTTTTAAAAATAAAATGCTCTGCCTCACTGAGTTCTAAGGTATAAAGAGAATGTATCTAAAGCCCTCGGCTCGGCTCCTGGACACGGGCAGTGACCAGTAATGGACAGCCGCTGCTCTTGTGATGCGGGCGTCAGCATTATTACTGTAAAGCCCCACACCTCCCACTCACCCTTTTCAAGGCTCAGTTGAGGACGAAGAAGGAGCAGCCGTGCTGGAGATGAGACTGTGCTCACTGCCTTGTGTACTTTCAATCTGGAACAAAGGGGAGTGTACCAACTGCCCTCCTCCGGCCAGGTCTGCTTCTGCCTTGGCCGTGGGCACTGTTTTCTCTTCCTTCTAATCCTGGCCCCTTGATACCTGGGATCATGGCGGGGCTTCCTGCCAAGATTTTTGCTGCCCTGGGTGTGGTCTTAAACCCAGAACTGCCCAAACTCATGCCATGGAGCTAGTGACAATATTTTTACAGTAGTGCTTGGAAACTGGAATCCTGGGGTCACACCCTGTACAAACAGTGTCAGGGTTGTTGGGTGACTGGAGGAGATTGACGGTAGCAGATTCTGTGGCTCCTAAGTCTAGAAGGGTGTGTGTGTGTGGGGGCATCGCTTTCTGTCATTCCCAGTTCTTTTCAGGGGTTCACTAGTCTTAGTGCTGCCAGCCCCAAGGGATCTGTGTGTGTCTTGTGTAACTAACTACCTGCTTCCTTCTGTTGCTGCTTGAATGTAGGCTGCCTGCTGTTTACCTGGTTGGGCCAGATTTCTGATGTGGGTCGCTTTGAGGGGAGTGTCATTTTTTGGTTGTCTCTCTTGGGGGCAGGGAACACCCAACACCTTTCCCAGAGGTAGAATTTGTGGGGGTTATACTTGAGTGATGACTAATGCCGATCTTTGCGTTTTAATGACGGGAAGAAATTAGTCAGCCTGGGCACTGTTTCTATGTGACAGGGCAAAAATTTAAACACTTGCACAATGGCTTTTGTTTTGCCAGCTATTGAAGTTTGACCATCAGGCGTTATCCATAAGATCAACAGGTGTTCATCACTTTTTGTTCCTGGGAAAGGCCCAGAACAAGCTGGATTTGGCAAGATCGTGGGTCCCAGGCAGACCTGGGCCTGTTTCATCATCGCTGGGGCCATGGAGAGGCCCTGCCTCCCTCTCTCAGCCGGTTTCCCCATCTGTAAAAGGGGAGAACTGGCCCAGGTCTGTGTTTCCCAAACTTCAGTCATTCGTAAAGGAGTCACTTGCATTATTTTCGCTATATCCCATGGCTGCCTCTATTTCGTTTTTGCTTAACATTACTCCACCCCCCCCCCCCCGCCCCTGTAGTTGAGTCACTTTTAAAACAAATGCATTTGAAAAGGAGACTTGTGTCACTGTCATAACAAAAAAGCAGTGTCACTAGGTAAATTGGGGGTAACCATAAATAAATCCAAGGCAGTGTTATTAAATTCCAGCCAGCATCCTTGCCTGCTCTCAGCGGGGGGCCTACTCTTTCGGTTAAAAAGGAGAATTAGCCAGCCATAGGTGTTCAGAGTAACCGAGCACCACACTGAGCCTTTCCCCTGATCTAGCCAGAAGGACCAAGCAAGGATTGGAAAGAGAGTCATGTTGTCTCAGGGATGCAGAGGGATTGACAGAGGGTCACTGAGAGCTGTGCGTAGTATCGGGTAAATGATTCGATGAGTACCTGCAGAGCGCTCCTCGTGTGCCGGGATCTGTGCCAGGAGTGGGCTAGTGGCTGGGAGGACAGGGGCCTGGGACTTGGTCACCTGTCTTGGGGGGCTTATGGTCTAAGGGGACCCTGAGATTATGACCTGAGCTGAAGGCAGATGCTTAACCAGCTGAGCCACCCAGGTGCCCTTAGAGAATGATCCACGTCCACTGTACATAGCTAAAAACAAGATGTCCTGATATGCTCTTTACAACATGATTTTCCCCCCTCAGATTAGCATGTCCTGTAGTTTCTGCAAGCAAGATATACCCCAAGATTGGACCTTTGCAATGCCTCCAGCTAGTGTCCAGGTATTTTTTGAGGTAGTGGAGTTGAGGCTGAGTCTGATTTTTCTTTTTTTTTTTTTTTTTTTAAAGTTTTTTTTTTTTTTTTTTACAGAGATAGAGACAGCCCGCGGGNCTGTGCCACCCAGGCGCCCCATGAGTCTGATTTTTCTGTCCATCTGCCAGCCAAGGGCAACACCTGCTTCTCTTGGGTTTCTGGGAGGAGGGAAGTTGTGGTTAAAAGGACTGGGGGGCTCCTGGCTCCTGGGTGTCTCAGTTGGTTAAGTGCCTGCCTTTGGCTGGAGTCCTGATCTCAGGGTCCTGGGATCCAGCCCTGCATTGGGCTCCCTGCTGTGCTGGGAGTCTACCTGTCTCTGCCTCTCCCCATGTGCTCTCTCTCCTAAATAAATAAATAAAAAATAAATAAATAAATAAAAAATAAATAAAAAAATAAATTAAAAATAAATTAAAAAATAAAAAAAATAATCTTTAAAAAAATTGAAAATGAGGACTGGGGTGTCGGCAGCTCTGGGGTTGAATCTGGGACTTCCTGTGTGACCTAGGATTGAGTTACAGGACTTCCCTGGAGCTTTAGTGCTCAGTGTTCTCACCTGTAAAGTGGGGATAATCATAGTTTCTGCCTAAAAGAGTGGGTGTGAAGATTTAATGAGCTAAATTTTGTGAAGTACTTGCCACATGGGAAGTATTTAGGAAGCGCTAACAGGTAATCCCCCACTTCCCTGATTGAAAGGCTCAGGTATTTACTACTCTAGGCTGGTAGTGAGTGAGGTGAAGGGGATGTCAGATTTGGGGTTTGGTTAGATCATGCCGATTGGCATCAGGACATTCAGAAGGGATCTGAGGTTTGGGACAAAGGGCGCCATGACCCTTACGACACCGTGTATGGGTTAAATGAGGATGAAATGGACAGGAAGATGAGCCTTCAAGGGGACAGGTGGGGTCATGAGACTCCTTTCAGCTGCAGGAGTGGGACCTAATTGTGGCTCGCATATAAGGAGATTGATTGGCTCCTGTCAGCAAGCACAGACAGAGTGGGTAATGAGTTTGGGGCACTCAGCATCTCTGTCGTCAAGGATCCAGGTTCATTACATCTCTGCTGTCTTGGTTTCGGTAGTCCTGAGGCTGATTCCCCTGTGGTTTCCCATAGCAGAGAGTTCCTGCGAGGTTGAGGGATAGTTTCTAGGGGTTCCTTATAAGCCAAGAACAGCTTCTCCAGAAGCTGGCAACCTCCTCTTATGTCTCATTAGCCTAAATTGGACCATATGGTGATTTCTGAACCAGTACCTGGCGAGGGGGATGAATTACCCTCAGGCCAGTGAGACCTTCCCCGGAACTGGGGGTGGAGTCACTTCCCTGGAGGCCTCCGGGGTCTTGTTGGGAGAGGCGGATCCAGACTCCTCTCTGGACTCTTCTAGAAAGGACCAAGGGGGCTGGATGCTGGGTGGACCTGTTGTTCTTTGTCCATCTCTCTACCTCCTCAGCCCCTCTCTTCTATACCCACGGGCCATGCCCACACCCTCTTCTTGCCCCTGGATCCCTCCTGCCTCCTTCTGCCATGAGACCTCCTTCTCCAAGCTGAGTCATTGTAGGAATCCTACTGATGTCAACTGCGTATCATTTATATAGCCTTTATTGTTTTTTCCTCATTAGGAGTGGTTCATGTTTTTACAGAGAAATAGGAAAATTGCATACAAGTAGTAAAAGAGGAAACATTGCTTCTAATCTCACTGTCCAGAGAGAATGAGGGAATTGTTAGCCTCCCCTTTCAGTTTTCTCTACATGTGTGTATCAATGCATTATCAGTAGCTCAAGAGCTAGACTGTGTGCAGTCATGTGATGATAATTTCTGTCATTAAGTATTGCTTAAAAACTTGATTTCTGGGGTGCCTGGGTGGCTCAGTCGTTAAGCGTCTGCTTTCGGCTCAGGGAGTGATCTCAGGGTACTGGGATGGAGCCCGCATCGGGCTCCCTGCTCCACTGGGAGCCTGCTTCTTCCTCTCCCACTCCCCCTACTTGTGTTCGTTCTCTTGCTGGCTGTCTCTCTGTCAAATAAATAAATAAAATCTTTGAAAAGAAAAAACTTGATTTCTCATAATACTCCATCATAAAGAGCACATTCTTTTAAAATAAATTGTGCCAATAAAAATGGAGTATACAGAGCAATAATGAATAAACTGGAGCTCTGCTTAGTTTGAGTTCTTCTGAGAGTGGGCTGGACCCAAGGACCTGCACCCACATGGAGATGCCTTTTTTAGGGGAGGTGATCGCAGGAAGCAGGAAAGAACAGTGAGTGAGACAGGGAAGGAGGAGAAACCAGTAGTAGGGTGAGTTATCAAGGTCACTGCTGTGGGCAGCAGGGAGGGGCTCAGTTCTGTAGGGCCTCCTGAGGAACATACAGAGTGCCTCTAGAACCATCCACCTGGAGAAGGACAGGAAGCTGGAGGTCCTCTAGCTCCTGCTCCTCGGTGATGGAGACATTCATTCTTAAAACTTCCAGGCTGGATGCCCATGCATGTCGGCTCTGATGGGACAAAAAGGGAAAAGAAAAGGTGTGTGCTTGGGTTGGTAGGTGGTCCCCAGAGGAGGATTTGAAGTGGCACAGAACTGCTGGCCATAACTGTGGCTGGAATCAGAAGTGGGCCAAGAAAAGGATGGACGTAGGCAACAGCGGCATTACCAAGTAAACCACCCAGGGTCAGTTTTGCAAACAATTGTTGAGCAGAAAAAGCAAATTGCAAAAAGATACCTATGCTGTGATACTGTTTATATGTAAAGTTTTACATATGTAATAGAAATACACATATGTTCATTGAAATGACCATCCCCTAACTTTGGATAGTGGTTGCCTATGGGGGGGTGCAGCCATGAAGGGGGGTGCAGGGTCTTTCAACATTTGTAAGATTCTGTTTCTTCAGTTGCATGGTGCTTATATTATACTATTCTTTCTGTCCCCCCTTTTTGTGTGTATTTGTCGGAAATCTATCCCTTACAAAAAGTGTCTCATTTTAATGCTGGTACAACGCATTAATGAACTTGACCAAGGGAAGGGGGAAAAAAGTATCCTACTTTTACTATTTTGTTTGTTTGTTTGTTTGTGTGTTTGAAAGACAAGCTTGGGCCCAGCTTGTAAGAAAGAAAACAGATTGTCCTCAAGATGTCAGGATGATATTAAGACAAAAGACATTCACACTTAGCAGGATTTCTCCCTCTCACTCCCCAGGTATGTGTTGAAACTCCTGAGCTAATAACCTTAGAACGTAAGGCCCCTCCTGTTGCTTGTGAACATGGCAGGCTTGGGTTTCTCAAAGGCAGAGAGAGAGAGCTTCAGACATCTGCCTCTGGGAGCTTCCCATCAATGGCTTTTTGTCTAAGAGAAGGAGTTATTTCTCAAGGAGATACCTCAGGGGACTGCTGAAATATTTGCAAAGTCCTTAAAAGTGGGTGAAAGTCTCAGATAAGTGATGGTTCACAGTGGAATGAGTGTTAAGGGAGTTGCATTCTAAGAACACCTTTGCATTATGGCCTAAATCAAGTCTGTCCATTTTGTGGTATGGTGCTTCCTGTCTCGGTTTCCCAGGTGCCTGAACATACGAGCTCAGAAGCACTTAATTTTTAAAAAATTACTGTATTGGCATATAATCAAATACAACAAAGGACACATTTAAAAGTGTGCAGTTGGAAGGCAACAAAACCAAAAATAAGTAGGACTTCATTAAACTAAAAAGCTTCTGCACAGCAAAGGAAACCATCAACAAAATGAAAAAAAAATCACCTACTGAATGGGAGAAGATATTTGCAAATCTTGTCTCTGATAAGAGGTTAATATCCAAAATACATGAATAACTCCTGCAACTCAATAACGAAAGTCCAAACAATCTGATTAAAAAATGGGCAAAGGATCTTAAGACATCTTTTCTGCAGATGGCCAACAGGTGCATGAAAACATGCTCACACATCACTCATCATCAGGGAAATGCAAATCAAAACCACAAGGAGATATCACCCTATATCCGTTACAATGGGTAGTATCAAAAAGATAAGAAATAATGAATGTTGGTAAGGATGTGGAGAAGAGGCAGCCCTCATGCACTGTTGGTAGGACTTAAATTGGTACGACCACTGTGGAAAACAGTATGGAGGTTCCTAAAACAGTTAAAAATAGAACTGTAGCATCCAGCAATTTCACTCCTGGGTATTTACCCGAAACAAAAGAAAGCACTAACTCAAAAAGATACATGCACCTCCATGTTCATTGCAGCATTATTTACAACAGCCGAGATATGGAAACAACCTAAGTGTCTCTTGATGGATGAATGGATGATGTGGGGTGTGTATATATGTTCATGTGTGCGTGTGTGTATACACATACATATAATATGTAAATATATATATTTGCATATAATTCAGCCATCAATAGAAGGAGATCTTGTTATTTGTGAGAGCACAGATGGACCTTAGGAGCATTGTGCTACAGGAAGTAAGTCAGAGAAAGACAAATACTGTCTGATCTCACTTATATGTGGAATCTTAAAAAAAAAAAAAAAGCCCAAATTCATGGATACAGATAATAGATTGGTGCAGAAGGAGGGGCTGGGAGGTGGGTCTTGTGGGTGCAAAAGATCAAAAGGTTTTATACCTGAAACAAAATGCCAGGTATTTAATAGGCAGTCCTGGGGATGTAATGTACGGCATGGTGACTATCGTTAATGATACCGTATTGCATATTCGAAAGTTGCTAAGAGAGTAGATCTTAAAAGTTATCACAAGAAAAAAAAACTTGTCACCGTGGTTGGTAACAGATGTTGACTAGACTTACTCTGGTGATCATCTCACACTATTTTAGAAAAGATAAAAGGGACTCATCTGTTGAATTGAGGGCAGAATCTCAAATTCTAAACATCAGTCGTGTGCCATGTTTCCCTAGTTTTGCTCTGAAGGCAGAGTCTTACTGAGTCTCTATTGGAATGACTTTTTAAAAAGTGTATAGTTTGCTAAGTTTTGAGATATACACACATACATGCCAACATACAAACACACGTTGGGAAACCGTTATCATAACCAAGATAGCGAACATACCTGTTCAGCCCGGAAAGTTTCCTTGAGCCTCTCTGCAATTCCTCCCTCCCATCCTTCCCTGCCCCTCCTATCCCCGGGTAATCACGGATCTGCCTCCCGCTGCTGTAGTTCATTTTGCATGTGTTAGAACTTTATGTAAATGGGATTGTGTACAGTATGTACTCTTTCTTGTCTGTCTACTTTCATGCTTTGGCTATCATCCTTCTTGTTGTTGCATGTGTCAACAGTTTGCTCCTTCTGATTACTGAGCAATACTTTATTGTATGGATATACCATAATTTGTTTATACATTCTTCTGTCGATGACGTTTGGGTTGTTTCCAAAGAAAGCTGTTACGAACATTGTTTGTACAAGTCTATGTGTAGACATATATTTTTCTTTTTTTCCCTGAGTGAATGGTCGGATCATATAATGGGTGTGTATTTAACTTATTTATTTATATTTTTTAAATTTTATTTATTTTTTTTAGATTTTATTTATTTATTTGACAGAGATAGAGACAGCCAGCGAGAGAGGGAACACAAGCAGGGGGAGTGGGAGAGGAAGAAGCAGGCTCACAGCGGAGGAGCCTGATGTGGGGCTCGATCCCATAACGCCGGGATCACGCCCTGAGCCGAAGGCAGACGCTTAACCGCTGTGCCACCCAGGCGCCCCCTTTTTTTTTTTTTTAAAAGATTTATTTGAGAGAGAGAGAGAGAGCAGGGGGAGGGGCAGAGGGAGAGAGGGAGGGAAGCAGACTCCCCACTGTGCACAGAGCCCAACACAGGGCTCCATCTCACGACCCTGAGATCATGACCGGAGCTGAAACCAAGAGTCGGATGCTGAGCCAACTGAGCCACCCAGGTGCCCCTGTATTTAACTTTTTACAAAACTGCCAGACTTTTCCATTTCCACCAACAGTGTATTTGAATTTGAGTTCTTGCACATCCCAGTGGTAAGAAGTGTTGTTTTCTTAAAGACAGAATTCTTTAAGCTGGTTGGTAAAAGCAGCCGTGGTTTTGGTCAGTTTGTATTTCTCTGTCCTCTACCACAAGTCTTCCTTCTCGCCGTCATCAGATTCTGTAACTAGTTTACTGACAGGAAAAAGCCCTGCAGTGCTAACACCATGGCTGACTGGTAGAGTGCTGGGTGCTCCTTGGAAACCGAGTCTCTCAAAACCATCGTTCGAGGATGGGTGGGTGAGCTCCCATGTGCCTTGTGCCAGACACTGTGGCACGTTGGTGCTTTCCATCAAGTATCTCAGTTTTAGCAGCCCTATGAAGTAGGTATTACTTCTGTGTTGCAGGTGGGGAGACTGAGGCACCGAGAGGTTTAGTGATTGGCTGCGTAGCCAGGAAGCAGAGGAGATAGACTTTGAAAGTCAATGTATCAGTTAGGCTGCGTACGGTTCCACATCGTAGGAGACCCAGCTAATCTTAGCTCCTCCTCCAGAAAGGGAGTTCATTGGCTCCTGCAGCTGCCACGTCCAGGCGTAGGGCAGGCTGCAGGTGCGTTTTGACCTAGAGATTTTGAGGTGGTCAGAGCCCAGGATCTGTTCCACACAGCCATACCCACACCCGCACCTGTCTGAGGAAGAAGGCAGGCCCTGAGGTTTGCTGGGATTGGACCAGCCTGGGGCACCTGCCCTCTCCTCAACCAGTCACTGGTCAGGGTGTTTGACTGTTGGGATTGGCTTCACCTAGATCACCTTTCCTACCTCCCCGCCCCCCTTCACACTCCGGGACATTGAAGAGGCTGGAAGAATGGACCCCAGGGAGGCTTCTCACACTGGACCACTGCTATACCAGGTTGCTGTTGGTTCTTTAGAAACCCCCTTCGTTTTATAAAGTCTGATGTCACTGGCTATAGTATTATATAGTCTGTGACTTAGGTTATCACCTCTTTCCCCACCTTGAAGTGGGATTGCCTCTTTCCCCCACAGGCAGATCAAACAATAAAACAAAGTCAACGTGTAAATTGTAGCATGCTTGAGGGTTCTTAAAAGCTGTCTATATAATTAAAAGTTGTTAGTTAAACTTGGGTTATAAAATAGGGGCGCCTGGGTGGCACAGCGGTTAAGCGTCTGCCTTCGGCTCAGGGCGTGATCCCGGCCTTATGGGATCGAGCCCCACGTCAGGCTCCTCTGCTATGAGCCTGCTTCCTCCTCTCCCACTCCCCCTGCTCGTGTTCCCTCTCTCGCTGGCTGTCTCTATCTCTGTCAAATAAATAAATAAAAAATCTTAAAGAAAAAAAAAAAAACTTGGGTTATAAAATAAAATCTGACTTCAAATTTAAGTGGCGTAATTTACATGGTAAAACACCAGGTAACTTCCCTTGTGATACTCAGTCTAGCAGACTTGGGTCCCCATCCAAAGAAGGTGCAAAATGGCAGCTTAGTGAAAGCAAGAAGCACCCCCACCACCCTTTCTAGGAGGAAGAGTTGAAAGAAAGAATGAATGTGTGCAGAATAGGGGGTTTGATTGCCTTCCAGGGTCCGTGTTGAAGGAGAGGAAAATGTAGCTCAGCCACAGTGACTTTCCTCAATTAAAAACTAAAAAAAGATCGTGGTTATGGGGCTTGGATGTCTGACAAACAGCAGCCTCAGTCATTTTGAGTGTTATTCCAGATTGAAAGATTCTGTTAGGAGGAAGGTGGAAGCTTCAAGAATTCCTCATTGGACAGTCCTAGTGGCTCCTCATCACAGCCCCAACTAGAGGAGACCACCCTATTTACTGGACAGAGGAGTTGACCACGTGTGAAGCCTGGTCCAGCACAACAGACTCGGCCTGGGGTGGCAACATGAGAAATATTTTTATTGGGATTAATTTTCTATAAGGATGTGCTTTCAGATGAGACCATCCTTTCTCACTTGATCTCACCAGCGCCCTTACTCCACAAAGCCTAATTATTTTAGACCCATAAATGTAAGCCTCTTAATGAATTGACTCAAGACTTAGAGCAAATTTGCTTTTCTTTGTAATGAATCCATGGCCTTAAATGCTCTGACTCAGGTGAAAGGGGATCCTGGAGCACAGAATGGGACGAACATGGAGTCTGCTTACCGGGTCCCATTTCTTATTCTGACTGTGCTCTTCATTAACTCTGTCTTTGGGCCTCAGTGTTGTGGTCTGTAAACCGTGAGCAATGATCGAGAATCAGGGTCCACGTATAGCTGGCACCCATGCTATGCTTGTCTCTCTCCATGGCAGAGGGTTTTTTCCCACCGAGCCCAGACTGGGCAAGCATTGGAATCCTTTTCCATATGGTGCTCCAGGCAGCCTTCTGGTCCTTGAGGTGAAACCCATTTATTGTCTTGATGAAACTACATGAACTTGAACTCCCCTTTTTAATGGTTTGAGTCCTGCTCTTAAAGAGTTTTCACATCAACTGCATTGCCCCCCTTGCTGCTGACAGGGCTCCTGTCCTTGATAGACCCATACCTTGGCCCTTGTTCTTCCCTCTGCTTAACCACTCACTTTTTTCTTGTAGCTCAGGAACCAATTCATGTGCATCTCCTGTTAGAAGTCCTCTTCAAGGAGCACCTGGGTGGCTCAGTCAGTTGAGGGGCTGGCTTTTGGTTTCGGCTCGTGTCATGATCTCAGGGTTGTGGAATCGAGCCTCTCATCAGGCGCCTCACCCAGTAGGGAATCCGCGTGAGGATTCTCTCTCCCCCTCCTGCTGCCCTTCCCCCCACACTCTTTCTCTCCCTAAGATAAATAAATCTTTAAAAAAACCAAGAAATCCTCTTCAAATCCCCCATTTAGAATTAGTCATTTCTTCTCTTGTGTTCCCACAGCAATGTACACACAAATATAATCCTTTTAAAATGGCCATGATCCTGTTTGTGACCAGACCAGCCTCTAAGCGCTTTGGCTTTCTTGCATTGCCATCATGATTTCTTTTTCTTTCTTGCTTTCTCGCTTGCTTCCTTCCTTCTTTCCTTCATCCTGATTTTTGCCAGACTTATTTTCTGAATATTTTTTTATATCTATGCATTTTTATTTTTTTACTTTTATTTTTATTTTTAAAGATTTAATTTATTTATTTGACAGAGATAGAGAGTGAACACAAGCGGGGGTGTGGGAGAGGGAGAAGCAGGCTCCCCACGGAGCATGACCTGAGCCTAAGGCAGACGCTAAACAAACAAGCCACCAGGTGCCCCACATCTATGCATTTTTATATTCGTTATTTCAAAAGGAAACTGTAGAACACCATCGTCAATAGAAACCCGCTATCACTGGCCATAAAGGAGAGGTAACTATAAAAGTAAAATCAATGAAAACAACAGTGTTACTAAATTCTAGAAAAGCTTGTTGAAGTCTCTAACCCGGAGGTCTGCTTAGAATCAGAAGTGATTCAGTATGAACCATGCAGCTCCACGTCTCATCTGCTTTGTCTGTTCAGCCCCTTCTGGGGAAAGGCTGTGCTGACTCTCAGCGGGGGCCCAGTGCCTGGGAGAGACAGCCCTCTCTCTGTAAGATTTCATACTGGAATCCCAGCCTCCCATGAGCACCTCTGTGTACTGTCAAAAGTAAGAATTGTGTAATGATCATCAGAACCATGGAGTGGAAAATCAGACACACGTGGCTTCAATTTGTTCACTGCCTCTGATGGGTGGGATGGACTCCTTGCTTTGCTGGATTAGTATTTGATAGGTGAAAAAAATCTTGTAAAAAAGTAATTCCCCCCTTGAGCCAATTCTTAGGGAAAATGATGTCTTGGGTGTCTATTCTTTGGGAATATCTAGGGAAGACCTGGTGGTGCAGGCATCCCATTTCACAGATGGGAACACTGATGCTCAGAGGTTAACGGCTCACCTGGAAGGGAGTCTGGGATGAAACGAGGTTACGTCCCCACACCTTGTTTTTGCACCTCCTAGACCTTTGCTCTGCTGTAGTTCAGGTTGCTGAGTGAGAAGAACCACGGTGACTAGACTGAGCGAAACTAACCCTCTTGGGCTCTGAAAAGAGGAATTTCTCGGGGCTTTTTTCCTCGCAGAGGATTTAGAAGTGCTCTGGTTTGCTCTTGGAAGGATGCCAATCACTTGATGGCTTGTACTCCTTTCAGCCCAGAATGGTGCCATGTTTTACTGGCGGGCGGGGAGCTTCCAGAAGTCTTGGGACATGCTCCCTGCAGGAAGGTGAGACCCCACACTGTGAAGAGCCATGCAGAAGCGAGCCAGATTCTCGGGGTGCTTCTCCAGCAACTGCCCCGGCCCTGGGAGGCAGCATCAGACCTCTCCAGCTCTCCCACAGGATTCGTGTTTGTTGAATAATAGTACACCCTGACCCAGGGAGCAAAAGCAAATAGGAGTGTCCCTGAACCCGCAGGGGGAGGGTGAGTAAACAGCTCCAGGCTACCCTGTGCAGCTGGTCTCGGGCCAGCAGCCCGATGGCCTGGCCGTTGACAGTCCCTGCTTAGGGAGCCACTGGCCTTCGCGTTTAGGGGAGTAGGCAGTTTCCCGTCCTGCGCTTGCAGGCCCTGATGGGGTGGGAGTTAGAGCTGAGGACACAGTTTCTTTAAAACACATTCCCCCTCCATCCCGTTCTTATGTGGAGGTTGAGTGTATCTGATATTTTTGTCTTCTTTTTTCTCTACCTCTTTATTGGTTTTTTAGATCACAAAATAGGTATATGCTTGTTAAAAAAAAAGTTTGATTGTTAAAGAAACTTAAGATATTGAGTGCTAACCATAACGATCAATGACCTCGTGTGTACTAGGTGGCTTTTTTTTTTTTTTAAGCCTCATCTCAGTTCATCTTCACACTACATCTGAGGAATGGTGTTAACCCCCATTTTACAGATGAGGAAACTGAGGCTACATGTAAAGTCACCTTGCTGGTGAGCAAGTGGCTGTGCCTAGACTAGCAGCAGGTCCAGGTGACTCTGGAAACCAGAGCTCTGTGTGATGTCTTTCCGGAAAGAAAGATTTAACTTGATTCAATATCATTTTATTTATAAGTAGAATGAGCTTGGGTTACTTATTTTCAGGAGAAAAGCCGTCCAGGTTGTTATGGTTAACATAAAAAGACACGTGGACAGGGGTCTCCAAAGATGAATGGTCAGGTGTGTGCCTCTATCCCGGGCTGCTGAGTGCCCCCGGTGTGCTCGGTTAGTCTCTGAGCCGGAGAGTAAGTTGTCGGGCTATGCTGCCCGCCCACCTCAGTGGGGGTAGTGGCTCGACTGGGTGGGCTCCTTGCTTTTTTCTTTTCTTTTTTTTTTGCAACCCTCCCTGCCCCCCAGCCTACACCCCCTGTGGGGCAAGCTCATGAGCTCTAAGGCAGCCTTTTCATTCCTAACTTAGTTTCCAAATAATGGGTAACATATCCACCCTGTTGCTCTGGTCTCTCAGGCAGCTGTCGGCTGGGAAACATACCTGCCTTGAATCTGTACCCTGAGCCAAACGGCCTTGGCCTTGTCTGCAGCCACGGGATCCGCAGACCCTTCTGTTAGCAGGCTGAGGCTATAGAGCAGCTGTGAGACTGTGCAGGGTCACCGGCTGTGTGTTTCAAACCTACCTCACAAGTCCTTGCTTGGCTTGCCTCTGCCACCCTCCCTCAGGAGGCCTTTACAGCCTGCCTTGCCCATGGCCCGTGGGTGGTCCCAGCCACACAACTACACTGTCAGGCAGCCCCAGGAGGGGCTCCCCCAGCTGGGTTGCCCTGAGTGACCTCATGGCTTTCTTTTTAGAGAGCTCTGAGACTCATTAGAGGTTGGAGATTTTTGCATTCTTGAGATTCTTTCTGTGGCCAGTTTGGTAAACCGGCTCATTGCTTCAATTTCCCAGTTGAGCCCATTCTTCCCCTGCTCTTCAGGGGACTGTCTCAGGTGCAGCCTGTATTGCATTCTCAGCAAAGCCACTGGTGTTTGGTTTGTGTGGGTTTTCTGGAACCTAGGTCGAACAAGTCTTCTAGACTCCTAAATAGTCCCTGATTCATACCAGCCTGGTTTCCCCACTTGGCCGGAGCTCCTCATTCACACTGTTGCTGGGACGAGCTGTTGCTGGGAGGAGCTCATGAGTTGTTTGTTCACCTTTTAGGAGCCTTAGTGTCTGTAGGTGTCTCTTCCCTTCTCTCTCATGGCGCGAAGGAGATCTCAGATTCTTCCCCTGCCGGTGATGTGATGCTGGGAGTGCTAATGGTGGTCAGCATGGTGCTGGGAGGGAATTAATCCCAGGAGGCCCACCATTGGACCATGTTGTGCTGTTGACCAAGGTCAGTAGGCTTCTTGTCAGTTCTGAATCAGAACTAGAAAGGAATTGGGAGATCTCATGGCTTTTTCTCTGCAGTGTTTTTGAGAAAATATGCCTTAAACTCTAGCCATGGAGATTGAATAAGTCATTTTGGTGACTTGTTAGGCACCGTTCTTTCAAGTGCAAGTGAGAGGATCACCTGAACTTGCTTAAGTGCAAAAGATTAGTTTTTGTTAGGAAGGGTCTAATCAAGATTGATTGATTTAGTGGCAGTTGGTAAAAACCCATTTGAAGCTACTTAAAGACAAAAGGACCCACTTGGCCCCGTAACTAAGTTCGCAGTAAAGCGACCCTCAAGCATGGCTGGGTCTCCAGGCTGAAACAGGTAATGGGAGTTTGATCCCTTTCCTCATTTCTAGCTTGTCTCCTGGGGGTCCCTGTGGTGGCAGAATGGCCGCTGCATCTCTGGGCCTTCAGCCCTCCCAGAACTAAGCCCAGCCAGGTACGAGAGAGAATGGGGGTGGTGAGCACAGCCCTGTTTTCTGGAGCTCCTATACGAGACCCAAGATTTGCTGGTTAGGCCCCTTGAAACATCTGCCTAGTTCTGAACCAACCACTGTGCGCGATGGGGCTTGTCACATGCACCTGTACCCATACCTGGCCTCAGAAACAACCAGTGATCCCTGTGAACCACTCTGGGTTCACAGATATAGGGCAGTCTGGCAGGGGGCCTCAGGGGGACTTGGAACCAGGAGTCAGAAAGCCATGGAGACTGCTTTTGCTTCCCTGGGTCTGTTCAGTTCCCCCTCTCTGTAGATGGGCCCTGCCAGCACCCCATATAGCATGGCTGCCCCACGGTTCCTGGCTGCTTACATTTCGCTCAGTCTGGCCTTGAGAGACCTCAAGGGAGGATGAGATCCAGCTCACTTTGGAGGTTCCACCTCAGTCCATTTAGCTGTGGAGCCTGAGACTGGGCCCTTTAAGACAAATTTGGGAAGATGTGGTGTGGGGCTGATGGTCCAGAAGCGACAGATAGGTGCTTCTCCTTATCTGGTTGAGGAGCCTTCTCTAAGTCCAAGATGTGGATAATAAATAGCACGAAGGGCTGCTGTCCCAAGCTGGGAATGTCGGATGAAGTTCGAGCCCAACTACAGGGACGCCTGCTTCCGGCCTGGAAATGATGCCCGAGATCAGCACCCTGGGGCCTCTCTGAGCTCTGCTCTCTGCTCCAGCATGGGCTCTTTCTGTGGAGGAGACGGCACTGAGAGGCATGAATGGGAATTTCCTCCTTCCAGGCCCGAGTCAGCATGACTCGGGATCGCTTTGACTGGAAAATCTGAATCAAAGAGTGTGCTGAGGCCAAGGGTTTCCCCAAACACTAATCAGCACTGATTATTTCCAGCATATTGCCTTTGGCTCTGCAGAGAGTTTTGTCCATTGTGGCTGCAGTGTCTGGCTTGGGCTGCCCAGAAGATGAGAAATGAATTTGTAGGGATGAGCCCCAGTGGTGGGCTGAGTCCCTGTGCCATCCTGACCTTTACTAGGTGTGAGAAACCCTAATTACCAGATTCATAGGTCATTGGCCGGCCTTTCCTCCCCCATTAGCACTTGGGGGTGGAGTTTTGCTTAAATGAAATCCTGGAAGTGTGTCGAGGAAAAACTTCTATTAAAAATCCTTGCTCATGGGGCGCCTGGGTGGCACAGCGGTTGGGCATCTGCCTTCGGCTCAGGGCGTGATCCCGGCATTGTGGGATCGAGCCCCACATCAGGCTCCTCTGCTATGAGCCTGCTTCTTCCTCTCCCACTCCCCCTGCTTGTGTTCCCTCTCTCGCTGGCTGTCTCTATCTCTGTCAAATAAATAAATAAAATCTTAAAAAAAAAAAATCCTTGCTCAGTGTTGAAAATGACTTCTCTCCCCCACGTTTATGTCTTCTGAACAGAGTCGAAATGCTAAGTATGTGTACGGTTGCCATGTTATTGAACCCCAAGATCATCTCAAGGAAATAACACAATTCACATCTTGGATCAACTGAATGGAGTTTTATTATTAAGTTCCCGGAAATTCAATAACTGTGCTGTTTAAAATAGCAGCAGAAGACTTGTAATTGGCTCTCTGAATGTCTTGGAGAACCTTGAAATGCTTTCAGGTCCAGCCCTGAATTTGCAGTCTGGAAGTGAAATGCACAAGAGAGGGACAGGGTGTGCTCAAGGTCACAGAGGGAGTTGTGGTAGCTGGACTAGAACCCAGGCCTCCTGGGTCCCAGGTCACAGAGATTTGCCTTGTCTTAGGCCTGTAACTGTCTTCTGCTAGGAAGAGTAAGACAGAGCTTGTAGCCTGGAGGAGTATATAGGATTTAAAAACAAAACAGAATAAAGCACCTCTACTGAGATATAATTCACACACCATCAAATTCACCCCTTTGAACTGTACAATTTTTAGTATATTCACAGAGTTGTACAGCCATCACCACTATATAATTTTAGAATATTTTATCCCGTCCTCTCCCCCCCAAGAAACCCTGCACCCATTAGTAGTTACTCCCCACTCTCCCCTCCCCCCAGGCCCTGGCAGCCACTGGTTTACTTCTGTATGGATTTGCTGATGCTGGACATTCGTATAGTGGAACCATACATGTGGTCTTTTGTGACTGGCTTCTTTCACTTAGTAAAATGTTTTCAAGGTTCAAACATGTTGTATCCATACTTCATTCCTTTTTATGGCCAAATGTGGGAATCAAGCCTATACAGGGCTTGAATTTGAAAATAAAGCTGTAAAATTTTCAGGTTTATTTTTCCTTTGCCTGGCAAGCTTTCTCCTGAGGGGTCAGTCTCTCTACATTTGAAGATGAAATGAGAGACTTTCTCAGCCTCCCTGCACCTAAGTAGTTACTACTTTCCTTAAATGTTTTGACACCTGGGGGAAAAGTTGGTTTGTGGAAGAATGTATGTTCTTTCTTGTATTGCCAAGAATATTAATACATGCTAATTAATACAGACACCCCAGAGCCCGAGTTATAATGAACTTTTACCTTCTATTTATTTTCCAAGGGTTTGACTTATTTTTTTAAAAATTAAATTTTTGCAGTAATGTAATTTTCCTTCCCTTTCCCAAATTCATTGGAAGTTTTCAGTCCTTCCAGTAGGGAAGAAGAGTGTAGCAAACTGCCATAGAACCTTCCCTTAGAGTCTCCAGTTGTTAACGCCTGGCCACATTGTTTACTTTGTTACTCTCTTAGGATACACATCACACACCTATCTTTTATTGAATCATTTGAAAGTCTCAAGCACACGGCATGACCACTTACCATCTCCCCCCATAATACTTCAGCAGATGTCTCTAAGAAAAAGGCCATTTTCCTAACCACAGTGTCACTGCATACCCAGGAGGTTAGCACTGATACAATAATATCTCGTATGAAATTTCTCCAAATGCTCCTGAGTGTCCTTTATGGTCATTATTTTTTTAATCCAGGAAACAAAGATTACTCAGTTGGATTTTGTTTCAAAGTTACTTCATCCTGAACTTTAGAACACGCCCGTATCTTTAACATTTTTTGGTTTTGGTCTTTTCTGACATTGACATTTTTGAAGAAGCTAGCCCAGTTGCCTTGTCAAATGTTACGTGCAGCAGAATTACAGGGTGGGGAGTGGTGGGGGCGTGCAGGGTGGTGGGGAAGGTCTTTGTAAGATGAACGTTCTGCTTCTGGATGCCACTGTCAGGCCTGAGTCTGCATTTCTAGCAGGCCTCTAGGTCATGTCAGCGGTTCTTACCTGCCGACCACACTTGGAGTAGCAAGGCTGTGAAATATCCATATTCTGGATTTGTTTTGTTTCCTCATGATTAGTTCAAGTTAAACATTTTTGGCAAGTGCACTTCCAAAGAAAGTCGTGAATGTGTCCCATTGCATCCCAGCAGGAGGCACATCGGGTCAGTTTGTCCTGTTATTAGCAACGGGAAGTGCCGTCTCTTGATCCAAACAGTGTTTGCCAGCACTCCACTGAAATGCTAAGTTTCTCCTATTGTAATATTTTTAAAAACTATTTTATTTTTAAGTAATGTCTATGCCCTATGTGGAGCTCAGACTTGCAACCCTGAGATGGAGAGCCCTATCCCCCCCAAGTGAGCCAGCCAGGTGCCCCTCTCCCATTGTAATTTAAAGTAACCATTGTGAGTAAAGATCCTGGACTCCAAAAATGTTCACCCATTAATCAACTTTTTTGGGGAAAACAATCTTAAGTTATAATCTTGCTGGCAATACATGCCTCTTATGTAATTAGCAATTGTGTGTGTGTGTGTGTGTGTGTGTGTGTGTGTGTGTCTGTGTGTGAGTAGTTTTTATTTTTTAAATGTAACTAGTGGCTGGTTGACTTCCACTTATATCGTAAACATTGGCTTTTACATTTCCCAGATTTGAAAGCTTCACAGTCCTGTTTTGTATGATTCCCATGAGAAGTATTTATATCCCACAGCCAGGGGTGGTATGGCGTCTTAAAAAAAATCAATTAAATGTTTGAGTACCTCCTGAAGTTGCTTGCTAGGACCACAATTGGGATTGTTTTTCTTTTTCTTTCTTTCTTTCTTTCTTTCTTTCTTTCTTTCTTTCTTTCTTTCTTTCTTTCTTTCTTTCAAGATTTTTCATTTATTTATTAGAGAGAGCACAAGCAGGGGGAGCAGCAGGCAGAGGGAGAGGAGGAAACAGGCTCCCCGCTGAGCAAGGAGCCTAGCATGGGGCTTGATCCCAGGACCCCAGGAACACTACCTGAGCAGAGGGCTGACACTTCACTGACTGAGCCACCCGGGCACCCCCACAATTGGGATTCTTAAATATCTCACAGTTTCAGAAAATCACTCTTCTAAACTGGGCAATTCTTACATGTTACTAGCTATTCTTTTTGATTGAAATAGAGTTGGGTGGCCAAAAAGGGAGTATTGGAGTGGGAGCCACTGGCAAACGTGTCCTCAGTGGGCTTGGTGCTCCAGGATGACCCAACCCTCAGCCTCTAAGAAACTGCAGAGGAGAGATTTCCAAATGAGGGTTCTTTACCAATGAGTGTTGGGGTGCTTGGCAGTCCTACAAATCGGTCTGGAACCCTCGCTGTGCTGATTTGGAGGTAGAAAGACTAGGGTTGGAGAGTGTTTAAAGCCCATGGAGAGCCAGAAAGCCCATGGAGAGCCAGAAAGGCCTCACCTTTCACCAGCACTGTGGCCTTGGGCAAGTGTCTGAGCCCTAGTTTCCCTGTCTGTGAAATGGGGATAATAATGGGTCTTGGCCTCATAGGCTTGTGGGATGAAAGGAGATGATAGCATGAAATGCTTAACATAGGGCTTGGTACACACTGAATGCATGATGCATGTTGATTGAATGAATTTCGAGTCCTTAAAAGGGTTAAATCTATTTTAATTTAAAACCTGTAATGATACTTACTTGTTGGTTATTTTCAAACACACGTTCTCGATTTTATCTATCACCGTTTATTCAACAAATAAGTATGAGCCCGTATTATCAGAGATTCTATGTGTAAAGTTTTGATTGACTGCATTCCTAATCGGACTGAGTGGTAGTGAATGGATTACCACTGGCCACTTTCAGTATCATCATTACTCTAGAAATGAAAGTCCTAACCAGGGAGATTCATTCCACAAAAATCCCCCGAGTTTCTCCTCCAATGCCAGGGTGTGGAGCCTTGGCCTGTCGAACCAGGTGTGGTAGCTGACCACCTGTCTTCTCATGGAGGATGAGGACTTTTTTTTTTTCTGACAGTGCATTGCCCTGAGGCCCGTGTATTTTCTTGGATAAACCACGTTCAAAATGCATCATCTCATTTCTAGCTTTGACATCTTTAAGGTAGAGGAAGGACACTTGTTGAAACAGTGAGTGCAGAATCCTTCTGGATTTTCGTTCCATCTTCCCTACCCCCTCACTTCTTGTGATAATTTTTTTCTACACGTAATTCAACAAAGTGAAAGAGTTGAGAGTCAGTCACCTGTGGTCCTCCAAGTTTGCCAGAGAAAGTAGTTTAATTTGAATTTCAGAGAAACATTGAATAACTTTTAGTAGAAGTATGTTCCAAATGGGGCAGGCAGTTCTCTCTTTAAGTCATCGAATGGGATATGCTTACACTACACAATTATTTACTGTTTCTCTAAATTCATATTTAACTCGATATCCTGTATTTTATTTGCAAAATCTGGTGGCTGGAGATCCCCCTGCCTGCTCAGGGTTTTCTTGTTCGCTGCGGGGTAGTGTTTGCGGTTGCAGGAGTGCCTGGGAGAGAACTGGAGTGTCATCTCCTCACACTGTGGCTTTGGGCTCCAGGGTAGGGGCCAGATTAGTAATTAGCTAACCATGACCTCACCCTCGAGGAATGTGCTCTTGCTAGGTATTAGCGAGAGGTTTGGGCTCTCGGGAGCCATTGTCAGAATCCTGTCGGTGACATCATCAGCTGGAAAAGCCAGCTTCCAGGCCTCGGGAAAGAGCTCGAAAGACAGGGCTCCAGTTTTGGTAATAAATGGAAATGGATTTTCACAGGTGGGGTGTGGAGGAATTTGTTACAACAGGAAGCCTGATGGAGCCTCCTGCCACGTGCAGCCCCCAGCCAAGTTTCTGGGTTCTGATGAACAACCAGAAGCTTCTAATGCGGCATGCGATTATACTGTTGGCCCAATGCCCTGGAAAAATTGGCTTGTTCTTGGTGAACACTCCAGGAGCTGTAAAAGGGGGCGTCAGGACTGCTTTGTAGCTCTGAGTGGGGCTCTTACACTGGGGAGGAGGGGAGGCTAATGTGGTAAGTGTTCATTATGCTGCTCAGAGTAGTTCTAGAAAATACATACTTTGTACCATCTGGTCCCTCCACTTGGGGATGGGGTGTGGGGGGGGGTAGGGGCACAGCCTTGGGTGAAGCTGTCTGGATTTAGACATTCAAAAAATCTTCTTTTACCTTGTGAGCTGGAAGAAAGAGCAAGCTTTTGAATTTTATTTTTAAAGGCTAATTTATTGTGCATGACTAGGCTGTCAGACTGGAAGGGGACCCGACTTAAATCAAGGGCTGAATGTGGTAAATGAAGCCATTTAATTTTATTTGAAATTTCCCGTAAATCCTTCTGGGAAAAGATGGGCTCCAGGGGTGAGGGTTCTGACCTCAGGGCTGGGTTTTGCAGTTCAGGTTTCTCTGGCCTGCTGGAGGTCCCCCTTAAGCTGTTACCCATGGTACTTTTGCCCAGCTGAAGTGCTAACGGCAGGCACACTTGACCAGGTGTGAAGACTTCCCTTGAGCAAGTAGGAGGCTTGGAGCCCCACTTCTGAAGGTCTGGCCTGCATCCCGTTTGGCTTTCTTATCTGGTTAGAATTCAGAAGCATTGCCCCTGGTCTCCAGGTTGGCTCACATAATGGCAAGGCTGGGACAGATCCCCCTGCGTCTCCTTTTCTTCCACGTCTTCCCCTGGGGCTCCACCCCCCACTGGCACAGTGGCCCCAGGCATCTGTGAAGTGGGATGCCATTTGTGCCTGTCTGTGTGAAGTATGACAGCCTAGGCGCTCAGGTCCCGAGCTCTTACTTAGGAGGTGGCCCATGCTGACTGAGCATTTTAGGGGAAGTCCTCAAAAGGGTGGAGCCTGAACCACTTTTGAGTACGCCCGGCCGCTGGTCATGTGGGATCCCCTCCACCTCTCTGATCCCTCTGTAAAATGGGTGTACCTGGAGTTGCCCCAGGAACCAAGGGCAAAGCCTCTCCAATGAGCGACTCCTGCCACCCCCTTCTAGTCCGCTGTGTTAGCGTCCGTTGTTAGTGGATATTCTTTAAAAAAAGAAAAGTTGAAACACAGTTCCCAAGAGGACCTTTTTGGTCCTCTGTTCACCACTGCAGCCCGTTTATTCCAAGGGACTGGCAGAATCCTTCTCATCCTTGTTAGAATGTGGCTTCCTTACTTTGAGACAAGGGTCTCATCAGGTCTGTGAGAAAGGAGGCTTGACACAATAGCTTTGGGTGCCGAGTTCCTGACTTCCTGGGTGCGCTCACTTTCCTCTCTCCTTTCCCATTCACCTCTCTTGGGGTCTCTCTGCCCCAGGCCCATTCGCATTCAAGGAAAAGGTTGGCCTCTTGGGTAGGGGTTTTGGGGCCTTTGGATTCACATGGGGTCTGGTTGTCAGCAGTGATTCTGAACCCTTAGAACCAACTTGAAAGCTTTAAAAATTATGGATACCTGGTCCCACCCCAAAGAAATCCTCATTTTGTTTTCTTTTGGGGAGAGCCACTGCTTTTTTTTTAAGCTTTTCAGATGATTCCAGTGTGTAGCCAGGGTTGAAGCTCAAGTGATTTCTCTTTCTTTCTTTCTTTCTTTCTTTCTTTCTTTCTTTCTTTCTTTCTTTCTTTCTTTCTTTCTTTTTCTTTCTTTCTTTCTTTCTTTCTTTCTTTCTTTCTTTTTCTTTCTTTCTTTCTTTCTTTCTCTTTCTTTCTTTCTTTCTTTCTTTCTTTCTTTTTCTTTCTTCCTTTTCCTTCTTTCTCTCTTTCTTTCTTATAGATTGTACTTATTTATTTGACAGAGAGAGAGAGTGCACAAGCAGGGGGAGGGGGGTAGAGGGAGAGGAGAAGCAGGCTCCCCACTGAGCAGGGAGCCCAATGTGGGTCTTGATCCCAAGAGATCATGACCTGAGCCGAAGGCAGATACTTAACCAACTGAGTCACACAGGTGCCCCGAAACTTAAGTGATTTCTCTGAGCAACAGAGGTGTTGAGGCTTGCGAAGAAAGTTGAATACGCCAAGCCTGAGGTGGGACCAAGGTCATGACCACCAGTAAGAGCAGAGCAACCCTGGCCTGTCAGTGGGGAGAGACTCAATTTATTTTACATCCGTTTTACGTGTAATTTGAATTGATTGTAATGGCGTATTTTATAATTCAGGGAAATAGATGATGATCAGGAAAGAACATTCCGTATATATCAGTACCAACATGAGAGGTTGAGATCCCTTCAAATTAAGAACCTCTTTGACAGGGCTGCTGCAGTTCAAAGCCATTTTTGTAACCGGGCTTAAAACAGCCCTAGTCCACTCCTTTGAATTTCCTCAGAAACGCGGCTCCCCCTCCTCCTCTTGGAGGGTGGATTTGATTGTTCACAAAGGCCCAATCATTTGGCTGCCAGCCTGGTGAGTAAGGCAGCTGAGTAAGAGGGGAAACAGGGCCTTGGGTCAGAAAAACCAGGATAACGAGTGGCCTGACTGGATTTTCTTATCTGTTCAGAGAAGCCCCAGAAGCTGCAAAAATTACAGCTTCCAGCGTGTTTTGTGTGCAGTGGCCGTGACATTCATGGGGATGGCAGCTTGTCATCGGAGCAGCCAGAGCAGACGCACACAGCTCTGTAGCTCTTGGGCTGGCAGGTGCTGGAGGTGTGTGCTGACCCACCCGAGGGCTCTCGGTGGTGGTGTGATCTGTGTGCTCAGGGGAGGTCAGCGAGCACAGCTGTTGTGTGAAGGCCGTGCCCTTCCTGCCCTGAGATAGACCCGTACAAAAGGCTGCTGCGGGAATCCAGTGGTCGTCCTGGCGTTCCTGCCCCTCTAAGTCTGGTTTGTGTGTTCCTCCGCTCCCTGTGCGCAGGGGACATTTGTAACCCATTAATTCTCTCTCAGCACTGTGCTAAGTGTTCTCCATTCCTGCCAGGTGTAGGCCCTGTCAACCCGCTTTAAACTTTTTTTTTTTTTTTAAGATTTTACTTACAAGTTTATTTGACAGAGAGAGAGCACAAATGGGGGAGCAGGAGAGGGAGAAGCAGACTCCCCGCTGAGCAGGGAGCCTGATGCAGGGCTCGATCCCAGGACCCTGGGATCATGACCTGAGCTCAAGGTAGACAATTGGCTGAGCCACCCAGTCGCCCCACTGTCAACCCACTTTACAGATGAGGAAAACTGAGGTTCCAGGAGGGTGAGATCTTGTGGTAGTGGAATGGGATGTTGACTGAGTGAGCCGTATCCCTCTGTACTACAGATTGGAAATCCATCTGGGGCTTTTTACTTTAATCTAGATTCCAACCCTTAAAAAAAAAAAGTGATAAACAGGTTTTAGGTAAATCTATTAATTTCAAAATGAATTTTTTTTAAAAAAGACAGTTTATATTCAGTACTTAGCTATAATTAAAGTGTATTCATTTCACAAACTTAGTGAATGCTTATTAACCTTAAAGGTGCTGTGCTGGGGCACCTGGGTGGTGCAGTGGGTTAAGCATCTGATTCTTGGTTTTGACTCAGGTCATGATCTCAGGGTCATGAGATCGAGCCCTACCTTAGGCTCTGTGCTCAGTGTGGAGTCTGCTGGAGATTCTTTCTCTCTCTTCCTCTGCCCCTCCTGCTGTGTTCTCTCTCACTCTAAAATAAATCTTAAAAAAGAAATAATAAAGGCACTGTGCTAGGGACATGGTTTTATCTTCAAATATCTTACAGTGAAGGAAAAAAAGCCAGAGAATGAGTAACAAGTCACTGTGGCATGTTTTGTAAGAGAAGGTTCTTACAGTGCCTCCCAGAGAGGCATGAAGAGCAACAGTTTTCTTTTTCTTTTCTTTTCTTTCTTTTTTTTTTTTTTAAAGATTTTATTTATTTATTTGACAGAGAGAGACAGCCAGTGAGAGAGGGAACACAAGCAGGGGGAGTGGGAGAGGAAGAAGCAGGCTCCTAGCAGAGGAGCCTGATGTGGGGCTCAATCCCAGAATGCCGGGATCACGCCCTGAGCTGAAGGCAGACGCTTAACGACTGCACCACCCAGGCACCCCTGGAGCCAGGGTTCTTAACTGAGTGTGTTTTGGACCCCATTGTCTCCCTGAAGTCTGCAGTCTTGTCTTTATGGATAAAATCATGTACATGGGGTTACAAAGGAAGCTAGTTATATTGAAATACATTTATCAGAAATTTTTGGATATAGTAATACATGTTCATGTGTATTTAGATGTTTAATAAGATCTGGCGACTAGTCCAGTAACCTGCCGTGATTTTGATGTAGTGCGGAGCATCCAGGATATTTTGAGGTATCGCCAGCACTATAATGTGATGGGACAAGATGTGATTTTGCTGGTGACAGAACCACAGGTGCTGCTAACGATACAGCTGTGTTTTATGGTGCACAAGCAGAGCGGGACAGTATGCTACCTTTTCATTAGAGGTTACCAAGACGAAAATTCCTTTTTCCTATTCAAGCTCATATTGTCTCCCCACCGACCCGCCTTCTCCTGCAAGAGTCCCCAACTTAAGACAGTCCCTCGTAGGAAGCTGTGATGTCATTAAGGATGGTGGCTTGTCTTGCTAACTGTCATGGACATTTGGCTTCCTGGTAAGATCGTGTGGGAAGGCCCTCTTCTGTCTACTTTGTGAGATGGTCTTCAGATATTAGAAAGCATGATGCCAAGGAGAAAGGGAACGTATCCGAGAAGGCTGGATCTTGAAGGTTGGCTAAGAAAGCCACCGAGTGAGAGGCAGGAGAGGAGGGCATTCCGAACACAGGGGGCAGCCCGGGGTTCTGCCCGAGGGGGAGCACAGGCCCAGGGCATTCGGAGGGTCAGCTGGCTGGGGACACTGATAGAGGCCAGCCGTGGAAGCCTTGGGACACGGCTAGGGAGTTCAGACTTCGGACGGCATGCTGGGGTGTTTTAAGACCTTAGGCCCTGAGTCTATCCTATCAAATACAATAAAACACACCCATCTCTCATACTAAAAAAAGGGTGTGTTTTGTGCAGGTGTTGTCGTACAATAATTTGAAAGATTTAAAAAAAATACTTTTGCTCTTATTTATTTGTATTTGTATTCTGTTATATTATTTGGCGGTGACTCTCTCCTTTATTTTACAATTGACTGATTTCTCAGCAATTATAATGTATACTTTGGAATTCTCAGGATGTGAGAAAACGAACCTGTAAGTCATTTTCACATGTAATGAAATCCCCATAGATGTCAACCATAGAACACAATTAGTGAGGAAGACACAATGCTAAATGCAGGCATTTAATAAAATATTTATTAACTTCAATTTCTTGAAATTTTTGTTTGTTTTGGAACCAATTCTTCCCCCAGCTCCCCCAACTTTCAATTGTTTTACATGTCCCTGAGAAGGGGCTGTGCCTCAGGGCTATGGGGTGGCCTTGCTGGAACCCGTGGAGAGATTTGGGAAGAGTTAAGAGTTCCTCATCTGTGGACAGAGACAGGAATGGCCAGTGGAGGGGGATTGATTTAGAAGTGGCCAGCAGGCCTGGGGGAAGGAAAGGATTTGGTGGGAGAGGGTGGTCAAGGATGAGTCCACTCGGGTTTGGTAGTTGGTTGACTAAGTGGGTGGTGGTTTGGTAGATGAGTGGACTGCTGGTTATCTGGTCAGCTTGTCTGGTTGATTGTTGGTTGGTAGGTGTATTGATGAGTGGGTAGTTGTTGGTCAGGTAGTAGATGGCAGTGGTTCCCCCCCTTTTGCTTTTCTCCTTTTTACTATGTGTTCAGCATCATGCTAGGTACTAGAATCACAGTGGTGCTAGAGACTGAGCCCACTCCCTATCTGGGATGCTTGGATGACAGGTGACTGAATCTCAGATTCCCATGCAGCACTGCACAGAAGCTTGGAGAGTGGCTTTAATTAGCACTCAAGCTGTGTGGCTCACTGCTCTATTGGTATGCTTATGAGTATTTCATCCTTACATAGCACTAGGAATGCTACTTGGATGTGTTTCAGTTATTATATCAATAATTTTTACCAACTTTTTTCCTCCCATGGCAGGAAGCACCCCCCCCACCCCTACCCCATTACTGGAAGTTTAGAGCTAAGTGGCCAGGGGTGGAGCTTCTGGAAATTTTCCCTGCTCACATAATTTGATACTGCTATTGCACCCATCAGGACAACTCCCCTCTTTCTACTGCATTAAGTGGTGGTCCAAATTACCAAGTTTCTTCTCTGACTCTTCCCACTTGGCAATACATTGTCTGCAGATGAAGATTTTGACGTTAGAAGCTCTCAAGCAAACCCAGAAAGAAGGAGGCTGCTTTTGGCCTGGATCCCTCTAAATCACGACCCATGTTTAGGAATTACAGTTTGCACTGGAACAATGAGCTGTTTCTTCGTGTGGTTTTTAAGTGAGTTGGTTATCACCAGAATTGCATAAACATCATGGTTAAGGGGTGTGCTTCCCTTTAGCCCCCTTCACTGGAAACAATGTTTTGAGAACCTAATTTTATTACCCTCTATCTGCAAAATTCATTGATTCCAAGTAACATGGTTCTAGATTCGTAATCCCGGCCACCAAAATAGTTGTAGATCAGAGAAAGCCTCAATAATTTATTTCCTGTCATCTTCCTTTTGTGCCCCTTGCCTGTCTCCCTCACCCCACATCTACCATTTATAGAAAACGTATTCTCCAAACCTATGGGAACATTCAGGGAAAGGGTTTTGTAGAAGATCTAAAGGGCAATTTCAGGTAGAATTACTGAAGTATCTTCTGGATACTTTAGAGTTCTTTGAGAGCATATAAAAAATCCAGTAAAGTTGGGAAATGCTGCGTGGTACCCTAGTGCTCTCAGAGATTGTCAGTGTGCATTTGCATATTAAAGGCTCTGAGAAGTCCTGCGGCAGTTTAAAATTGTTCAATTCCCTATAACCCCAGCTTATTTGACCCAGGAGCAGTTTGTCTTGGAAAACCAGCTAATGTCTAGAGTAGTCTTTTCAAAGCTGTGGTACACAAGATGTTAGTAGGTGTTACACAGCCTTCATTTAAAAATTGTAACTGTTACGTATTTTCACATGTTTAAAAACAAAGTGACTAGGGAACCATTTATATATATAAATATATATATATATAATTTATATGTATATAAATTTATGTATGTATACACACATAAAATTTATGTGTGTGTGTGTGTGTGTGTGTGTGTGTGTATACATAAATAAAATAGGCTGAGGGAAAAAGAAAATTGAATTGATTTAAGGGAAAACAAACCCCTCCTGGTAAATGGTCTAAGTTAGGACCAGGTTTGTGAGTGCGGCCGGAGGGACAAATCTTCCTCAAGGCCAAGTTTAGCAGAGCTGGTGTTTTGCTGAGCCAGGAAGCAGCTTCCAACTCAAGTGCAGGACACTTTAGATAAAGAAGTGGTACTGAAGACGCTTGGCGGTGGGCCGTGCGTCTTCAGTCACTGGCAGCTGTGGCTAGGGTGGGGCCTTGGATATTCCGTGTGTGTCACTTGCTTATGCCTCAGGGATGTTGGGACTTGTTCCCATTTTAGCAGAGAAGCTGACCTGCTATGTGCCTGGTCTGTTTATTTTACTGCTGTGGCCGTTTATTGTGGGACAGAGTTCAGGGGCACAGCGATAAATCTCTTTTAGGAGGTTGATGTAACCCTCAGCGTTGACTTCCTCCTCAGCTTTTGCCAGTTTAGAAACCCTTTGTAATATTATGATGTCTGCGTATGAGCCTTTTCGAAGCTTGCAGCCCCAGCCTGGTCTCCAGGTGGAATGGCCAACAGCAGATTCTGAAGCTGGATGGCCTAGATTCAAATCCCCCTCCACCATGTATGAGCTCTGTTACTTTGGGCTCGATTTATCTGCTTCTCAGTTTTTTTAATCTGGAAAATGGGACTAATAGGGATGTCTCCCAAAGCAACAATGAGAATTCGGTGGGGTCATTGCCCTGGGCCTGGGCCCTCGGTCCTAAATATAACTGAGTGCTGGGCTTCTGTGTCATAGGGAGGACACTCTCAGGGTGCCAGGGAATAAGGTAGGAAGGGATCAGAAAGGTGGATAGTTTTTTTGTTTTTTGTGTTTTGGGGTTTTTTTTTTGGTTGGCTTGTTAAGCAGGCCCAAAGGCAACTGGACGACTCCATCTTCTCACAAGGTAATCTTAAACATCTTCCACTCCTCTGGCAAGCTGTCTGGAAATGGCAGAGGCCGTCTCCTGAGGCGGAAACTGTTGGTCCAGGAGAGTGTGTATGGCTGGGGACCAGGAAGGCATTTGGATGGCCCCTGTGTGACAATGGAGCAGACGTGGTCCCCAGAAAGGCATCTGCCCCATCCTGCAAGGCCTCCACGGATTTGTTGGTTCCTTGTTGACAGGGGACATCAAACATGGTGAGAATCATATGCAGCATGAAAAGATAAGACTGGCTCCCTTGCACTCCCCCACCCCCATTCCCTGTTCCCCTGCCCAGACGCAAATGCAGCTGGTGAACAGTGTCTTGTCTTTTCTAGAGGTATTCTGTGCGTATCTGAACGCAATGATGCCATTCCCTGGCCACCCTGTTACTCATATGCGAACGCACTGTACACATCGCTTTCATCATTTGATAAAACCTGTCACTTTTCCCGCATCAGTGCCTCTAGATGCCGACAAGCAGTTTTGTTCAATGAAGAGTTCACGTATACTGTTTCTTCCTTTGGGGAGGTGTGGGTCACAATTTATTATAAAAGTAATGCATGTAACTTAGAAAAGAAATTCAGACAACATGGGAGCATATCACAACAAAAAAAGAGAAAGCTCGTCTTTTGCAATCACCCCAAGTCTTCTTCCCAGGGAGAGCCAGTGAACACAGTTGGGTGTGCATGCTTCCAGATTTTCCTATTCAGATAAAGAGTCATGCCTTTTCCGAAACAGAATTGCACGTTCTATACTTTGCTGTAAATGCTCCTGTTCCCTTAATACATCAGGAAGGCCCGTCCCTACTGGAACAAACATATCTTTCTTATTCTTTTCACAGCGGCCTATTGCTCTTTTGCTTGAATGTTCTGTAAAGTTTATTTAACTGTTTATTCATGGGAAGGCATTTACGTTGTTTTCAGTTTTACTCCCTCATTATATGATGGTAACGAGCTGCTTTCCTGGTTAAAGATCACTTTCATATCCAAACCTCCCCCTCCCCCCATTAGAGAAAGGAATCCTGTTAGGGAACTTTCTTGAATATTTTGTGCTTCACATTGAATTTATTGACCTTGCATTTAATTTTCTGTCAACAGTGGCCCAGGCTGGCCCCTGCAGACTGCTCAGGAATCTGCTGGAGGAGTTGGGGTGGCCTGCAGTTTTTAGCAGACTGCCAGTTCATTGAGGCAGCTCACTGAGCAGAGAACATCTTGATTCTATCAGCCTTAATCCCGGGTCCCTGATGGGGGCTGGTCTTGTGGTCGTTAGCAGATGGAATGCTCGTCTGTGTTGGAAGGCACAGTTCTGGGGTGTTTGGCTCTGAGCAGTCTTGAACCAGAATTGAATGGCATTGAATCTTTCATGATATTAATGGGGCACTGTTAGTCCTTGAACTTGTGTGTGTTTATAATGTTACAGTAATAATAATAGTAGCTGTCCTGGTCCCTGCTGATATGGTGGGTCCCTCAAAAGGCAGAGCACTGCCTGATTTACTCTGTCATCTGACAAACACTTGACGTGGTAAGTTCAGTTCTGACTCAGCTTCCAGGTGACCCGCCGCAGTCCCGGGGTCACTCACTAGCCAGGCGTGGGAGGGAAACCAGGCTTCTCTGAACCCTGACTGCCCCATCACTGCCTACTTCCATGTCCCTGGCCCCTGGGTTACTTGGCTTCCAATTATTTTAGCAAGTGAGCTCCCCTTTGTCTGAGTGGGTTCCGTCCTGCCCCCACGCCCATGCTCTTTATCCGGGGATGTTGGTGGCGTGGAATTCCTCCCACCGGAGGAGCTCGGTGTCTGGGCCGAGCGGGCTCCATTGTGGCTGGGTGGCACATGTGTCCGGAGGCCTCCTTATGTAATTTTGCGTTGAAGATTCAAATTTGGGGGTACAAATTTGATAGTGGGGGAACTGTCTGAAAACTGACCAAATGGGTAAAGCCCCTCCCTGTATCTGTCCTTTGAGAATTTCTTTTCTTCCAGCCTCATCCTTTTTCTGTTGGTAATGATGGGAGCCAGCGGTTATAAATTATTTGGTATTTTCCTCAGCTTGGTTCCTGTTCAAGACTTGAAATTGGGAGTTTTGTTCTTTTTATGACTTCACAATCTTTGGGCAGGCTGCCATTTCTATAACAGGCTTATGTGGGTTGTAACATGAGGTGAGCTATGTGGGTAGGGGTATGCAAACTGATTTCTCCCCTTTCAAACCAAGGAAACCACCTTGATCTTTTTGTAACAAGGCTCAGCTTTTACATGTTTGCAGTGGAGGGATGAATACCTGTCCTAGTCGTCAGCATTATTATGTTTTGCCTTTTACTCTTAATTGTAAAAGAAAAAAAACAACAACAAAAACTGACCTCAGGAAACAGCTTAGCATGAGACACAAAAGGCAAAAAAAAATAATTATTTTTCTTTTTTTTCTTAAAAGATCTTCAATGTCTTGCCCTGGGGCAGGGTTGCAGGGATGGGGCGGCGGGGAGGCAAGTAGGGGGGTGGCCGGTGGTTTTCATTATAATAATGTTGTCATCTCTTTGTGGAGTGTTTTAAAGCCAATTTAACTTATTATCTTACATAAAAATATAATTTGTAGCCAGCACAGGGCCTGGCATTCAGTAGGCACAAAGTATTTTTGGGGTATGAGAACAGATGAATAGAACAAATTGAGCTTTCACGTATGTAAGTGACCCTAATTTCTATTTTCCAGGGAAAATACAGCTGAATAGGTTTGGAGGAACGAGGGCAGAGCTGTATCTTCTGCCATCCTCCCTGACTTCCCATGCTGAGCAGTAGGGCATGCATGGAGGACCTCCCAGATGCTGGGTCATTGGAATCCCCACTTCCTAGGGTATAGTAGAGGCTGAGTCATGACTGAGACACGGGAGCTAAAATAATCTGTGTCTGACTCCTGCTCGCACCACCCAGGCCTGGTGCTGTCACTTTCTGTGCTGTCTGTACACATTGTTCTGCCAGAACCTTGACAGTTTAGGGACCGTGGGAATGACGGGGGCAGTTACAGGGTCAGAGGCCCTGCCTGGGTTCCCCTCCCAAGCACACCGCTCACCGGCCGTGGGTCCCAAGGGTGTGTCCCTTCCTGGTACTCAGTCTCCTCATCTGTGAAACGTGTGTCCTGTTGTGCTCACCGAATACGGTTGTCATGACATAATGTGCATTCAGAGAAGTAGGGGGTTTTGGGGCTTGGAAAACGGAGAGAACTGGGTTTAAATCTAGGTTCTCTCTCTGTTACTTTTGGCTGGTGCCTCTATGGACCTCTGTCTTCTCATCTGTAAAATGAGATTAACCATAAAAACGATCCTCATGTGGTCTCAGGGAGGGTTATGGGAGGTGATGCATGTGGCACAGGGCCAAGCCCGGGGGCAGGTCTGGAAGAGAGGGAGCTGCTCTTACAGCATGGTTGCTGTTGATGTCAGGAGGGGAGGGGTTTAGGAGTCTCTGAGCATGGTTCCTCCTGCCTTCGCGCTTTTTCTCAAAGGGTTACCCTGTGGGCTGCGTTTGCGTGCACAGGGTGGGCTGTGAGCTGAGTTTCAGGTGAGGTGGTTTTGCCACGTGACAGACTGAGCTGGAGGACCGTGTTTCAGGTGAGCCTGAGGTGGAGTCAAAAGGTGACCAAGACCTCCGTTCACAGCCAGCGTTTATTATTTCAGCTGGACATGTTCTCAGAGTCATGGTGGCTGGAAGCGATGAGTGAGGGACAGACACCATGCTGAGAACTTTTGAGCTCACTCTGGGGTTTCCTGGGGCCTCCCAGTGGCTGGACTCCTGGCTGCTCCACTCCCCGCTCAGGCTCAGGGGTCCCTGGGGCCCTCATCCTACCACTCACTTAGGAGGCCTGTGACTTCGAGATCGAAAACTTAGTGTAGAATACATTGCTTTGACCATTTTGGGGTGTCTTTCCTTTTTTCCTTCTTTCTTTAATCCTTATAACAAGGCTAGAATCCTTGTTCTAACTTTTCAAGGCTATCCCAATAATACTAGTTGGAGGGGACTTAATAAGTTCTAGGCCTGTTCATATACATATCTCATTTAATCCAGAATGACTTTGTTGATGGATAGAAAGTAATTCCTAGAAGCGATAAGAACTTTTCAAAAGCGGCATTCAAAAGCCCACTTGGTGATGCAAATGCATCTTTTAAATAAAGAATACCTCTTCACCAGAAAATCCGGTGTTTGGGATAAATTCGGAAGCAGGACACCACCATAGTATCTGTGATCTGAATGTCCACCAAATACTCTGTACCAAAATAAAAATAAGGTATTTATGAAATTATTTGTTCCAATTATTCCAGGCAGAAGTTGTCCAGCAAGTGAGAGAAAACAGAAGGGATAGTTGGCAAAGTAGGAAATTTGAAGTCTGAGGTTATGTATAAGGAATGTGTTAAGGGCCTATAGTAGAAATCTCAAATCAGGGATCTGGCAGTGTTTACTCAATTCTCTTGCAGAGAAATCCCAGCCACTACTCCCCATGCGGTGCCCAGGGCAGGCATGGCTAATCTGCACAATTCTACCTCGCCGAGCCTCCGTGCCTATTCATGGCAGACATTAGTAATCGATTTTCTTTCCTGCTGACCCCAGATAGGGCCTCAGAATCTTTCTCAACACACTGAAAGGGTCTTCACCTCACATGCCAATGCCATTTGCCACTCCTGGTCTATTGTGTCATCTCCTGACAAATTACTAACATAAAAAGGCCTTCCACACGCACTCTTTATTAACTGAACCCTGACATAGTGAAGTGTAAAAGTTAACTCCGACAGCTCCTCTGTCATCCTGGAGAGTTCCTGAGTAAGAAAAAGGATCGGAAATCCAGCCGACCTGAGTGCCCCAATCCACCCTTATTTTATTGTGGTCTGTATTTTATCTTACTGATAGAAGTAGGCCCATGTGACTTCAGGACCTCAAGGCCCAGAACATCCTCTTTTTATAGTTAAACTGCTGTAACAAAGAGATAAAAATTAAAACAAAAACAAAAACAACAAACCCAAATACAGTAACTTTTTTCATTCTAAAGGTTGAAAGGGCACCTTATTCTGGGACGCAGGTTCCCTCTACCACCTTGCCTGGCCTCCCCTAGGGCAAGTCAAAGCTAAGTGACTGTCATGTCAGGGGCTCTTGCTAGCACTAGGAGGGAGCGCTGGGAGGAGGCACCCCCCCCACCGCATCTGGCCAGGGCCCCGAAGTGATAGCACACTTCCCTCTGCTCACCGTCCATTGGCGAAGCAGCCATGCTGCTGAGCTGCAAGGGAGGCTGGGAAGGGCCATCCAGCTGGAAGCTGCAAGCCTGGGGAAAGGGGAGAGAGGGTTTTAGTGGCCTTCACCGCGGTACCCCTCAGTCATCAGCAGTGTGAGTCACCTGGTTGTAAGTCTGTCTTGCCTTTGGATAGTTTCAGGCCCTAGATGAAGCCCCGAGCAGGAGAGAAGCCAGCCTGGCCCCTTCATCCTGCCCAGAGGTGTCTGGGCGGGTACATAGTCCTGCCGAGGTACACAGTCTATCATTTGCTGTACGGATGGAAGGACTGTCGCACTCCCAGAAATGCACCCCGGTTCTGGGCAGCAGACTGAGACGGTCCTCCTCATCATGGCCTTGGGAACAGGTGGCAGCTGAGAAACTGAGGACAGCGGTGAACTGCCTTCTTTTAGTGGAGGGTGTCCTCTTGTTTGGACGATGGAGGCCAACAATTCAGCCACAGTTTGTTGAGGCTGGGAAAGAAGGCAGGATGGGGAGAAACCGAAAAGCCAACCTGGGAGGCCAGTGAGCCCCAGTTCCGCCACCTGGGTCCTGGGCCCAGGTGATCTGAGCACTGCAGTGTGGGGTTGCCTCGGGGCAGCCCTGCACAGGATGCTGCTTTGGTTGGCTCATCCAAGCAGTCAAGGCTGACAGGAAACCCCAGTGCAAGGAGGTCACCACCTTTAACGGCTAAGCTTTCACTTTTCCCTTCTGCCTTTGTTCCTTTTGTCTCAAGGTTGATAAAAGGATGTTGAAGTCGGTGGTAGTAAGAGTAATAGTAATAAGACGAGCGTTTCATGACAGCTGAGTGTGTAGGGCGTCTGAGTGCTGCAGATGCATTATCACATGCAGGCTCCCCAGCGGCCCTGTGCTCCTGTTCCACATATCCCCCAGTTTCCAGGAAAAGTCACTGAGGCACACTGGGATTGGATCAGTTGGCCAGGGCTCAAGTGTGCTGGTGCTGAGCCCACACCTGCNCTTGTGGCCCCCCCCCCCCCAGCCATCGACCTGTGCCACGTGCTGTGTTGCCTGCTGGGGGTGCAGAGGGGCTCACTGTCTGGAGCAGGTTAGCATTCTGTCTGAAAGGCTGTGCGTGGACTTTTGCATCCAATGAGAAGCAATTCTGTAACTCATAGAGCACCAGAGAGGAGAGGACAGGGAGCCATGCATGTGGCAGCCTGTGCCCCAAACAGCCAAGTGGCCATGCTTAGAGGAGCACAACAGCCTGTTCCTACCTTTGCAGAGTAACGCTTTGAGCAGGGGAGGCAGACGTGGCAGGGGCTTATTTCAGCGTGGCCTTAGTCCCACTAGAAGAGAAGGGCACATTTAACCAGGGACCTACTATAGTGTCGGATATAGAAGAGGTGTTAACCAGGTCAGGAGAGGTGGGGAGAGAGTTCCAGGCTAAGCCAGCAGAGGCCAGAGATGAAGGTGAACCCCCGGGCAGTGTGACGTTGGGAAGTCAAGAAGGGGCCAGACTCTGGGCTCTTGTGGGCTGCTCTTTGTACCGTGTTCTCTTTCAGGGAGGTCTGATAAATGATCAATAGTTGGGTTCCTGGGTGGTTCTTGGTTTCCGTCTGGGATCTCAGGCCATCTGGATCTCCTTAAAGCCCTCAGCACAGAAGTGTCCCCTTGGCGCCGACCCCACATGGCCTGGGTTCACTGTAGTGTGTGGGTCAGCCGCCTCCCAGAACAGGAGATCGGGGACCTCAGAGACTCCTGACCCTTCTAATGAATTGCTTGGCTCAGAGAAGTGACACATGGAACATCTCATCCTCCCCGTAATTTACAAAGTAATGTCTTGCCTTTTGTTTCCTGCTTGCCTGCAAACCTGGGATTATAGCTTCTGGGCTTCTGGCTCTGGGGAAGTGTGTTGGGCATGTAGCAGGTATTCAGGTCCGAGGTGAAGGAGTAAGAAAGGGGAGGGAGGTAATATTCAGCTCCTACCCTGCACCTGGCATTGTGCTCAACTCCTGGTGTTCTGTAACCCACCTCTGCCTCACCAGCAGCCCCGTGAAGGTGTTGACTGTGATCACTTCCATTTGGTAAACGAGAAAACAGTCCAGAGAGGGTGGATGGACTGTTCGAAGTGACATGTCTAGTTGGGTTGCTGGTTCCAGAGCCTGTCCTTGCAACCATGGTGCCCCACTGCCTCTCAGAGGGTAACTGACATGAGACGGTGGGGAGCAGAGTGTGCGGCAGACCCCTCTAAGCTAAATCAGAGCTGGCACGTGGCCTGGGTGCTTTTCCCCAGGCATATGAGAAGGAGCTTTTGTGAAACTTCTACGCCTGCTTGATTCCTGTAGTCTGTGTTGGCTGTTTCTCACCTAGCAGTGAGCTCTGTGTTGTGGCAAATGGATGACCTGTTGTTCTTACTCAGGAGAGTGAAAACGTGGGATGGTGTCCGCCCAGGCCTCTTCTCCCGGCCTCCACCACACAGCCCTCAGTAATATGAGGGGAGGTCAGCGCGGTGAATGTGGTGGGCATGCAGATGGCTGCAGGAATCCTGCCCTCCTGATAGGAGAGAGGGAAAGATTACCGTCTCCCTTCCTCGGAGGAACTTGTCTGCACAGTAGATGTTTCCGTGATGCTTCCAAAGATTACCTAAAAATAGCCAGTTTCCTCCCCCGAAAATGTGCCCATTCCTGATTGCTGCTCAGGGAGGACTGGGGAACCGGTGTACAGAAGTGACTCGAAAACATTCCGTCCTGGAACCTACAGTAGCTCAAATTAACTTTCTAGCTATTTAAAAAAAAAAAAAAAGAAAAGAAAAAAAGCCACAGCCCTCACTTGGAAGCAATGCTGGGTAATTTTAAGTAGTTCCAGAGGGGGTGTGTGGTTGGAGGGTCAGTGCTGGCCAGAGCCAGGCCGTTACATGGGAATGGGGATTGGTTGGATCTGGGGAGGAGAAACCTGTGGCCAGATTCCAACCCACCGACAATCTAAGCAGATTCTAGGAGGTCCAGCAGGCGTGGCGGGCATTGGCTTATTTTATTCCATAAAGAGGCTCTCAATGAGGTGGAATCCTGCCAGGGAGGCTTCCAGCTGACCTGGCCTTTTCTCCTTTTACATTTCTGTTCCATGTTTATACTCGACATAAACATCACAGAGCGTGCTCACATTTGAAAACCCTGTAGTTGGCTGGGATGGTCTGACATTGGCCCTGTGACGCTCTATAGCATTTCGGTTTCAAGGCATTGGGACTCTCCTGTTTCATGTGGGTGGGAGAGGGGAGACCTTTTGGGCAAGCTGCCATCTTTTTATTGTTCCAAGAGTTCGGTAAAGCATTTGAACCTTCACCTGTCAAAATCACTTTTGGAGCGAGGACTGTTCTTTCTCCAGCTTCTTAGAATAGCAGAACAAAAGTATCATTTGTCCCAATGAGACCTTAATGGGGGCTTTCCCGTTTGGACACCCACCTTGAATTCATTGAAAACAGAAGTTCTGGGCATTGTATTTTTCATACGTTTGGCTCAGACTTTTACTGGGTCATATTTCCCCCCAAATCTTTTTTGAAAAATACTCATGTCTCATTCCTTTCGACCAGCATGTGTAAGCTGGGTAAAAATAGAGCAAACTGGTTTCATGTTTTGATTTATGGATCAGATCTGCAAGTTTGCATTTGAAAAGCACTTAACACATAACTCAGGAAAGTTGAACTTTGCAGTCTGATACTTGTGGCTGGATGAGACTCTTTGGCCTGTTTAGATCCTGCCTGGTGCAAGACCAGACCCTCCGTGGTTCACCACCGGGACCCTGACTAACGATAAGTGTACACATACTTTACTTCCTTCCTGCCCCTGCCCCCCACCCTTCTGAGGACTGTTTTTCTCCCTGTAGTTTGAGTAAAGGAAACTGGCATGGAAAATTGTTTGACCTGGAATTTCTTACGATTGGTAGGTAGTAACTCAGTAATCAGCACTTCAAAGACAACCTTCTAACAGGATAACTAATCAAAAAATTCCATCGCGGTCAAGGGCTGTCACCTGGAGAAGCATATATACAGTCTGGTGGGATGATTTCCTTGGATGTCCAAGTTCTGTGCATGGCCAAATGTTTTGTGCAGACAGCTGCTGCTTTATTGACCACAGGACCTCAGAAGCAGAGGTGGCTTCATGGTCTTAGAGTCTTCATGGTCATACAGTATAGGACCCTGCCCTGAGAAGGGTTCTCTGCTTGGTTTAATGCTCGTCTGCTGCCATCCTGAAATTCTTAATACTTTTTGAACAAGGAGTTTTGTATTTTCATTTGTTACTGGGCCCTGAGACTTACATGGACTGTCCTGCTTAAAAGTTATTATTTATACAGTTCATTACATAGAAAATCTCTGGGCACCTTAACTTTGAGTGAGGATTGCTCAAATATAGATGGTCTCACCAGCCAGTTCATGGTAATCTTTACTCTGCACAGTTTTACATGATCAAGTTTTATTATGACTGCATCTGGAGCCATAAAGCTACCTTTGGTTTTGTGGGTTTGGGTGTGCCCTGTTAAGAGGATCTTTTCTTGTGAGAGGACTAACAATAAACAGGTTAATTAAAAAAAAAGAAAGAAAAGCCTCCGCCCTTTCAGTTTTAAGTGGCATGCCATTTACTCCTTATCAGCATGTGTGTATATTTCTCATGTGGTTGTAGTTGGGTTTCATTAAGTGCAATCCGGCGTGTGTTTGTTTAACCATCATTCAGGTGGTTTGTGGTGGATGGGTGGGTGGGACTCGGTAAAGGGAGCTCCAAGATGGCGAAGGCTCAGTTACTCCCTAGCAGGTGCTCGTAGTCCTGCAATGGGGCCTGGGAGGCTTGGTTTTTGTCTTGAGAGGGCCCTGGCACAGTCACACACATGCTGGCGGGAGCGAAGTGCCACCAACTGTTGGATCTGGCCCTTGACTGAGGAGCCAGGGGTTGTCCCACAGGAGGGTGGGGTGACTGAGGAGCCAGGGGTTGTCCCACAGGAGGGTGGGGTGAAGGGTCTTCCCATCAAAGGGAATACAGAGCATAATACAGATCAAGTTGGAGACAAGGTCCAAGGGGTTCAAAGCAGGATGTGGTCCAGGAATGAGAACTCTCTGTGTCTGTGTAAGCAGTGTGAACTATGGCGGGACAGGTGACAAGGGTGAAAAAGCAGGCTGGGTTTGGGGGTTCTGGGCGTGCTATATGTCTAAGGAGTTTGACTGTGGGCAGTCGGGACCATTGGTGAATTTGGAAGCACAGAGTTACGAGACCAGAAAGATAGTTCTAAGGTTATGTGAATATGGTTCAACTTCACGGCTGTTGAGGACGCTGAGAGAGGTAGGAGGGGCCACATATTTACTGGGAAGGTGGAGAAAAGGATTTGCCAAGAGATGTTGATGGAGAGGGGATTGACATGTTGGAGAAACCTGGGGTTTGAAGGAGAAGTCCAAGATGGCGCTAAGTTTTCAGTTTGGAGTCCTGGTAGAAATGGGGGGTTGCAACAGGGGATTTTGATGGGGAAAGGGTGGAGGAAGTTGGGGGGGATGGGTGAGTAGATAGGAGTAGAAGTCTGTGGGAGGAGGTAGAGGAGAGAGAGAGGGAGAGAGAGAGGTGAGGGGTAGATAGGAAGGGAAGTGTGTGGGAGAGGGGGAGAGAGATGGGGGATAGGAGGGGAAGGGGGGGGGAGAGGCAGGAGGGAGAGAGAGAGAGGATAGATAGGGGAAGTGCGTGGGGGGAGGGAGAGGAGGGGAGTACGAGTGAGAGAGGAGATTTTGCTGATAATGTTGGATTTTGATGGACGTAGGTAGAGGCTGGAAAGAGGACAGAGGACAGAGGGCCACAGAGAAGCCAATGGAGTAGCAGAAGGTAGAAAGCAGCAGCAGTGAGATTCCTAGAAGATCCCTAGAATAGGGTCCTGGGTTTGGCATGTTCTGTTAAGCTGGGAGTAGACTAGAAAGGAGCCATGACCTTGGACCAATCACTTATCCTCCTGGCAACAGAGACTTTGCCGGGCTGGATTAGCTTAACTATTAAGGGCTTTATCTTATGAATGACTAACTTGTGAGAAGAGCAGAGATGAAAATGATTGCTAACACCCAGTGATGGTGAGATCTGAGAGAAAACTGGCCTCTTAAACCTGTAGATGGGAGTGTAAACAGAAACAACTTTTTATAGGGAAGAGGTATCCAGGACATAACGATTAATGAAAAGAAAAATTTTGAGACCCATTGTATAGTATAATATAAATTCAGGGCAGCAAACACACACACACACACACACACACACAATCTGGTAGATCACATACTCTCAAGTTAGCAGGTGGTTGTCTCTGGAATTCAGCTGCCCCTTCTTAATTGTATTTCTGAAATACTTTCTTTCAAATTTAAAAGCTCTTTTTTTATGGTAAATTTCAAACATATACAAAAGGAGAGAGAAAAGTCTAATGCAGTTTCATGTACTCATGATCTAATGATACCTGTAACATCTTGGAACCTTCTTTCATCGATTCTCATCCTCAAGGATTCTGAAGCAAGTTCTAACATTACCTCCTTTCACTCTGAAATGGTTCTGTGTGGTTCTCTAACAGATGAGGATTTCGTTTACAGAGGAATGTGCCAACTCGAGCCTGTGCCTCTCTCCCCAGATAGCAAAGCCATCGTGGATGGGAACCTGAAGCTCATCTTGGGCCTGGTGTGGACACTTATCCTTCACTACTCCATCTCTATGCCTGTGTGGGAGGATGAAGGGGATGATGATGCCAAGAAGCAGACACCAAAGCAGAGGCTGCTAGGATGGATTCAGAACAAGATCCCCTACTTGCCCATCACCAACTTCAACCAGAACTGGCAAGATGGCAAGGCTCTGGGGGCCTTAGTAGACAGCTGTGCTCCGGGTAAGTGTCCAAGCTGCCTGAGCCATCTCTGCAGGATGGGGTTGTGTGGGCCCCAAGCCTCTTGGCTTTCCAGTGGGAAAGCTGGGTTTGCTGGGATTGGGATTGGTGTATTCTGCTGGTTTGAGCCCATTGTAAGAGCAAAGGGAACTAAAAATGGCTCTGTTTACCTTCTAGGTGTGTCCATCGACTTTTTGAACATTGAACTGTTATTTACCCAAATTCCCAATGAAGCCCCTAGTTCTTGGAGCAGGCCTTGGTTTAGCTTTCAGACTCCAAAGTCCTGCTTCTTCTCACAGTTGGTGCCTGGTTTCCCATGGACATGAGCAGAAACATGTGGCCCTGTTAGTTGACTTGGCATGAAAATCTAAAAACTTCCATTGAGTGGAAAGTACCCATTTTTATCGACCGCTGGTTTGACTATATATGGCTTTCTCCACCCTGTTCTTTCTGCATGGCTATGAAATAGTGTTTGGTTGGGATCCAGTTGGAGGTTTTTCCACCCTTTTCTGAGTGGTTGAGTGTACACCAAGGTAATAATTATCCTCACTGGAGGGTTTAGATTGTTGGGTAGGGTTTGCTGGTACACACTCAGTAGAAAAACCAGAGCCCGTGTTTATATGCACCCCCAAAATTGCTTCTAATAAAAAATTTACTCTAATAATCATTTTCCATTTATGAATACTCTGAATATATGCTGGTCACATTCATTTTTAGTAAGCTAATTGTTCTCACCGTGCAGTGAACAGAGCTGGCTAGTCTGTATTGGGGAGGGAGGGAGGACTGACTCCAGGCCTCATTCTTCTTGAGAGCCTATAAGCTGCAGTTATCCAGAACTGACTCAGAGCTTAGCATTAGTTAATTTCCCAGCACCTTCTTCCTTGCCTCCACCTCCAGACACATTTTAAGATACCTCTTTACCAGTTTAAACCTGTGGATGTTTACTTCAGTCCTAACACTTCTGTGCTTACAAAGGTTTTTAAGATGATTCTAGGTCTGGGCTTTTGGGCATGTGGATTTTTGAATTATACAGATGCTAGCATAGTGTTTTTAGGTGTATCTAGGAACGGGATTGTGACTTATAATAAGAAATATATATTTGGGTCTTTGTCCCTTTCTTGGCACAGAGCTCCAAAAGTCCTTAGAGTTTCTTAAGTGGTAAGAGCCATGATAATGGTTCCTTTCAACCACACCTGAGTTTATGTTAATGAGATGAGTTTTGGACAGCCCTTAAGCATGCACTGGGGCCAGGGGAACCAACCATGTGATTAGAGGGTTGGAACTTTTACCCCCATTCTTTTGACCTCCAGGGAAGGGACAGGGGCTAGAGATTGAGTTAATCACTAATGGCCAGTGATTTAATCAATCATGCCTACTTCACACAATGAAGCCTCCATAAAATTTCTCGAACTACAGATTTTGACGAGCTTTCAGGTCAGTAAGCACATGGAGGTACGAGGAGGGTGGCACACCCTGAGAGGGGATGGACGCTCCGTACCCCTTCTCCCATACCTTGCCGTGAGCATCTCTTTCATCAGGTTGTTCTTGAGTTGTATCCTTTTATAATAAATCAGTAAAAAGCAATTAAACTGTTTTCCTGAGTTCCATGAGCCACTCTAGTAAATGAATTGAGGAGAGTTGTGGGAACCTCTGATTTATAGCTGGTGTGTTAGAAGCCCAGGTGAGAACCTGGACTTGCAGGTGACATCCGAAGTGGAGGAAGAGGGCAGTCTTATGGGACTGAGACCTCCACCTGTGGGATCTGACTCTAACTCCACATAGATAATGTCAGATTTTTGAGTTAAATTGCAGGGTATCCAGCTGGTGTGAATCCTACACATTTAGTGACCAGGGTATAGAAGTATGAAGGTGGTGGGAGGAAAACAAAAATCTCCTGCAAAAAGGCTCCAGGCCCAAGGAGTTTTACAGACTTTTTTTTTTATTTATACCACACTTCAAGGAACAGATAATGTCCATGGTAATGCAAGAACATGAGAGCCTGAAGGAGAAGTCTCAGAATAGTTTCTACTCTGGCACACTCATTTCTGTGATACTTTTTGCCCTTAAGGTATATAATTGATCGTGATTTTTGGAAGAAATTGTTCTCTGAATTAAGATACCAAAGGGGCTGAATGGAAGCACAGGGCTTCCTTTAATCTCTTCAGTCAGCTAATACTAACAGAATCTTTTGTGTTATGTTAACAGGTCTGTGCCCAGACTGGGAATCGTGGGATCCACGAAAGCCTGTGGATAATGCACGGGAAGCTATGCAGCAAGCAGACGACTGGCTGGGTGTCCCACAGGTATAAGTATAAGCAGCGCCATGTTCCGTGAGGCTGTTTCCATCCTCCAGCTTGTTCTGGCACTCTGTGGATGCCACTTTGGGTCTAACAGACCTCCTCAGCATGAGCCTTCAAAGAGTATTGCCTCTGGCACATGCCCATCTTCCTCAGTTTACCCATAATAATAGGTTCTCCTTGACTTGGGTGCTTGTAGATCATTCAAAAATCTTCACATCGCTCTTTGTCACATGTGGCAAATTTTGTAGTATTTTTGCTGCAGAGATCTTAAAGACTATCTTGGGACACCAGACTGCAAATGTAGACTTTAATGATAGGGTTGCACTGTAATAAATAGCCAATATTTGACCACTTTTTACATATTTAAAAAGTCTTTTTTCAAATCCAATATCTTAGGGGAAGTCACAGGACTTAGAACTTTTTAAAAAAAATTTAAACCACGATACCTACCATTATTGGCAATTGCAGAAGAATTTGTATTGCTCATAATCCTATCACAGGACTATAACAAGAGAACTTGGAAAGTGGGTAACTCTTGGATACCATCGGCAGTAGCCATATTGTGTGGTTGAGGTCCCATCTTCTAAGGTTCTCCAAGGAAGCTAAAAAACTCCCCCACAGTCCCATGTTTGAAGCCCTGGTCAAGAGCAGTTGTAAGTAGCCAGTGCCATGGATGGATGACCTCACTACAGGTTACATTATGGTCTAAGTTGGTGTTCAGAGCTGAGTTCTGTGTCTTTTGTAATAGGATCGCTTGGGAGGTAGAAAAACCCGTCTGTATTTCTTTGGTTTGGTTTTGACATTATGTCTCTGCTTCATGGCCTGTTTCTTAGCTCTTCCACCCTTCGTAAGTGGTGTGGTATGTTTTTCATCTCCTCCTAAACCGAAAACCATCTCCTTTTGACGTTCATGTGATGTTGGCACTGTATAGTTAGTTGTTGAAGGAGCTGCCTAGAAGAAACATCAAATCAGCGCACATCCTACATTTTATGGAATGGGTGAAGGCAACTGTTCAAACCCAAGTAGCTGTTTTGTTGCTGAAGGCCAAATAGCAGAATGTTTTCTGGTGATTTTTGTTTTGTTTTGTTTTGTTCTGTTTTATCACGGAGTGAGGGAAGCTGGGTATATATGTTGTTCATCTGCATTCGGTTAAGCTGGTTCATGACACAGAGCCTTCTGTTGGATCTGAGGAGTAGCATCTTAGCTCCCCAGCACCCTTCTTGGGGGCAGAGGGATTTTTTTTTGTACTGTTCAGGGCTGGGTCAAGTAGTGGACCCGAGGCTGTGCTGCCTCCAGGGGGGACCACCTGTCCGGCTTGGGCGTCATCTTGCTCCTAGGCTACATGTCAGGAGAAATTCATTTCCTCCCTATTTCTTTGAACAGCTCATAGTGTCTTGAAACCTATTTTAGTCAGCTCATGCTGCTGTATGACAAAATACCAAAGATTGGATGGTGGAAACAACAGAGGCTTATTTCTCGTATCTGGAAGCTAGAAGTCCAAGAGCAAGGTGTGAGCAGATTCAGTGCTTGGTGAGGAGAGCCCTCTTTGTGACTTGAAGACAACTGGCGTCTTGCTGTGTCCTCACATGGCAAAGACAGAGAGGTCTGGTCTTTCCTTCCCTTCTTATGAGGGCCCTAATCCCATCATGGCGGCTCCATCCTCATGACCTCATCTCAAACTACCTCCCAAAGGCCTCACCTGCTAATACCATTACACAGGTGGTTAGGGCTTCAGCATGTGAACTTTGGGAGGATATAAACATCCAGTCTGTAACAAGAGATATTAGACCACATATCTCATATGTCACCGTGTTATCTCTTTGTTTTTACTACTATTTTTTATTAGTAATAGAGTTAATAGAGATGCAGGCAATGGATAGATGAGGAAAGGAAAAGGACAGTGTATGTGCTTTTTGGTGATATGCTCCAATCCCATGTGTACTTCTTTCTTCTTCCTTCTCACTTGATGTAGCTTACCCCTTCTGGAAAGTTTCCCTGGAAGATGAATGAGCTTTTTTTGGGGGGTGGGTGGGCATGCACCTCTGGAAATTACATATAGAATTGTCAGCAAGTCCTCAGCTTCCAAAAGGAAGAGTGACACCTCTAAAAGGTTAAAAACACTGACATTGGCATGTCATTTTAATGTAATTTCACTTAATTTAGAGGTTGACTCGGTTTCTTTAAATTTGTAGTGCTTGGCTTAAGAGACATTGGCAAAGCTTTGACGGTTACAAGTGAATTGTGCTGGGCATTCACCTACCATGCTTTATTCTAGGTCATCACTCCTGAAGAAATTATTCATCCAGATGTGGACGAGCACTCGGTGATGACTTACCTGTCCCAGTTCCCCAAAGCCAAGCTCAAGCCCGGGGCTCCTCTTAAACCCAAACTCAACCCAAAGAAAGCCAGGGCCTATGGCCGAGGTAAGCACTGGTCTTGCTGGGTTTGAGGCTTGTCCTCTAGTCTTAGACATGGTTATGTGGCTTCAGGAGGAAGACTCTTAGCATAAAGAACATATAGGCCTGATCCTTTCAGACACCCCAGGCCTCCTTTATCAGCTGTTTTTTTACCCCAAGGTCCATTTGTTGGACCAAACGTTGAGCAGTGTTTCTGCTTCACAAGTCTAGGCTCTAAGAAATGCTGCTGCATTAACCTGATGGAGAGCGATGAGTTTGTTGTGTTGTGATTTTAGTGCAGTAACCCTGGGATGAAGAGAGGACTATTGTTTCCATTTTTCAGATGAGGAATCAGAGGCCCAATCCACTGGCGGTGGGGGTGCCCACCCCAGGTTAGCACCGTCAGCGATGGGGGTGGAGCAGGAGCCGGGTCATCTGGCTGCTGATTCATTTCTCCTTTGGTCATGCTCGTGCTGCTTCAGATTTCCAGGTGGGGAGGGAGCTGTTGTGACCCCCAGACACTTCCTTGCTGAGACTTCCTGTTTATGATCACCAAGGCAGCTGCAGGGCCGTGCTCTGCTCAGAACGTCATGGTGGGTTGAAGGCATTTTGAGGCATTTGGTGTCCTGGTTGGCACCTGACTTCCAGCACACCAGCTTTTTAAGAACAATCGCATTTCAGCCTGGTGTGGTTTCTGGTAAAGACCAGCACAGTGAGATACAGTTTATTCCCTTTTTTATGGAGAAAGGAAGGAAGACGTTATATTTCTTAATTTTTATAACTATAGTTGAGATAACATTTAGACACACAAAATATCTTTTATATCCTCTGCTAGAATCTATAGTTCTAGGCATTCTAACATAATGGTTTTCTCTAGCCCTTCTTGTTTCGGTGTATGTGAGATTGTTGAATTCTTTGGACATCAGTTGCAGGCTTCGTGACAGTTCACTCAGTACATCAACAAGCCTCTCCCAAAAATAGGGCATCCTCTTGCATAACCATAATATTCATGATCACATGTAAGAAACTGAACAATTTCATGTCAACTAATATCCCGTGTATATGAACATTTCCCTATTGTCCTAAAATCATCTTTTATAGATTTTGTTGTTTTATAAACCAAGATCTGATTAAGATTCACTTACTACAGGGGTGTCTGGGTGGCTCCGTTAAGCGTCCGACTCTTGGTTTCAGCTCAGGTCATGATCTTGTGGTTGTGGAATCAAGCCCCACATTGGGCTGTGCTCAGTGCGGAGTCTGCTTCAGATTCTCTCTCCATCTCATTCTCTCTCTTTCTCTCTCTCTCAAACAAATAAAATCTTAAAAAAGAAAAAGATCACTTACTGTATTTGTTGTTTCTTTAGACTCTTTTATTATTTTTTTAAATGCTTTTTTTAAAGATTTTATTTTATTTTATTAGAGAGACAGACAGCCAGCGAGAGAGGGAACACAAGCAGGGAGAGTGGGAGAGGAAGAAGCAGACTCCCAGCAGAGGAGCCTGACGTGGGGCTCGATCCCAGAACTCCGGGATCACGCCCTGAGCCGAAGGCAGACGCTTAACGACTGAGCCACCCAGGCACCCCTCTTTAGACTCTTTTAATTTAGAATAATTTTCCTGAAAAAAAATATTTCCCTAAAGACTTATTTATTTTTAGAGGGGGTGGGGAGGGGCAGAGGGAGAGGAAGAGAGTCTTAGGCAGGATCCGCACTGAGCACGGAGCCTGATGCGGGGCCCCATCTCAGGACCCTGAGATCAAAACCTGAGCCAAAACCAAGAGTCAGATGCTTAACCAACTGTACCACCCAGGTGCTACTCCCCCGCCCCCAGTTTGTTTGTGTTTTTAATAACATTGACTTTCTGAAGAGTTCAGAGCCCTTGTCTTGTAACAGGATATCCCATACACTCATTCCCTTTGAAGATAGCATTTCCCTACTTGGTATCAGCTTAGTCTTAAGGTGATGGAGAATCAGGGCGGTGGTACTGTGTGTGGTTCTCAATCTTGGTGGTCAGGTTCTTTTCATCTGTCTTTTTAGCATGATTAAGAACAGCGGAGACAGGCTGATAGTTCTGGAAGAAACCCGGTTGCCATTTGAGGTTCCTTTTGGCATCGAGATGGCGTCCGTGTGATCATTTGTATGTGTAGGGCCTGGGGACTTTGTCTGAAGCCCTCCGCAGATGTGCATTCACTCGAAGGCTGGCATGTGCATGCTTGCTTTAAAACTGCTTGCTCTGAGCCATAACCAAAGCTGGTAGCTAGAATAAGGAATCTCGGATTTTTCAAGGTTGTGCTTCCTTCATGGCAAAAAGCTTCAAACAGCCAGGGTGCCTGGGTGGCTTCGTCGCTTAAGCGTCTGCCTTTGGCTCAGGTCATGAACTTGGGGTCCTGGGATCAAGTCCTGTGTCGCCGGGGGGAGGGGGAGTCCCTGCTCAGCAGGGAGTCTGCTTCTCCCTCTCCCTGTGCCCCTCCCCCCAACTTGTTCTCTCTCTGTCTCAAATAAATAAATAAAATCCTAAAAAAAACCTTAAACAGCCAAATAAATCTCTTGTCCACAACATTGGTTGTGGATTGAAGCTAATCAAGGCATGGAATGCTTGTTTGCAGTCACCTTATCACTGGCTGTCCAGCTTCCCCATTGTTAATGTGAAACGGTTTCCTTTCACGAGGCTGTTTTCTAGAAAATGACTGTTTGCGACTCTTTGCTACAGTTAGGAATGTGGCTAGTCATTGCCATTTCCTTCATCTGCCTTTTTTTTTTTTAAGATTTTATTTTTGAGTAATCTCTACACCCCAACAGAGGGCCTGAACTCACAACCCCAAGATCAAGAGTCACATGCTCCACTGACTGAGCCAGCTAGGTGCCCCTCATCTGCCTTTTTTAAAGTGTGTCCTTGTGGAGGAAACACGCCGTAAAAAAAAAAAATACACACCCGTATATGTATGTATGCATAGGTATCTATTTTTTCTTTCTTTCTTTCTTTCTTTCTTTCTTTCTTTCTTTCTTTCTTTCTTTCTTTCTTTCTGTTGTTGTTAAATATGCATAACACAACATTCCCTATTTTAACCATTTTAAAATGTACCCTTTAGCGACATTAAGTACATTCACTGTGTTGTATGGCCATCACCACCATCCATCTCCAGAACGTTTTTATCTTCCCAAACTGAAACTCTAGTCCCATTAAACTATAGAGCCCCCCCATCCCCTGGCAACCAGCATTCTATTTTCTGTCTCTATGAATTTGCCTGTTCTAGGCACCCCATGGAAGTGGAATCATACAATATTTGTACTTTTGTGTGTGGCCTATTTCACTTAGTAGAATGTTTTCAGCGTTCATCCATGTTGTGGCATGTGTCAGAATTTTGTTCCCCTTTAAAGCTGAGTAATACCTCACCCCGCATATATGCCACATTTTGCTCCTGCGTTCTTCCATCAGCAGACATTTGGATTGCTTCCACCTTTTAGCTCCTGTGAATAATGCTGCTGTGAACACGAGTATGCAAATATCTGAGTCCCTCCTTTCAGTTTTTTGCGTCTATACCTAGAAGTGAGGTGGCTGGATCACACAATAATTCTGTGTCTGTTTCTCTCTCTCTCTCTCTCTCTCTCTCTTTTTTGAGAGACTGAGCATGAGTGGGGGAGGGCAGTGTTGGTGGGGAGGGGTAGAGGGAGAGAGAGAATCTTAAGCAGGCTCCATGCCCAGCTTGGAGCCCGACATGGGGCTCGATCTCACGACCCTGAGATCATCACCTGAGCCAAAATCAAGAGTTGGACGGTTAACCGACTGAGCCACCCAGGCGCCCCTTTTTTCTTTTGAAGTAGGACCAAGTGCCATTTTAGGCAACAGGGCCACACGTGAGGCCACATGGGTAGGGCCTTAAGATACTAGCTTTGTCCCATGGTGAACCCGAGGGCAGGGACAGTTTTCTGTCTCTTTTGTGTGGCCACATTGCTTCATTTTTGCCAACTGAACCAAAAAGCATAGAGAACATCTCATCCTCTAGGTTCTAAAAGGGTTGAGAGGTTTTTTAAATTTTATCTTTTGGATGTTGGCCAGATTGTAGTTAGCAGCCCGTTGGCACTTGGAGATCCACTCACTGAGACCCATTCCCTGACAGGATGGAGGGCTGGGGTGAGGGAAACTTACAAGCAGATCTTTGTGGAGGGTTCGCTTGCGGGGTGAGGCATGTTGAAAGTGTGCATCCATGAGCTAAGCAGAAGCCTGTCCTAAAACCCATGTTATGTGTGAAGCCTTCATGCAGAGCAAGCCGTGAGCACCCTTCATTGGGAGGAGTTCTAGGGAATAGGAACAGTGAATATTTGATGGTGTTAGGGAATTTTTGTCAATTCTTTTGACATGGATATTCTAGAACTATCTCGTAAAGATACATAGTGAACATTTAGAGATTAAAGACATAAGGTCCATGGGCACCTGGGTGGCTCATTCGGTTGAGGGTCTGACTCTTGGTTTCGGCTCAGGTCATGATCTCAGGGTCATGAGATTGAGCCCTGCGTGAGGCTCCATGCTCAGCAGGGAGTCTGCTTAAGATTCTTTTTCTCCCCCTGCCCCTCCCCTCACCCTCTAAAATAAATCTTTAAAAAATAAAGATGCGAGGTCTAGGATTTGTATCAAAATAACACAGGGGGAGGGGAGAGGTAGGAGTGAAGATGTAAAATAGGACTGGCCGAGACGTCAAGGTGATAGGTACCCGGGGCTGCTTCAGTAGATAGCTCTCTGTCTGTATAGGTTTGGAATTCTCCATCATAAATAACTTTTTTTTTTAAGATTTAATTTTTTATTAGAGAATGGGAGAGAGAGAGAGAACACGCATGCAGGAGCCGCGGCAGGCAGAGGGACAGAGGGGCAGAGGGAGAGGGAGAAGGAGACTCCCCACTGAGCAGGGAGCCCGACACGGGGCTCCAAATCAGAACCCTGAGATCATGAGCCTGAGCTGAAGGCAGACACTTAACCAACTGAGCCACCCAGCTGCCCCCATAAAAAAACTTTTAAAAAAGGAATACTTGAACTTCTGCTCCCAGGATGATGGAGTAGAAATACTTTTCCTAATTCTTCTGCTGAGTACAACTAAAATTCCTGGGCGTTTTATACAAGATAAACATAAGGAGACCCTGAAAGAGCATAAGACAAACCAGCGACAGATCTCAGGACCCAAGGGCTGACATAGTAACGATTTCCCTAGACTTTCTTTTTGCCTCCTGTGTATCAGACTGGGTGTGGGGAAGCCACCCACCCGAAACACTGAAGGCACAAAGAGACGCCTGCTCTCTCTGGCCAAAGGAACAGGAAAGGGCAGCCTAGCAGGCCAGAACACCATGAGACAATAACTACTCTGCCACAGCCAAGCATCCCAGGAAAAACTGTGGCCTCTCCGCCCCCACTTACCAGTAAGAGCCAAGTGGGGAGCCTAGACTCTCACTACAGTCTAGCAATAAGGAGATGTCACTAGATGATGTCAGTAGCAATGAGGTGCTCCTACCCCTTCCGGCCACAAATGGAGGCCTAGTGGGGAGCTGGATCTCCCACCTCCACCTGTTGTAATGAGGAGCCCCCCTCATTTTGAGTATCGGTGGAGATTGAACAGGGAACCTGGACGTCTTCCCCTGTTGGTGGTAACAAGGTGTGCACTCTCCCTTCCCCTGCCGGATCAGCATTATAAAAAGGCATCTAAAAAAGAACATTTAAATAAAACCCAGGTTTTATAGCATAACATAATACCCAGGTTTCAGTTAAAAAAAAAAAATCACTCATCATACCAAAACCAAGTAAGAGCTCAAACTGAGTGAAAAAAAGGCAGTCAGTTGATGCCAACACTGAGACGATAGAGATGTTAGACTTATTTGAAAAGATTTAGAGTGGCTGTTATAAAAAGGCTTCAACAAGTGCCTACAAATCTACTTCAAACAAATGAAAAAATTGAAAAGCTCAGCAAGGAAATAGAAGATATAAAGGAGCACTAAATGGAATTTTTAGAACTAAAAAATGCACCAACTGAAGTAAAAACTCAGTGGATAAGCTCCATAACAGAATGGAAGGATGAAATAGATAACCTGAGTGGCCCTGTAACCATTAAGGAAATCAAATTTATAATTTAAAAGCCCCTGGAAAAGAAATCTCCAGGCCCAGATGGTTTTTTTTACTGGAGAATTTTAGCAAACATTTAGAGAAGAACACCAATTCTACACAATCTCTTCCAGAAAATATGAGGAGGGAACACTTTCCACTTCATTTTATTTTTTCCATTTCATTTTATGAAGCTGGTGTTGCTCTAATAACAAAATCAAACAAAGGTGATACCAAAAAAGAAAACTACAGATAAAAATCCCTTGTGAATATAGATATAAAAGTATAGGGGTGCCTGGCTGGCTCAGTCAGTAGAGCATGCGACTCTTGATCTCGGGGTTATAAGTTGGAGCCCCATATTGGGTATAGAGATTACTTAAAAATAAAATCTTTAAAAAAAAAAAAAGCATACAACAGAATAGTAGCACATAGAATTCAGCAATATATGAAAGTAATCATTCATCATGACCAAGCAGAGTTTATTCCAGGAATACAAGGCTGGCACCCTATTAGAAAATCAATGCACAGCTTTTTTTTTTTTTTTAATGTTTTTTTTTTTTATTATATTGTTAGTCACCATACAGTACATTCCTGGTTTTTGATGTAAAGTTCGATGATTCATTAGTTGCATATAACACCCAGTGCACCATGCAATATGTGCCCTCCTTACTACCCATCACCAGCCTATCCCATTCCCCACCCCCCTCCCCTCTGAAGCCTTCAGTTGAAGAAAAAGAAAAAGAGAGAAAGAAGAAGAAAAAAGAGGAAAAAAAGAAAAAAGAAAAAAAGAAAAAGAGAGAAAAAAAAAATCAATGAAGACAATCTACTACCTTAACAGGCTAAAGAAGGAAAATCACATGATCACATCAATTGATACAGAAAAAGCATTTGACCAAATTCAGCAGGCATCCATGATAAGAACTCAGAAAAAGGGGACTAGAGAGGAACTTCTTCACTTTGATATAGAGTAGCTATATCAACAAAAAGTCAACATCTACCGTTATGATTAATGGGGAAAGACGGAGTGTGCCCCCCTAAGACTGCGAATAAGACAAGGATGTCCACGCTCACCACCATTTTATTCAACATCATGATGCAAGTTTTAGTGAGTACAGTCAGGCAAGGGAAGGAAATAAAAGATACACATACTGGAAAGTAAGAAATAAAGCTGTCCCTATTTGTAGATGACTTTATTGTGTAGGAATTCCGGACGAATCTACAACAAAAGAAGACAAAATACAAAAAAGCCCAAAAACTCTCCTTGAATAATTGAATTCAGCAAGGTCTCAGGATATAAGATCAGCATACAGAAATCAGTTGTACTTCTGTATGCTGGAATGTATGTCATAGAGGTTTACCACAATGAACATGAGGACATCAAAATTAAGAATACCATACCATTTACAGTCACTCAAAAAATTGAGAAATAGGTGTAAATGTAATAAAATGTGTGTACGATTTTTATGCTGAAAACTACAAAAAACATTAATGAGAAGAATTAACACCAATCAACGAAAAGACCTACATAAATGGAGAGACGTACTGTTTTTGTGGATTGAAAAGTCAGAGAGTAAAAATATCAGTTCTCTCCAGATTGTCACATAGGTTTCTATCAAAATTCCAGCAAGATTCTTTGCAGATACAGAAAAGATTATTGTGTAAAGCGTATGTGGCAAGGCAAAGGAACTACAGTAGGGAAAGTGATTGTGAAAAAGAAGAAAAATGTGGGAGGAGTCAATGTACCTGATTTCAGGTCTCATCAAGGTATAGAAATCAAGATCATATGATAACTGGTGGAAGAATAGACACATGGATACAATGGAACAGAATCTAGAACCCAGAAAGAGATTTTCACAACTATGCAAACTGATTATTGACAGAAGTGCAAAAGCAGTTCAGTGGGGAAAGAGAGCCTTTTCCATGCATGGTTCCAGAGCAATTGGGCATCCATAAGCNCCAAAAAACAAAAAAAAAAAAAAAAAAAAAAGAACCTCAGCCTAAGTTTCACACCTTATAGAAAAACTAACTCTAAGTGGACCATATCTGACTATAAAACTTCCAGAAAATCAACAACATAGAAGGGAATCTTTGGGATCTAGGACTAGGCCAAGAGTTCTTGGATTTGACACCAAAAGCATGATCCCTAAAAGGAAAAATACAGTAAATTGGACTTAATCAAAATTAAGAGCATAAAAAATTTCATGAAGCATGGTCTGTGTCTCGAAGTCTTGGCCTGGCACAGAAGGATTGGACTGTGCTGTCCAGGGCTTTCTCACAGTGAAGGCACACTCCGGATCATTCTGCTCTCCTGCAAGACAAGTGCCCTTAGCCTCCACTCTGCAGGCCACCTGGACACCACCTCAAACAGAACTCAAAATCCTACTGAGACAATGGTTGAATTTTACTCTCAAAAACTTTTTAAAGCAATTTAAAACTCTTTGCAGTTAAGAGGACGAAAAGACAAGCCTAAGTCTGGGAGAAAATATTTGAGAGCCACAGACCCAACAAAGAACTAGTATCTAGAATATGTAAGGAATGCTCAAAACTCAGTAGGTAAAAAAAAATCGAGTTGGAAGATGGGCAAAAGATGTGAACAGGCATTTCCCGGAAGAGGGTATACACATGGCAAAGAAGCATATGAAAGCATATGGTCAGTGTTACTGGCCATAAGAGAAATGCAAATTAAAATCACTATGCATCTATCAGAATGGCTAAAATAGAAAGTAGTGATAATACCAAATGCTAGCGAAGATGCACAGAAAGCAGATCCAGATCGTTTGTCCATTGCTGGTGGGAATGCAGCCGCTTGAGAACACAGTTGGGCAGTTTGTTTAAAAGAACTAAAGGTGTAACTACCTTGCAACCCAGCAGTTACACTCTTTGGCATTTATCCCAGAGGAATGAAATCTTATGTTCATACACAGCCCTGTACATGAATGTTTATAGCAGGTTTATCAGTAATAGACAACTGGAAACAATCCAAATGTCCTTCAGTGGGTGAATGGTTAAACACATGGTGGTACATTCATATCATGGAATATGCAATAAAAGAACAACTGTTGATAGAGGCACCAACCTGGATGAATCTACAAAAGATCATGGTTGGTGGAAAAAGCCAATCTGAAAAGGTTGCATAATGTGGGAGTCCATTCATATAACATTGTAGAAGTGATAAAATCATGGAGATAGAGAACAGATTAGGGTAAGGAGAGGGTAGGGTGGGGAGGGAGTGTGTATGGCTATAAAAGGGCAACATGAGGGATCCCCGTGGGGATGGAAATGTTCTAGATCTTGACTGTGTCAAGCCTAGGATCCTTGTGATATGCTACTAGGGTTTTGTACCGTGTAACCATTTGCGCAACTGGAGAAAAGGTATTATTTCTTTCACCTCAATGCGAATAGCTCAAATTAATTTGCTCAATCATCTTGAAATAGTTTAATTAAAAAATATTGATCGAATGCCATTTTTAAGCATTTCAAGTAATGCAAAATGGTCTTTAATGAGGAATGAGCTGCTCTCCCACACCTCATTCCTCCTTCCTCCATGTTATCTCCCTCAGGGCAAACCCCACTCGTAGTTACTGTATCATTTTTCATGGTTGTATAGACTTCTGACTGAATTGCTCTGAATATTTCAGATTCAGATATCGCTTAAATAGCAAGGACAGGGGTACCTGGGTGGCTCAGTCGGTTAAGCATCTGACTCTTGATCTCAGGTCTTGGTCTCAGGGTCATGAGTTCAAGACCTGCATTGGGCTCCATACTGGGCATGGAGCCTACTTAAAAAAGTAAAATAAAATTAAACTTAAAATAAAATAACAAGGACAAATTTAGGGTTTTCAACCTGTTTGATAATCCTCGTCACAGGGGTCCCTGTCTCCCACATGGCAGCTGCAGGGCTGGGTCCCACCTCTCAGTTCCCTGAAGGAAACATGGTGGGTAATGGATGGTCTATGTCAAAGCCCCACCCAGCTTGTAATGTGCCTGTGTAAACCTGACAGGAATCGAGCCTACAGGAAACATGGTGAAACAGCCGGCCAGGTTCACTGTGGACACCATCAGTGCTGGGCAAGGAGACGTGATGGTGTTCATTGAGGACCCAGAAGGGAACAAAGAGGAGGTAGGTTGGAAGATGCTGCCATTCCACGGAGCTTTTGGGGCTTGTAAGAGGCCCAGGGACCGTGCTTTCCATTTTCCTCATTAAAGCTCACAACAAAAATTGTTTTTTACCAAAAGAATCCTGAGGCTTAGAGCAGTCAAAGTAATTGCCCAAGGGCTGTGCCTTGTAAGGTAATAGAAATTGATACCCAATGACACAGTGTTTTTTTGTTGCTGTTGTTTTCTCATAATGTTTAATAAAACAAAGGATACTTTGGATTTAGCAAAGGCCTTGTGAATTGAGGTTTTAGATGCTCATGGCCAAAATAACAATAACAAAACTGATGCTTTACTGTCTTTCCAGGGTGACTATCCTTGGTTCCTCCCTCAAGGCCATTCCTTCTACTTACTTTCTTAAGACTCGATGTTATTCCTAGTGCTTAGCACCATCTGAAATTCTAAGTTTACTGGCATATGGTCTGTGTCTCCCCCTGGGGCAGGGATTATACCTGATTTGTTTTCTTTTTGGTACCTGACACTGGGCTTGGCATTTCATAAGCTCTTAATAATTACTGAGCCACCAAAGGTTGAAGTGACTTGCTTTATGGTCCCTCTCGTCTACTGAGTTCCAGCCCTGGGACAATGGGGAGTTATGACTTGGTTATACAGTCGGGCCACATGACTCTGTTTCTGTGACTTTCGGCTGCCGCTTTCCTGGGGCATCCTTCAGCCGTGGTGGGGCGGGACATAACCAGGACAGGTTCCTGACTTGGCTGCTCACCGCGGGGCCTTGGCTGGCACAGCATACGTTTACTGACACCCAGCACCTTCTCTAACTATTGCTCATTTTCTGTCCTAGGCACAGGTGACCCCCGACAGCGACAAGAACAAGACATACTCTGTGGAGTATCTGCCCAAGGTCACCGGGTTGCACAAAGTAAGATGAGGTGTCATGGCTGTTGCTTAGACTGCTCTTCGGGCTTGTGTCAGTATGTGTGTAAGAGGGTATCTTAGGAAGGTTGAATTCTACTCAGTTCTTTGCAATATAAGATTGTTTTTAACTCCATCTGGGTAACAAATGGTTATAGCTACACATCTGGGGTATAGATGTTAAGCTGTGGGTTGTCTTCAATACTTTCTTGATATTCCCCTTTGGGGTGTTCTGGAGAGTCCATCCGTATTGAAGCCTGAGTGTGGAGAGGGCCAGTTGAATATAGTTGAGGCCAATGGCCCAGTCACACACCTGGAGAAATGGTGGGGGTCTAGCCCCCAGGCCCTTTGTCTCGACAACATTTTGAGTTCTGTTTGAGTGGGTGTCTAGTTGGCCTGTAGGACAGGGGTCCAGGGAGTCTTGCAAGAGTGTAGAGTGATCCAGGAGTGTCCCTTTCCTTAAAAGAAAGCCTGCAGCAGGGGCGCCTGGGTGGCACTGCGGTTAAGCGTCTGCCTTTGGCTCAGGGCATGATCCCGGTGTTATGGGATCAAGCCCCACATCAGGCTCCTCCGCTGGGAGCCTGCTTCTTCCTCTCCCACTCCCTCTGCTTGTGTTCCCTCTCTCGCTGGCTGTCTCTATCTCTGTCGAATAAGTAAATAAAATCTTTAAATAAAAAAAAAAAGAAAGAAAGCCTGCAGCAGCACACACAGGTCAATCCCTGCATACCATGCCAATATTTTGAGACAAGACTATACTTACTACCTTGGCCTTTGGTGAATTCACCTGGAATCATGGCTATTGATTTTTCTTAAACCCTGAGGACATCAGGAATTTGGGAAAAAAAAAATCTTGAAGGTAACATTTATGATATGATTAATTTATTCAATTCATATGAAATCCAACTCCATACCCCTTAAAATTTAAAAGATGAGGACTGACTCAGATTTTAGTTGAAAATCTATACTGTATCTCACATGAATGATCTTGGTCCCTTGAAAAACATTTTGACTCTAGGTTTGAAATCCTGGAACTATGCTTTGTACTCTAGAGGGGACAGTGGCCCCTTCTGCAGCTGCCTTCAAGGGTCCAATGTCTACAGATTCAAGTAGAAAGAAGTATTGGTTCGCCTCCTATTCTAGAGGCCACGCTTATCTGATGTAAGCATTTTCAGTTCGCTAAAGGCATGATGTCCCAGGCCCAGCCATGTGGTGGATGGAGCCAGGTGGGAGTCCTATTCAGGCCACTTAACCAGAGCTCCTGGTTCCAGACACCTTTGTGTGGACAGTTAAGAGGATGGAAGAGAAGATTGTCAATGCATGTGGCTTGAGATGGGGTCTCCCTGGGCAGGGAGAAGTGATTATATCACATCTATCTGTCACTCGTAGGTTACAGTCCTCTTTGCAGGACAACACATCTCCAAGAGCCCATTTGAAGTGAATGTCGACAAGGTGCAGGGAGATGCCAGTAAAGTCACCGCAAAAGGCCCAGGCTTGGAAGCTGCCGGCAACATCGCCAATAAGTCCACCTACTTCGACATCTACACAGCAGGTATTGTGGATCAGGCTTTCTTCCAGAGCCTGAGATAATCCTCAGGGACCCCAAGGCTTGGGATGCCTGACCTTTTGTCTTTTAAATCAAACTACCGCCAACAAAAGTGCCCTTTTTAAAGTGTGTTGGTTATGTTTATAGATTTTTCAAAACCAGCTTTTCTTTTCTTTCTCTCTCTCTCTCTTTTTTTTTTTTTTTTAAAGATTTTATTTATTTTTTTGACACACAGAGAGAGCACAAGCAGGGGGAGCAGCAGGCAGAGGGAGAGGGAGAAGCAGGCTTCCTGTTGAGCAGAGTCTGACGTGGGGCTCGGTCCCAGGACCCTGGATCATGACCTGAGCCGAATGCAGACACCTCTAACCGACTGAGCCACCCAAGCGCCCCCCCAAACCAGCTTTTCTTTAAGATCTTACACTCAAGCTTGACTTTGATTATTAATAGTCAGTCAGTTTATGTACACATTTCTGCCTTGGCTAAATAACTGTTTCAAAGAAAGTAAGTTTTAAAAATCATCTACTAGGGGCACCTGGGTGGCTCAGTTGGTTAAGCATCTGCCTTCGGCTCAGATCATGATCCCGGGATCCTGGATGGAGCCCTACATCGGGCTCCCTGCTCAGTGGGGAGTCTGCTTCTCCCTCTCCCTTGGCCCCTCCCCCCCCACTTGTGCGCACGTTCTCTCTCTCTCTGTCTCTCATAAATAAATAAAATTAAAAAAAAAAAAAAAGAATCTCTACTAGACCAAATTCTATGCGAGGTCCAGGGTGGGGGGAGGAATGATAAGACACAATTAAAAAAAAATTTTTTATGATACAGTTCTTGAAATGTCACCTTTCTTTTCAATGTAGAAAAATTTAAAAATAGAGAATGGGAGAAAAAGGAAAGTTTACGAGCCTCCGCCCCTAACCAGAAAACAGTTGTTAGCATCTTGGTGTGGACCTTCTGAGTGCCTGTCTCCTTCCGTCTGCATTTTGCACCTGCACTGATCACAGCAAGTGTTCTGAGAAGGTGACCTGGGCTCCTGGAATGCTTGCTCTCTTCCAGGTGCTGGTGTGGGTGACATTGGTGTTGAGGTGGAGGATCCCCAGGGGAAGAACACTGTGGAATTGCTGGTGGAAGATAAAGGAAATCAGGTGTATCGATGTGTGTACAAACCAGTGCAGCCCGGCCCCCACGTGGTCAAGGTCTCCTTCGCAGGGGACACCATTCCCAAGAGTCCCTTCGTCGTGCAGGTTGGGGAAGGTGAGTGCTGGGGTGGCCAGCTATACCTGCTTCTGGCCTTGAGGCTGACTGTGTGCACAGCTGGGCTCTGAGGCCAGGAGAAGAGTGGGGGCCATGCTGGACTCACGCCTGTCCCCTTTCTGCCAGGGCCCCTTCGGTGGGAAGCGGCTTGCCTTGTCCTCAGGATATTAATACTAACATCTTCCTGTGAGCTGAGCAATGACCTAAGTGCTTCACTTATATTAATTCATTGAATGCTCCCCAAAACACTCATACAGGAGAGTTGTCCTGAGAGATGCAGGACTGAGGCCGTTTGGGCTGTTGGTGTCTGTGGCTGAGGTTAGCAGCTGTGGCACTGCCCCGTGGCCCCCACTGCTTGGCCTTTACTGGCTGCCATGCACTCAGCACCACTGCATCTAATCATTACACCAGTGAGCGTGTTCCATGCACTAGTGTTATCTCCAGTTTTAAGGTATCAGTGGGTACAGACTTCTCCGTAGAAGGAGAACCCAGGTCTCTGTCGACCCCTTAACCCTGCTGCTAAACCCCTCCTGCAGCGAGAGCATGCATTTTTCTCTAACGTTAGACTCTTTTTCCTTCTGACTTGGTTGTTCTTTTTGTTTTGTTTTGTTTTCCAACTCTGCTGCCTTTTCTAACCAATACTTGCCTTTCCCTGTTCTGTCCTCTGCCTCTGCGTCTGTAGAGCTGGCTTCCTCTTCTGAATCCTGCCTCTGGGTCAGCCTGGACCCCGAAGCTGTTGGCTTCCTAACTGAGAGCACTGGCCAGAGGCATCTCGCTGGGTAAGGGCTGGTTGAGTGGGATTTCCATGTCAGTTCTTGTGCTTCCCGCACACATCAGCTGGGCCCATGCTGTTGGTGACCTCAGGACATGACAGTATGGACATCAGCACACTTGTCCAGCCGGACCCCAAACCCGCTCTCTAATTACATTGAAACCTGTCTAAAACATCTCAAAATGATGGAGAATCTGGTGGTTTTCTTTAGCCCCATTTAGTGTTTATATGAACTGAGCAGTTACCCTTTTGATGTTGAGACTATTACCGATGTTCAGAATTTCCATGAGTGTTCGGTTGTTTTTTTTAAGGCACATTAAAACCCTCCGCGGGAAGTCCTGTCATCCTGTTGTGACTTATTTCTGGTATGACCAACTTTTCTCCTTTTGACAAAGAAAAAAAAATAAAACCAACATATTCATAAACAAAACTCTCTTTGACCTAATGCAAGAAAGCATTTTTAACAGCTTTCCTGTTCTAATACTGTTCTCTGACTTCCTCTCACTCGTGGACGATGCTTTTCATCTCTCACGTGTCCATCCATCACTTGTACTATTTAGAATTTAATTGATAGGGGTTTTCTTTTGACGTACTTCCACTACTTAACTGATTTTGTATTAAAAAGAATCATCCCACTTTCACAATGAAAAACCAATGTCACTTGCCATAAAATGTGGCCCTAAACTAATGTTCATCCACGAACCACCTAAAATCCTCTCTAACTCCTAGACGGTGGGCATGTCTTTTCCAGAAGCAGTTGTCTGCCAAATAGCCAGCTGAGGACATCGCAGGGAGGAGGGACCAGGGGAGGCATTATCTTCTTTCTATGGAGTAAAGAGTTTCATCCTCTGGAGTCTGTGATCCCACTCCTGGCATAGAGAACTGTCAAATGTGCAGCCTCAGATTTGGAAAGGAAAAGCTACTTAGTAAACATGACATTTTACCCATTGTTCTCTCATTTCTATACTTAAAAAGGTTCCCTGTGTTGGCAAAGAATCCCTAGAGTACAAGGATGCATTTTATCAACCTTCAAATGACCCCCATGGAATGGTAGTTTTGTGGACCTCTCATGTGGACCTAAGAAATTACTAGAAGCTACTTTGGTCCTTAATTTTTACGCTTCTGACTTTAGGTTTTTAAACTAGATCCAGAAGTCAAATGGAGAGTGGTGTTTATTGCTAATTGTTGCAGTTATAGCCACCCACATTCCGATTACCTGCTGACAGCACTGAAATGTTTGTCTGCCTTGGCCGAGGTGGGGTTGAACTGGTTTCTTTTTGAGCTATCCTCTGGCTCTTCATGTGGAAGACGATCACATTTCAACTTTTAGAAATGGCCGATCCAAAGTTTGGAACATGGTCAGATGTTTTCAAGTGCTGTATTTTCCAAGTAGACTTGAAAAAGTTCGGTCTTCCCAATTACTGGGCCCTTGAGTGTGGCAATGAGATTTAACTCTCCTTTACCACTGAGAGGATAAAAGCCAGGATTCAGCAGGTTCCAGGAGCACAGGGAATGCAGGCTGTGCTTCGCCTTCTTTCTTTGCCAAAGTAACCCCCCCTTCCCCCCCCACCCTGGTCTCTCTGCGGTGTGGCTGGACAAAGTTATGTTGTGTCCTTATTTGCTAGCCTGGTGTGCTCCCTGAGCAGGACCCCTGGCCTCGGGCAGCTGCTGCAGACTCTCTGTGCAGAGCAAACATTTTCTTGGCGGGTGGCTCGAAGTTACCTTGGCTTGCTTAGCTCTAACAAATGAAAGGTTGAATTGATGTCAAAACTGTGTTTGCAGCCTGTAGTCCAAACGCCTGCCGGGCCAGTGGCCGAGGCTTGCAGCCCAAAGGCATCCGCATCCGGGAGACTGCAGACTTCAAGGTTGATACCAAATCAGCTGGAAGTGGGGAACTCGGTGTCACCGTGAAGGGTCCTAGTAAGTGCTCCTTTGTTTCCCCATCTCAGCTGTGACTTGGGCCGGCTTTGCAGCCATGGCATATGGATTTCATCCCACAGCCAGTTTTGATCGATTCCAGAAAGAGCTGTGTCAAAGAGTTGAGGCTATCTGGGCTCCGTGGGGAAGGAGGCAGTGATTGATTAGTTACGTCTGCCCTGGGTGCAGTGGGACCAGTGGTGGCTTGACAGCCTCCCATGTTAAGGCTTCTGGGAATAGAAAAAGCAGTGATGTAATGGAGTTTGGGAAGTGCTATCCTTGGAATGACAACCTGAAGTGGCTTATTTTTTATTTGAGGAAACGTGGGCTTGAGAGAAAGGGTCTTGCCCAAGGTCACACAGCTCGTAAGCATCTGAGCTGGAATTCAAGCACAGTCTGCAAAGCCAGTAATTTTCCCACTACAGGTTACATTTTATAGACTATGAAATTATGCCAAGTACCTAATTACTATGATCAGTGCTTATAGAAGGAAAATAAAATTCCCTAAGATTAAGTTTTCTTTGTAGATAAATGCTGTTCGTGGAGGGGTGGGTTGCACTCTGCAACTCCTTCTTCTTCCCTTTTCGGGAAAGGAGACCGCAGACGTGAGGATGAGTGTCTGCTCTGTCCGTGTTTGCCCCTGCCACGGAGCAGCAGCCCTGCGTTTCTGGCTGCAGGCATAGCAGCCCTCAGTGGGCTCATGCCTCCTGGGAATGTGGGTGGCCTCTGCGTTGCCCCCCACCCCCTGTATCCCCAACAGGCTGGGCGGGAGTGTGGTGAGCTCCAGAAAGTTAATATTTGATCTCAGAGCACCAAGCTGTGGGGAAGGCTGTGTTCAAAGGGTGGCCAAGGTTCTAGACTGCCCAGACCTGGAGCCAGGCTGCTCAGGGGCTGCCCTCCCCGCTGGCTTGTTGCTACAGGAGTCAAGGAGGCGGTTTTTTGTTTTTGTTTTTTTCCCTGACCTTGGATTCTGGCTTGACTAAGTGGCTTTCCCAGTCAGACCTCAGGGCTCCACATAAAACAAGTTCCTACCTGATGGCTTGGTGTGGAGTTGGTGGAACAGCACCTGAAACCTGTCCTCTTGTAGATAGCACATGGGAGCTTTCTCACGTGTGCCGTCCAGCTCTATAAAAGATGTGCCAGGACAGTACGCTGAAACCCATGCCAGATACTCGTAAGGGCTCCGTCCCTCCTCCGGTTGTGAGAGGCTAAGACAGCTAGCTATGATCGTTAACAGAAATTAAGATATGACTCGATTTGTCTTTACACAGACCCAGGAGGTCGAGGACCTCTTGGCCCCCACCTCTATATAAGGCTCTCAGAGAGTCTTCGAAAGCCGGTGAGCTGGGAAATCTTCCTTTTCCAAAACCACCCTTTAACGCAGAGATGGATCTATTTTTAGGCTTGGATTAATCTCCCAGGTTTTGAGGGTGTCACTTTCCGAGGCAGCCCACTTGGCTTCCCTGTGTGGCTGATGGCTTATGGCTATTGCTGCCTTTCTGTTCTTGTCTTTTCGATTCTTGCTGTGAGCCTGGAATTGCTTTGGAAAGATGGTGTGCTTTCTTCCCACAGAGGGTCTGGAGGAGCTGGTGAAACAGAAAGGCTTTCTGGATGGAGTCTATGCGTTCGAGTATTACCCCAGCACCCCGGGGAAATACAGCATCGCCATCACATGGGGGGGACACCACATTCCAAAGAGGTGAGTCTCCAGCTGGAGTCGCGTCTTCTCTGGAGACGTGCTCGGCCCAGGGCAGGCTCACGGTAGTGGCTTCCCGGGCTGCAGGAGGGAAAGAGATTGCTTTGTTGAAAACTTTTTTTTTTTTTTTTTTTCGGAACAGCACACAGACATTTGGCCTGTTCTCAAAAACAGCAGAAAGTCACTGTGGTTTCGGTTGCCTTGCTTTAAATCAAATGCCGGTGGTATGGGGCTGGGGGCGGCAGGGAAGCCAGAAGGAGCAGTAATAGAGAGCAAATGGGCTGTGTGTCTATACACCCTTATATAAACTAAGATTCTCTTTCTTTCAATGTGTGCCTCTGTTCGGGAATGCCATGGGGGTGAAAGCTGCCATGGTTTACATTAAAATTCTCTACGTGAGAGCAGTCAGGAGCCCAGGGACGCAGTCTACAGCTCTGCCCTGTGGGCATCATGGTTACCCTCCCCTGTTCGTGTGTTTCCCAGCTCCCCTGGGGCAGCTTTAAACTCTGAATAAATTCCATTTACCTTGAGAAATAGCTGGATGATAGGGTTCTGAGAATCTAAGCAAACTTTTTTTTTTTTTAAGATTTTTTTTTTTTAAAAGTTGGGGCACCTGGGTGGCTCAGTCCGTGAAGCGTGTGCCTTCGGCTGAGGTCGTGATCCCAGGGTCCTGGGATCGAATTTCACATCAGGCTCCCCGGGGAGCCTACTTCTTCCTCTACCTCTGCCCCTCTCTCTCTCTCTGTTTCTCATGAATAAATGAATAAAATCTGTAAAAAAAATAAAAAATAAAAGTAGATGTATTTTAACAATCTCTACACCTAACATGGGGCACAAACTCACCCCCAAGATCAGGATCTACATGCTGTACCAGCCGAGCCAGCCAAGCGCCCCCTTGGCTTTTTTTTACTCTCCTATACTAAAGTTAAAGCTCATTCGTTTAAAAAATAATAATAATAAAGCTCATTCGTTTATGTGTGAAATAAATAGTTTTCTTCTTACAATATGTTTTTTGAGATTTTACATATTTATTTTAGAGAGAGAGACAGAGCACAAGTGGGAGGGGCGAAGGGGGAAGGAGAGAGAAAAATCTCAAGCGGAGTCCACGCTGAGCGTGGAGCCCAGTGTGGGGCTCGATCCCAGGATCCTGAGATCACGACCTGAGCTGAACCAAGAGTTAGACACCCAACCGACCGCACCACCCAGGCGCCCCTTGTTCATATACTATACGCAGGATATAGGAAAGTAGGCACTCTCTTACCTTCCAGGGCTCACAGTCTGGTGAGCCCTACACTCAAAGGTGAAGGATCAGAAGGATAGCGTGAGGCAGGGTGTCTTGAGTGCCCAGCTAGTGGCCACCTGAGTGCCCCAAGGCAGCCATAGTACGTTATATTGTTGACATAACAATGGCTATGGGGGCACCTGTGTGGAGGAAGGACTTGGCTGGACGTTGTGACTCTAGGTAAAAGGAGTGGAAAAAATATGTGTAAACAGCTTATGGCTGTATTTAGTCCCTTCTTTGCTCGTCTTTGATGCTTTTTGTTCCTTTTCTTCTAGCCCCTTTGAGGTTCAAGTTGGCCCTGAAGCAGGCATGCAGAAAGTTCGTGCATGGGGCCCTGGCCTCCACAGTGGGATTGTCGGGCGGTCGGCGGACTTCGTGGTTGAGTCTATTGGCTCTGAAGTGGGGTCTCTAGGTAGGTGGAAGCAGCTTCTGGAGGGCTGAGATGACATGAGGCTTGGTCCCAGTGTCAGACTGAGAGGTGGGGCCTCCTCCAAGCCTTTTTATCCTTAGCCTCCTGGCCTCCTGATCCCCCAAGTCCAACTCTTGATACCACTGTGGGATTGCAGTTTTCATTTTCCTCTTGCCCTTCAAGTTGCCCTCTGCCTCTTCATTCATTCATCTGCTAAACCCCAAGGTAGAGGCCTTCTGTGGATTTTGTGCTTGAAACAGTGCTGGGAACACAGGAGGCACTCAGCAAATATTGTTGACTGATTCTGAGTTTAGAGTTTAGATGATTAAATGAATTTTGCTGAAATTACATATTTGGAGAATAAATATTCTTTGGAGCAGAAAAGCATGGTTGAAATACACATCTGATGTATATAGGATCACTTTAGAACAGTGGTCAGTAAACCTGCTCTAATAAGGCCCAGAGAGCAAATATTTTAGTCTTATGGGCCATATTCTCCTTGCTGCAGCCAGAGAAAGGACCTACGTGAAGGAATGTGGCTATGTCCCAGCAAAGCCTTATGTACGGAAACAGGTAGTGGGTCAGTTTGGCCCACTGGCCATAGTTTGATGACTATCTGTTTTAGGTAATAAAAATAAGCCAACTGGGAAAAAGAAGAAATCAGCTTTAGTGTTTCCTTCTAGAGAAAGAATTAATGTTTTGGTATGATATTAAACCTTTCGGCATATTCTTCTAGGCTTTTTTCTATACATGCACATATAAATATTAATCTAAAAATATCTAGGGATAATCTTTCTATCTTCCTGCCTCAGATAATGATAGGCTATGTCTTGATTTTCCATGGCTTCTCTGGAATTCTGTTGCATGGGTATGTCTACCGTTAGGCTCTCCAGTTATTTCCACGGTTTTCCTGTAGAAACAGAGCTGAGTACATCTACTTTGTATCTAACTGCTTACGCATATCCTTGATTATTTCCTTCAGACGAGAGCCCGGAAGTGGATTTGATGGGGCAAAGGGTGGGCATTGATTTAAGGTTTTGGTTGACCTTCCTTGTTAGATGATGTTTAAAACAAAACAAAACAAAAAAACAAAAAGCAGTATAAAATCCAACCTTCCACATCTACTGAAGACTCAGTAGGCTTGGTTTTGTGGGAAAGGGACACAGATTTCAGTCTTCTGGCTGATATTTGCTTTGAGGGAGTGAGCTGGTTGTAGCATAGAATAGGTTCTTTCCACCATGCAACCAGGGGGTCCGTCTCATCCTGTCCCCCAGGCTTTGCCATTGAAGGCCCCTCCCAAGCGAAGATTGAGTATGACGACCAGAATGATGGGTCATGTGATGTCAAGTACTGGCCCAAGGAACCTGGCGAATATGCTGTTCACATCATGTGTGATGATGAAGACATCAAGGACAGCCCATACATGGCCTTCATCCACCCGGCTGCAGGAGACTACAACCCGGATCTGGTGAGTCTGTTTGTCATGTTCTGGGGCTCTCTTCCTGGCTCCTGGCCCTCTCTGTGGTACCCAGCGTGTGACCCTAAGCAGCATGCTGAGGGATGGCAGTGAGGAGCCATGTAGAGCTTAGGAAGGACGCTGGTCTGAGTTGGAACCCTGATAGTACCACTTAGTACTTTTCTAATGCTGGGCAAGTCACTTACCTCTCTGACTCTGGATTCTTTCTCTTTAAAATGGGAATGATAGCAGTGTCTGCTTCCCAGTGTTTCTGGGATGATTCAAGGAGCTAACGTGCATAAAGACAGCCCTTAGCCCAGTGCTACTCTTCATAAATGAAAGGTGTTTTTTTTTTCTTCCCAGCTCCCTTCTCTTAAATCGGAGCAGTGTTTCTAAAAGCTTCTGTCACACTCTTAGGAGGCTGATCAGCATCGAGTTGGAGGCAGCCTGGCTGCTAGGAGGAGGCCTCCACACCCCCATTGTGCTGCCCTGGCCCGCACGGGCAGCTATTTGTAGGCCGGTGTTGGTCTGGGCCGGTTGCTATTTCTCCTTGGCCAACGGCTGGTCCTTTGTCCTCTGGAAGCTGTAAACCTTTGGAATGTCTGTGGTAAAGGTTCTGAGCCCCCTCAATGTGGGAACATTGAAGCTGGTCATGGCTGGAGATCTCTGCCCTGGTTATTAGAAGTTGTCTATACCTGCTCAGAATAAGGCAAGGAGCCCCAGGCTAGTTTGGGGCTTGGTTTTCGAGAGTTTTCTTCCTCCTGGGAGGTGAATGATACTGTTCTGAGTTTTTGACGGACACCTTCAACATCCTGTTACGCAGGTACTGTGGAACCAGACACAGGTGGTTCTGTTATCTTGTTCCCTGGTCACTGGTCGTGACATAGGGGTTTCGTGGGGGCATGCACAGAAAGAGAATCATTATTGGCCCTCTGCCGCAGGTCCAAGCCTACGGGCCAGGTTTGGAGAAAGCTGGGTGCATTGTCAACAACCTGTGTGAATTCACCGTGGATCCTAAGGATGCTGGAAAAGCTCCCTTAAAGATATTTGCTCAGGTGAGTTTCCAGGGGCCACTTTGCAGGTAATTATCAGGCGGCACCATCTGTCACTGTAATGGCAGGTTGCTCAGTTTATCTGACCCTCAATTTATTCATCCACACATTGGGAATAATAAGAATGTTTATCTCTTGGGGTTATGTGAGGATTAAATGGGATTCTACTATGTAAAGCAGGTTGCTTTTTTCGTCTTTATGATTTGTATTCTTTGGAAACAAGGCCTGATTTCAAATTTCCCTGTACATGTCCTTTAGTGTGGCCAAAGCTACCTAGGCCATGACCAGAGGTTTGGAAATAAGAATTTATTAAATATGTTTATCTAATCTAATTGAGTTTAAATGGAAGAATTAAAATTAAGGTTTTTTAAAGATATACTTATTTATTTTAGTGAGAGAGAGAGAGAGCAAAGCGTGTGCGAGCACACACCTGAGTGGGGGAGGAGCAGAGGGAGGAGAGAATCTCAAGCAGATTCCCGCTGAGCATGGAGCCTGATGCCGGGCCTCAGAGATGGTGACCTGAGCCGAAATCAAGAGTCAGACACTTTATCAGCTGAGCCACCCAGGCGCCCCCAGATTAAGAATTGTTGAGTGGTCATGGCTTTCTATTAGGGTCATTTGCTCTTATGAAAAACAAATAAATACAGGCAGTGTTTTATCACCTGTGGTAATGGCATTGTGTGAGAGTGCCTATCATAGTTGTTCTCTGTTTTGTCGGGTGGGTGGTGACTTGCTGGTCTTGGGAAGCCATGGCGGCCCTGTTTGATGAAGACTGTGTGAGGGCCAGTTTCTGTTCTTCGCCCCTGCTCTTTTGCAGGATGGGGAAGGGCAGCCCATTGACATCCAGATGAAGAGCCGGATGGATGGCACATACGCCTGCTCGTACACCCCGGTTAAGGCCATCAAGCACACCATCGCTGTGGTCTGGGGAGGCGTGAACATCCCATACAGCCCCTACAGGGTAGGTTGTGAAGCATAATCCTGGCTATTGTAGGAAAAAGCCAAGTCCTTTGGTGGGTATGGGCTCCATGCTAACTAACAATGTTTCACTGGGTCCAAGTGGAAGAAAACTTGGTTATAACTTTCTGCCATGTTCTCTTTAGGTTAGTATCGGGCAGGGTAGCCATCCCCAGAAGGTCAAGGTGTTTGGGCCAGGCGTGGAGCGAAGTGGACTGAAGGCAAATGAGCCTACGCATTTCACAGTGGACTGTACTGAGGCTGGAGAAGGTGAGAGGGGGCTTACCCCAGTGCGGTAATTGCTGCTCCTCGAGGAAGAATGTTCTTTTCATAGCGTTGGAAGAGCAGTGAACTTTGAGCCAGAAAGTAGTGCACCTGAATAGGTAATTGTTCATCTAATGAGCGTCTGTGGCAGTTCCTTGGTGATCTTTGCTAATCCTCCATCTGTTCTCCAAAGCCCTGACTTAGCACCATCCCTTTGTCAGGCTTGTTACTGGAAACTTCCCAACTGCTTTTTTGGGGTGTTAGCTGAGCTGAGCTGGAAGCGATTGCATGGGACATGCTGTTTCTTGTACACTGGTGCGCTCATAAGCTGGTCTATTCCAGGTGATGTCAGCGTTGGCATTAAATGTGATGCCCGGGTGTTAAGTGAGGATGAGGAAGACGTGGACTTTGACATTATTCACAACGCCAACGACACGTTTACGGTCAAATATGTGCCTCCTGCCGCCGGGCGATACACTATCAAAGTTCTCTTTGCATCTCAGGTGTGTGTTTGGGCCTGGGTTCTTTCTGGCCACCTGTGTGCATATTTCCTTTTTGTTTTTTGTTTTTTGTTTTTTTTTTTTAGCAATAGGGCAACATCTTGAGAATTCTGCTCAGGTTTTCCTCACTGGTTCCTGAAAACCATGAGGGGGAAAAAAACCCCCAAAAAACAAAAAATCACCCAGAACTAAATTATTGCCATTTTCTAACAAAAGTGAGGCACAGTGTATTCAGTGGTTGTTGGAGGGCTCTGGAAGGAGACTGGTTTATTATAAACATTCGTCAAGTTTTTGATTGAAACATAATGAACTTCTAGACTGCTTTGAAGCAATGGCTTTGGCCTTGGCCCTTAAACTTTTATGGGGAGAGGAGCTTTGAACTTTCAAATTGAGTTCATATTTAGGTGTGATAGGTGAGGATAAGGCGAGCAGTACCTAAAATAGGGAACAGTGGAATCCTGGTGATTCCAATTAACCTCACATAAGGATAGGAATCTCAGGAGAAAATTCTGTGCCTGAAGGTGTCGGTCTTGAGTTGACTTCATCCAGTTAACCTCTTCTGCCTTTATTTTGATAATCTGCACCATTCTTTGTGAAGAATTATAATCCTTCTGTTTCTGATCAGTTCCTCGAATTCCCCAAACCTTAGCTCCAAGCTGTACCTGAGGACATGTCCTTTCCCCCAACCCTGTATGTTATTGTCATTTTGGGTTTTATTCTTGGTAGGATTATTTGCATCCTGAGTACTCAACCTTTAGCGTTAAAGGCTCAGAGTTTTCAGATTCATTTGTAGGAAACCTTCTTTCAGCTGTGCAGTAAGCAGGTCAAAGCCTGTGATGGAGGGGCCCAGGCATTCGTAAGTGACCCTTGGTGACCCCTACCTGAGGCTAGAATACAAAGACTTGACCCATGGGGACAGAAGTTTGCCTGCCACCTGCCAGAGTCATAGAGGTCTCCCCCTTTGCATTGGGCAGAAGGCTAAGCTCTGGCAGACAGTTCAGGGGCTTTCCTACTGAGATGGTGTCTCCCCCACAGGAAATCCCCGCCAGCCCTTTCAGAGTGAAAGTTGACCCTTCCCATGACGCCAGCAAAGTGAAGGCAGAAGGCCCGGGGCTCAGCAAAGCAGGTAAGAGAGCACGCGTGAAAGGCCATCCCGGAGGCCTTCTGAGGGCCAGTGACAATGGGCATGTTTGGCCCGGGGACCTTGAGGGACTCGCCTCCACCCAAGGCAGGTATTCTTTTGGGGCTCCCATTCAGCAGGGGCAGCGCTCCTGCCTGAGCTGTTGGCAGTGCTCCTGTGCACCAGCCCCTGTCGCCGACTGCCTTGCTAGAGCTGGTGCTGATGAACCCGTCAGACTGGTTGTAAGAGTGAAACCGCTCTAGCCAGGCCTGTCTCCTCACTTCACAATCTGTCCTTCCAGGTGTGGAAAACAGGAAACCAACCCACTTTACGGTCTACACCAAAGGGGCCGGAAAAGCCCCGCTGAACGTGCAGTTCAGCGGCCCCCTCCCTGGAGATGCCGTGAAGGACTTGGACGTCATCGACAATTACGACTACTCCCACACCGTTAAATACACACCCACCCAGCAGGTAGGGTCCTTCCCATTGCCCTGTCCGCTGGCCGCTTCCGCCTCGGAGCTGTGCTGGGCCCTTCGGACACCAAGGCTGTGATCTGTGCTCTGCCGAGGTGCTCCTGTGTGGGCAACGGCTCTTCATGCCTGTCATTCTGAGCATCTCCGGGAGGGCTGGCAAGAGCCCTGGTTGGTTCTGTGAGGAGACCCTGAAGGTTTCCCTGAGAACAAGCAGGAGGCTAGCCCGTCTCTCCCCATTCCAATCTCCCACCTCCATTTTGGGTTTTAGCAGAAACAGTGAGCTCTTGAAATTCAGGACCTAGTATCTTCCTCTTATTCCACACACTCTCCCATCCTTACCGGCTGCCCTTCATTCAGTCTTTTCTTAATTACTCACAGGGGAGGAAGGGCGGCACCTTTGTGTTTTCTTGCTGGCCCTTTTTACAAGGTGGTGGAGTGGGTCTCCTCAAAAAGCCAGTTCATGGGCGCCTGGGTGGCTCAGTCAGTTAAGAGTGCCTGCCTTCGGCTCAGGTCATGATCACAGGGTCCTGGGATCGAGCCCCACATTGGGCTCTCTGCTCAGCAGAGAGCGGGCTCAAAAAGCCAGTTTCAGCCCTTAGGCCCGAAATACTATCTAGGGCCTCAGATTGTCCCCTTTTACAAAGTCAGGAACACAGACAGGATCTTATGATCCAGGCCATTTTGCTCTTGATTATTTTAGGCAAGAAGCACCTAAAAATGACCTTTCTGTATGAATTCATGTTAATTTGTTCAAAATTGGGCTTTGCTTCATGGCCACACCTCTGGGGTGTGAGATAACCCAGAAGAAAAGCCTGGATTTTACTTTTTTTATGCATAGCGTTCTACACAGTCATTCCAAACCTCTCATTTCTTCTTTCCTGAGGAAAATAGTCCCCCTGGTGTGAGGTACCCTTTGTGAGAGAACAGGGGGGATGCTTTCTGTAGAACACCAGGAGAGAAGCGTCACTCCAGCCTGGCCCTCAGTGAGGAGCTGCCCAGAGTCTAGTGGGAAGGAACGAGGGGTCCGGTGCAGGTGTCCCCTTGCACTGGGGGCTACATGTCCTTGGAGATGGACTCTTTGGAGGTGGGAGGGGTTCTCTGGGGTGAGTTCTTATATGCCACAGTACAGCTGTGGCCTCATATATCCAGATGTGCTTCTTCCTGTGGTTTTTGTTCTTACCTTAACGAGGGGTTCATTATTAGTGATGGTAAAAATACTTTTGTAGGTATGATACTCTTTTCTCATCAGGATACTCAGTGCTAGGTGGGTAATTATTTTCCTGCTGATGCTTCAGAGGGCTGGCAGGAGCCTCACCATTGGGGGCACAAGCTTGACATCATCCTTTCTGCCAGTTCTCCCCATTCCTTAAGAAAAGGCACCAGAAAGCATGGCCATGCACACTGGTCGAGGTCACAAAGTCTTAGACTCTTCTAAAAACATCTTGCTTTGTCCTATATCTATAAACCTTTTTGGGTTTTGGTTGAGCCACTAGAAAGTAAGTTGCAGACATTAAGACAGAGTCAGGTTTTGTCCTGGACCTGCAGAAAGGGCTTTAGAATGTATTGCCCTGGACACCCCAGCCGCCATTTGGGGCAGAGGTGGAGGCTAGAGAGGGAGGCGTCTTACTTCGAAGGCACCCCAAGGTCAAGTTCATTCATTTCTTGGTGAGGCTCAGTGGCCACCTGGGGCTTTGCTCACATGCTGTGTGTCATATGTCCAGGGATCCTGGCAGTCTTGGTGTCAGTCCCTGCCTCCAGTGTGAATGGCTCGCATGGTGCCTCTCTGGTCCTTCTTGTTTAGTGTTTAGAACAAGGTTTACGGTTTCATTTTTTGGGCAACTTGGAGTTCTGCATATTTCTCTGGCAAAGAAAACAGATTGAATTTCTTCTCTTGGACTGTGAGTTCCCCAAGGATGGGATATCATGTCCTGTATATATATGTATGTCATATGTATCTTTCCATCCCCGGTCTTGAGCACAGGGCCTGATGCTGTAGGTTCTCCACGTGGATTTATGGCTTAAAGCATGAATACACAAAGTTGAGCCTCTATGCACAAGCAGAGACAAGAGAAGAACTTTGTAGGGACAGTGGGGCCAACACGTCCTCATCCACCTTTGATCTCTCTTTTCTGAAGAGCGGCATACTGCTCAAGATTGGGTTAAATAAGCTTGCCTTTTGAGCTGCGCCCTTGGATGTGGTTAAGAGGCCTGGGTCAGCCCAGAAGGCCGTGCCCAACATGGAAGCAGGGAGCGTACTTTGAGGGGATGCCCAGAGGTGCACCTTCTCGTGGTGGTTTTAGGGAGTAACAGGCTGGAATGTTCCAGAAATGTAGTTGTTTGGTGTGTGTGGAGAGACAGTGGTGGGTCCTGGCCCAGGGGGAGCGTGTTGCTCTCAGAATACAGACCATGCTGTGTGAGGAGCTGTCCCCTGCGGGGTCTCTGGGCCACAGCTTGAAGATACCTGCTGACCTGTGGTGGACCAGTCATAGTCTTGTTGGAAGGCAGTGGTCAGAGCTCTTTTTGCCTTGGTGGAGTGTCACTTATTGGGCTGGGGCTTAAGGATCCTCCCAAAGGTCAGACAAAGTCTTGATTTTATGGAAGGGAGATCACACAGTGCCATATTCTTCCAAGGATTTTGCCTTCTGTGCTCTCGGTTGTCCATGACCTCAACAGACTTGGGTTTCTCACCCCATATTCCCTCATATCAAGCGAGTGCTTTGAGAAGCTGATGGCAGCAGCTCCATGACCCACCAGGTCAGAAGCCACTGGGAATCGAAAACCCCACATACTTCCTGGGGGTGCCTCGAGGAGACCCTGTGGGTTCACTGAGCCTCCCTGACTGTCCCGGGGATCTCTGGAGGAGGGGGCTGTGGGTAGCTCACTTGATCCTGTCCTCGCCTGAGCTCTTGGGTCAGAGTCTATGTTCGTGTGTTGTACAGGGTGGGATTAAGGTCTCAGAGGCACAGAGGGGAGAGAATAAAACTGTCCTGCAGTCAGCAAGGTCGTGAAATGCACCGGTAGTCCGCTCAGACATTCCTGATGTTGCTCCCCCTACCCCTCTGGGGGAAAAGCACAGTCTGTCCTTAGCTGGGCCCCAGAGGAAACCTTAAAGTGCTATAGGCCATTGCAGGTGTAAGTCCCTTAAGATTTCTTCCTCCCCCTTATTAGGTNGTTTTTTTTTCCCCTTGGGTTTTTTTTTTTTTTTTTTTTTTTTTTTTTTATGATTGGTAATGAGAACACACTTTCTTTTATGGGATGGATAGACTTAAAACTGAAAGAGGACTTTTCCCTCTCCTGTGGCCCTCCGGAGATGCAATCAGAAGACTTCCAGGGCTGGTGGAGAAGGTTTTTCCATGACCCAATGTCAGCCATGAGGCCTCTCCCTCAAGGAGTTAGGCTTGTGGGCAAATTGGAGCTTGGGAGGAGCTGGCATGAGGGGAATGCCATGGTAGCTGAAGCCGCAAGTCACTCCCTGACTTCTTATTACAGAGAGACCTGTTCTGTCCTGGGCTGGCTCTCAGCTCTGTTGGATCCGACCCGTGCACGTTCTACCATGAAAAGTTACACCCTCGAGGCAGGGGGCCAGTGGGTTTGTGTGCACTGCCAGTAAATCCTGGAGAATCAGTCCTCCCTTCTTCATTGATGCAACCAATTTTTTTCTTGGCTTTGCCCCCCTTTTTTATTATGAAAAGCATTGTGAGAAAATACATGTGGGCCAAAAGCTACACCCATTTAACACTTGATTGCTGACAGCTTTCAGTAGAGCCTGAATTCTGGTGAGCCCCCCCCTGGGTTCTTGGGGGCATCACCTCTCCGTCCACGGCCTTTTACGTTATGCCCGGGGAGTTTGAGGTGAGGGAGGGCTTCGTCTACTGAGACGGCTGTGGGCTTTCTTGGAGCCTGGGTTTGGCAGAGGGGGTTGCTTAGCCGACGGGAGAGGGGAAGCCAGCAAGGGAGTGGGCTGGGACCGGCGGAGGAGAGCCGCATACCGCGCTCCCATGGCCCCCCGAGGCTGCGAACACAGGGCCTGCCAAACCCACAGGCGGGATTCCCTTCACACTTGCAGCCTTTCTTTCCTTGACATACATGTGGGAGTTTGGAGGCTGCACTAGTGTGCAAATCCCTCTCACAGTCTAGTGGCCTGAAATTGATTTCTGAGACAAAGAAAGAGCTGGATTTGTTCAGGGAGAGGCTCCCGGAGCCAGCAGCTTTGCCCATGGCTGGGGTCAGGTGTGTGCTGGGCAGGAGGTAGTGCGACTGAGCAGCTGGGACGCGGGTCTGGGAGCCGTGGCCGTGAGGTCCAGCTCTCACGCTTATCAGGCCTGGGATTTGGGGCAAGTGACTCTACCTCCCTGAGCTGTACTTTCCTTTCCTGGAAAAATGGGGACGACAGTGGGAACCACCCCTTCAGACTGTTTGGAGATCGAGTCAAGGAAATGCTTAAAAGCACAGCGTGCAGTATGCTTATTAAGTCGCCCCTGCTGTTCTTCGCTGCTCTGGTTTTATCTAACTTCTCGGTTGTTTGTGCCACGGGGCCAGAAGCTTAGAGATGTCTTATGTCTGTGGTGTCTCTAAATCTGCTGGTGTCAAATGCCCCATGTCTCTGGAAGAATGAAAGATCTGGAGGGCAGGTTTAAACAACAAGTTACGGGGCGCCTGGGTGGCTCAGTTGGTTAAGCAGCTGCCTTTGGCTCAGGTCAAGATCCCAGAGTTCTGGGATTGAGTCCCACATCAGGCTCCTTGCTCTGCGGGGAGCCTGCTTCTCCCTCTGCCTGCTGCTCCCCTTGCTTGTGCTCTCTCTCTCTGACAAATAAATAAAATCTTTTTTAAAAAAATAAAATAAAGATAAACAGCAAGTTAGATGTTGGTGCCTAAAGGTGCACTTGTTTCCTCTTGTTCCAGGGCAGCATGCAGGTGCTGGTGACGTATGGAGGCGACCCCATCCCTAAAAGCCCTTTCACCGTGGGCGTGGCCGCTCCGCTGGATCTGAGCAAGATCAAAATTAATGGGCTGGAAAATAGTAAGTGTGTGGATGCAGGGAGACGGGTCACTGAAGACCACCCACCAGGGCTGCCAGTTAGATTTCTTTCAAAGACAATTTGCAGGGTAGCAAACTCTGCCTTAAGAGATCTTGCAGTAGGACAGACGTGGGTGTGAACTGGGGCCGTGCAGCGGGGTCGCCCTGTGACCCTATGTGCGCTTAACCTCCCTGAACCTCTGTCTCCTCATTTGGACAGTGGGGGAGGGGTGGTCAAGAACACTGACATTCATGGGAATATTTTGAAAGGTAAATGAGCTCATAATTCAGGGGCTGGCACGTCGTCAACCCTCAGTAACTGCTGGCATCGCAGCTGGATGTTTTCATTGCAAAGGGAAGTTGGGACGTGTTGCCTTCTGGTGACTTTGTACTGTGCTAGCTGTCCTTGGCCACGGGAGCCACATGAGGGTGGACAGTCGAGCTTAAAAGCCAACTCCCCGGCACTCAGAAACCGCGACTCTGATGCAACCCCCACCCCTACCCCCATATTTTAGCTTGGTAGATATCTTGTGAGTATAAGCTCATCTCATTTATTTTAAAATGTTTTCACTTGTTGTATTAGGGAAAATTCCAAACATAGGAAAGTAAAGACGGTAGTAGACTATGAACACTGATGTACTGATCACTCAGCTTCCGAAGTTCAACACACAATCATAAAATTCTTTCTTTTCTTTACAGAAAGTAATGCATAAATCCATTTTCTTCTTAAAAACACCACCGTTGAGAGCAAACTCCACTCTCTCCCTCACCTCTTAATCTTCCTAGGGTGAATCAAAATTACCTGTTCAGTTTCTATCCTTCCAGACCTCCTCTCTACCTCTGTACGTGCATATGCACCCACAGCAGACATTTGGCAATGTTCATTTTGCATTAAAGTCATGCCGCTACACCTGTGTGTCTGCTGCCTGCCCTTTGACATGAGCACATGAGCAGTGCATCTTGGAGAACATTCACACCTATGTCCCCTTGTTGGCACAAGCTGCCATGCGGCCGAAACCTGGCCACTCCTTCGTGGCACACATTCACCTGATTTCAGGGTCATGTGGGGCTCAGCGCATACCCCCCGTGCAGGCCTCTTTGGTCTCAGTGGACCATCGATGAGCACCTTCACTGACCTGTGACTCAAATGCACAAGTTGTGAATGAGGCCACCTCCCAGCTATGGGCTCTCTGAAGCTGTCCCTGGAGGGCAGCCAGCTCCAAGCATATGAATGTCACTGGGCAGTCCTTTCGTATGTCTCCTTACTGCTGCTTCCTCTAAGACAACGAGGGCTTCAGTTCCAGACCAGGAAAAGCAAAATGCTGATTAGGAAAAGCCTTTGGGCCATGGTGCTCTGAGGCCTCCCTGCTTGTGTTTCGGAGGCTCTGTACTGCCCTGGAGTCAGGATTTCCCTGGCTTGTAGGGGGGAGTCCTATGCTTCCAGCGCTGTCATTTTGGTTCAAAGTCCTTTCCCTTTTTTTGTCAAATACAACACATGGGTTTTCTGTGGCCCTGTTTTGCAGAGACCTTTCAAATACCAGCGCAGTACAGAGAGTCAGTTCTTCAGACTCGCTTCGGTGCCCCTGCATTGGTCAGCTCTGTGACCTTTGCCTTGTTGGCTGTGGGTTTAAATTTGCTGCCAAGAATTAGTAAATAAAACATTGGCTCATGGGAATGTTTTGGTATAAAGTTAACACCAAAAGTAAGCAAAGGAGGGAGGACAGTGTCAGATTATAATTTACTAGTTGGCAGAGCAGACTGTGGGGTCCAGTAAATTTACGCGTGGGTCCCACCTTTGTGGTCTGCTGCGTATGGACGCATCCTGGACACATTCCTTAACCTCGGAGCCTCGGTTTTCCTATCTGCTGAAGCCCTTGGTAACTAATAAATACCCTATAGGGTTGTGGTAAAAATTAAAGGAGGTGATGTGCTGTACTCAGGCCTGGGGATGAAGTGCGGTCATTAAGTAACCAACCATTATTGGTTTTTAACCCATCATTATTGTATCAGTAAAGTGTCAGCCATCATTGTTATTAATATCATCAGAGTTAGTAGCTATCCTGGTAGTGGTTGTTAGCCAGGTAAACGCTGATTATCTTGTCTCAGTCTTGCTTCTTGTCCTTGGTATCCGCCCTTGGTAATGCGTCATGTCCAGGGAACCTTCATTGTTCTGCTCTCAGTCGTTCTTGCTGCTGAAAAGGGCCAGCTCATCACTTGGGTGTGTCCCCCTTTTCCAGGAGTCGAAGTTGGGAAGGGTCAGGAGTTCGCCATCGACACGAAGGGGGCAGGAGGCCAGGGGAAGCTGGATGTGACAATCCTGAGCCCCTCGAGGAAGGTTGTGCCTTGCATGGTGGCGCCCGTGGTGGGCCGGGAGAGCAGCACGGCCAAGTTCATCCCTCGGGAGGAGGGGCTATATGCCGTAGACGTCACCTATGATGGACACCCTGTGCCTGGGAGCCCCTACACGGTGGAGGCCTCATTGCCACCAGATCCCACCAAGGTCAGCTTTCGTTTCTGTACGGACACTTGTCTCCTGTTGTCAAATAGAACACTGTAGTCCTTCACCAATCCTGCTTGACCAGGACCTGTAGAAAATCATTTTCTGAGGAAAGTCCATTCTCAACGGCTGCCAGTAGTTTTCTCTCCTACAATTCAGCTGGAGGGGTCCCTTGAGCAGCTGGGTGTCCTCCCCACTGCCCGTCCTCTTGCCCTCTTGGGGTGAGTCTTGGGTGAAGGAGTCCTCGTCCCTGAGTTCTGTCCCTTCACTGGTTAGCGTAATAACAGCACTCACGTCACAGTGAGCCTGGAAGGGTGAGGTGAGATCCTGCCGGTGGAGGCCTCAGCCCTGCGTCCGGCACACAGGGTGAGCTCACCCTGCCGAAGCTACATACCTCAATATAAAAATATATGAGTCTCATTATCATTTCTTCCTAGTGGCCCTGGATCAAGGGTTTTAGAGTATTTTTAGTGGTCTGAATGGCATGAATCCTATAAAACTGTCTTATTTGTTGAATCAGACATGAAAGCCCCATCCCCGCCCCTCTTGTAAAAGCAGTTTCGTTTATTTCTTTGGTTTTAAATTTTTGTATTAGACTTCAGTTTTTTAGAGCAGTTTTTGGTTCGTAGTAAGATGGAGAGGCGGGTACAGAGATTCCTTCCTGCCCCCTGTGCCCACAGGCACAGCCCCCCCATTATCACCATCCCCCAGGAGAGCAGGGCACTTGTTCGTGTTCTTGAACCTGTATTGACACCCTGTTCACCCCAAATACACAGTTTCCAGGAGGGTTCACTCGGGGTGCTGTGCGTTCTGCGGGTTTGGACAAACGTATCATGACACATGCCCACCAGCCCAGGGTCATGCTTTATTATGGGGAATTTGTTGAGGGAGGTGTAGCTGTCAAAGGGAGGTCCATAAAACCATCCTATGTGCCTTCAGGCCCACGTGTGTTCATGAGACGAGACGTTAGGTCTCCACCTCTGGTCCTGTGGTTCCGAAATGCCGGGCATGGCAGGGTGGGAAGTCATGCCCCGTGTTCCCGAGGGCCACGCCTCAGTGCTGTGGCTTTCAGTGTGGACTGAGCTCACAGGCGTGTCTCCCTCACGTAGCCGTTCGCAGCCTGGATTGCACTATGGCTCCGACTCAGTGTCTGTCTGACACAAGGGAGGCCCCAGCGAGGAGGGCCCCTTGACGGAGAGGCAGCCTAGCACTGAGTGCAGGCTGGCCGAGCAGCAACGCCAACATCAGGCAGAGTGTGACTTTTATCCTCTGTTCAACTAGGTGAAGGCCCATGGTCCTGGCCTTGAAGGTGGCCTCGTGGGCAAGCCCGCTGAGTTCACCATCGACACCAAAGGAGCAGGCACCGGAGGTCTGGGCCTCACCGTGGAAGGTCCGTGCGAGGCCAAAATTGAATGCTCTGACAATGGTGATGGGACCTGTTCCGTCTCTTACCTGCCCACAAAGCCCGGGGAGTACTTTGTCAACATTCTCTTTGAAGAAGTCCACATACCGGGTTCTCCCTTCAAAGCCGACATTGAAATGCCTTTCGACCCCTCTAAAGTCGTGGCTTCAGGACCGGGTCTGCAGCATGGGAAGGTGGGCGAAGCCGGGCTGCTGAGTGTTGACTGTTCAGAAGCAGGGCCTGGGGCCCTGGGCCTGGAAGCCATCTCAGATTCGGGAGCGAAAGCCGAAGTCTGTATTGAAAACAACAAAGACGGTACCTACGCGGTGACCTACGTGCCCCTGACCGCTGGCATGTACACCCTGACCATGAAGTATGGCGGTGAGCTGGTGCCCCACTTCCCCACCAGGGTCAAGGTGGAGCCGGCCGTGGACACCAGCAGGGTCAAAGTCTTTGGGCCAGGAATAGAAGGAAAAGGTGGGTTTCATAAACAAAAGAGGGAGGCTGCAGAGTAACTTGGGACTTAGGGGTCACCAGAAACTCAGAGTAGAGCTGCAAACTGATACGGCCACGGGGGCCAGGTGGGTTATAAGAAAACACTGTCCTGTGGTCTTGGCACCAGGAAGAGAGGGACTATAGCAAAGGGGTGAGCACGTGGCTTTCTGCTGCTCAACCCTCCCTTTGTTTCTCTAGGAGGAATGGGGCCCAGCGCTGCCAGCAGATGTTCCTATTTTTCTGGCAAAGCCAGAAATCTTGATTTTTACATGGAAATTCAAGATCTTTCATTTTTGGCACTAATAGAAAAGGTTTAGAATGTGGTGGTAATGCCATATTTGCTGCAGAACAGATCTCTTTTCCCTTTAACCTGTCCTAGAGCCCCACCTTTGTCCAAAAAATACACCAAGGAGTTGTGTTGTCACAGGATGGGGGCTTCCACAGGCCACGTGGGAAGAAGAAGCTTCAGCAGGCTGGTGGCAGGGGGAGGTGGTCATTAATGCTTTTGATGTGGAGGGTCAGAGAAAACAGCCGTCTGTGGTCACGGAACTTAGACATACTGTACCTGAAGCGCTGAGAACCCTGGTTCTTGGATTTGGTTTGAGGTCCCAGGTGTTGGTGACGTTCTTCTCTGTGTGATTGCTCTGCAGATGTGTTTCGCGAAGCCACCACTGACTTCACGGTCGATTCACGGCCCCTGACCCAGGTGGGGGGCGACCACATCAAAGCCCACATTGCCAACCCCTCAGGGGCCTCTACCGAGTGCTTCGTCAGGGACAATGCGGACGGGACCTACCAGGTGGAGTACACACCCTTCGAGAAAGGTGAGTTGACTTCTCCTTGGACACGACAGTTACTCGGAGCCATGCTGGACCATTTCCTTTGGTGACTGGTGCTCCTCCTGCCCCATGTGTCCGGCCTGTCTCAGCAGAGGCACGGACAGAGTGACAGGGACACGCAGAAATCTCTCTCCCCAGCAGAGCCACCATACACTCAGTGCCTGACGTGTTGATCCTGGCGTGTGACAGCCAGGCCAGGGTTAGCCTCAGGCCCCTCTGAGCAGCTGATGGCCGATGTCATGGCTGATTGCCCATTTGTATCAATTTTTTACACAATTTCTTTCTTGAATATTAACAATTACTTAAAAATTTGATAAATCATGAAAGGATAAAGAAAAAAATAACAGCATCATATAGTCTCATTACCTGGGTATATGATTCCTATAAATATTCTGGTGTAGATATATTCAATCTCCATATGTAGGTGCATGGATACTCTGTTTCATGGATTTCCCTTTATCTCTTGGCTAATGACTGGAGGAAGTTTTTTCCAAATCAGGATGGTGCATTTAAGTGGGGCGCCTGGGTGGCTCAGTTGTTGAGCATCTGCCTTCAGCTCAGGGCGTGTTCCCGGCGTTATAGGATCGAGCCCCGCATCAGGCTCCTCTGCTGGGAGCCTGCTTCTTCCTCTCCCACTCCCCCTGCTTGTGTTCCCTCTCTCTCTGGCTGTCTCTCTCTGTCAAATAAACAAATAAAATTAAAAAAAAAAAAAAGGATAGTGCATTTAAGATGACTAACTTGAATATGGACTTAGTGATATTTGCTTGGGGGAGAGGCCTTGTGCATATATGTGTTGGGGAGGGAGGGCTATGTGGCTGCCAAGTGAACAGAGAGCATAAATAAACAGCTATATTTAAAAAAATCAGGTCATACCAATATTGTACTATTTCTTCAGCCTGCGTGTTTTCCAATAAATGGGATAGCAGGTAGACGTGAGCACTGGATGAAACTCCGCGGCAGAGTCCGATTTCCCACAAGTGGGTGACTCCTGTGCAAATACGTTTCTGTTTGTCGTGTTGAACAGGTCTCCACGTAGTGGAGGTGACATACGATGATGTGCCCATCCCAAACAGTCCCTTCAAAGTGGCTGTAACCGAAGGCTGCCAGCCGTCTCGGGTTCAAGTGCAAGGACCAGGACTGAAAGAGGCCTATACCAACAAACCCAATGTCTTCACTGTGGTTACCAGGTGAGCAGGGCTCTGGGATCTGTGTGTTGACTCTAAGAGCCCTACGTAGTTTATTTATTTTTCTCCCTTCTTGCTTTCTTTTTTTCTTTTTTATTCAAATTCAGTTAATTAACATATAGTGTGTTATTAGTTTCAGAGGTAGAGTTTAGTGATTCATCCATCCCATATAATACCCAGTCCTCATGACATCATGTGCCCCCCTTAGTGTCCATNTAAAGGGGGTTTTTTTTTTTTTTTTTTTTTTTTAAGATTTTATTTATTTGAGAGAGAGAGTGCACAAGTGGTGGGACACGCAGAGGGAGAAACAGGCTCCCCGCTGAGTAAGGAGCCCGATGTGGGACTCCGTCCCAGGACCCTGGGATCACGACCCCCAGCCAAAGGCAGACACTTAACCGACTGAGCCACCCAGGCGCCCCTCTAAAGGAGTTTTATGGGCATATTCTGCACACGTGTCCTGGTCTCCCAACTTTTGAGAGCCTTTTTTTTTTTTCATGGTATATGAGGTGTTTTCTTTTTGTAGAGACTTATGCTACAGAGAGAGGCCAAGTATACCTCGAAAAGTACCAGAAAGCCCTTGGTTACAGTCATAAAATTGCTGAACAAACCAGAACTAGATGGCAGCTCCTTAACTTGATAATGCAGAAACATATAGCCCGTTTCATGGTTAAGTGAAATATGAGAAGTAGTCCTACTAGAATTGGTCACAGATGAAATTACATGTGAAAAACCAGTGAAGGATAAGCATTGGAAAGGAGGGGTCAGAGCTGTCTTTCTATTATAGTGTTGAGGAACTTTTGTAGTTGAGTCAGATTGGCTTAGCTGGGATTGTTTATAGAGGGATTTTGAATAATTCTGGCAATAACCAGACGAGCATGAACCACTAGGACCACTTGGCTCTCTTTTCCACCCTTTCCAGAGGGGCAGGCATTGGTGGGCTCGGCATCACTGTCGAGGGACCATCCGAGTCGAAGATCAACTGCAGGGACAACAAAGATGGAAGCTGTAGTGCAGAGTACGTCCCCTTCGCTCCAGGGGACTACGACGTTAACATCACATACGGAGGAGCCCACATCCCTGGTAAGCGATCCCGCAGAAAGCTACCCAAAGTATCACACACGGATTTGGCATGAAAGCAGGTGTTGTCTTGCTCATCTCTGAATGGGAAAGAGGGTCTGAGATTTGCAGTGGGTGCAAAGGGAGAACTTTCCTTATGGCTGTATCTCCAAGAATATCCCAACGCCCAGTAGGACCGATAGCCTGGCAAAACGCACTGGCTTGGCATTTTGAGTCGAAATCATTTACATGTTGGAGGACCCGGTTCTTAATTTAAGGGAAAGCTGAATTTTTTTTTTCCCCCAGAAGTGAAAATCTCTACTTTATTCTCTGGTTGGTTCTTCTTCACCTGATACCTGTTGTGTTATTTTCTGCTTTTCATGGACAGTCCTGGTAGCCGAAAGAGACCCACAAACACAAATTCTTATATATTAATTCCTTTTCTATCTCATAATGTAGTATATACACTTGCTGTAAAACCAGGCACCTGGCTGGCTCAGTCAGTGGAGTGCGCAACTCTTGATCTCGGGGTGGTGCGTTGAAGCCCCACACTGGCTGCAGAGATTACATAAAAATTAAACCTTTAAAAAAACAAAAGCAAAATCAAGGTTTGTCATCCTCAGCACCATTGATATTTTGGGTGGGATAATTCTTTGTTGTTGTGGAAGGGGGGTTGTCCTATGCATTGTAGGTATTTAATAGCATTCCACCACCGCCCCCTTCATTTTGGGACAACCAAAAATGTCTCTAGATATTGCCAGGTGTCCACTTGGGGACAGAATCACCTCTAGTTGAGAACCACTGCTGTCGATGATTGAAACAAGGAGAAATATAGAGTTAAGTAGCAGAGGGCCCTCCAACTTTCATGCTCCAGGGGTTAGGATCTCTGTGGGTTCTGATTCTGTTTATTTAAAGAAACAGTTGCCACTGAACACACATCTAGATGGGTAGATGACTGTGGACACAAGGACCCTTGGGGCCGCCTCCAAGTCAGCCTATGCCTTGTCTTGGGTATGGTGAGAAAGAGGGCAGAACCCCACCCCGCAAGACTCCCGGGGCAGGAAGAGCCTCGGATGGGTCAGGGTTATTCTTCCCCTGAAAGCCATAAGCCAGGATGAGCCTGAGGGGGGAAGGAACAGACCTGAGGAGCTTGCTTTTGGGTTTCTGGATTGATTCCCAGAAGCTGGAGTGTGCATTGACCAAACACTTTCCTGAATCTGTAGACATTTCCTCCTTATTACATGCAAATGTGCTCATAGACTCACTCTTCCTCTCATGTTGGTCAGAAAGCACGGACATCCAGCTCAAATTAATGCTACTCAGATACTCATTTAAGCCTTAATTTTATGAAGGCTTAGATTTCCTTTGAAGGCTTTCTTTAAGAAAAACTAAATTGGTATTTAAATTTCTCCTCCAGCTTGTCTTTGCAGCTGATCGTAGATTTTCAAGTCCCTGTCAGCCCAAGACAAGGGGAATTCAGCCATGGACAAGATAGTCAAAGCTCTTGTGCTCCGGGAACTTCCTGTCTGGTGTTTATGCAACTTCTCGTGATTACTGCCACCAAGAAAGAACAGGGCCCAGTAACAGAGGGCAGAGCCATGGGTATTAGGGAGAGCTTGGCAGTTCCACAGGGGGAGGGACGGGAGAGGAGAGATGATGTGGTGGCTCCAAGCAGGCAGGTGCAGTGGAGAAGAGCCTCTCCTGGTCGTGGAGACAACAACGCTGTTCTGACTTCATTGGGAAGGTCTGGCTGATGCTTTCAGCTTTGGAATTCCCCTTGCAGAAGAGGGTGAGGGTTTGGGCCCCTGTGGCTGACTCAGGAGCATGAAGCAGATGGCCATATTTGAGAATTACAATAAAGAGAGACCCATTTGGGGTTTTCTCATCAGAGGTAGGCGGTACGTCCTTATGTTTCAGATTCTCTGTTGCTGCTCAGAGCCAGCTGGCAGCTTGTCCCAGGTCCCAGGCCCTTCCCCAGGCAGAGTTATTTAGTAAAGTGTTGGTCAGTTGTCTTAGCGATGGGCTTCTTAGTAAGGTAACTCATGAGGTGTTGCTATGAAACATTTGGCAAGCTGCTGGCTTCTCATTTGCTTTCACGGGAATTTTCGTTGGTTCAACATTAGTCCAGTGTTTCTGGTGCAAAGCCCTAGTGGGGTTATTTTTGACAAGGTATGCTGTCCTCCCCACTGTGGCATGTTGGTTTCCTCTGGCGGGCCAGCTGTGGTCGGCTGGTGGTGGCTTTTAGATCAAATGGATCCCCTGGGAAAAGCGCATCAGGAGGAAGTGCTGCTGTGGTTGGTTTTTGATGTCTGCCTGGGGCACGGGACGGGGTGGCAGGGAACGCGCGGTATCTGCCACCTTAGGTCTGCAGTTATCGTGTTAGTTCTTGGCTGCTCTCATGCTAAGTTCAGACACCTTCTAGGGGGAGCTCTGACTTGGAGATTGGCCTCGGAGGTAGTCCATCACCGTCACCTGCTGACACTGAAATTCTCAACTGTTTGTCTGTGAAACGAAGCTCCTTTTGTTTCCCTACACCCCCGCCTGGAGGCTGGTGTTTGTCTTTGCCAGGTCAACCATTTACTTCTGTCAGCCGAAAAACTGGATGCCATTGCGCCCAGCTATCGTTAAAACGCCAAGGCCACTGTTCTTTGTGTGCTATTTTTTTTTTTAAAGATTTTATTTATTTATTTGACAGAGATAGAGACAGCCAGAGAGAGAGGGAACACAAGCAGGGGGAGTGGGAGAGGAAGAAGCAGGCTCACAGCAGAGGAGCCTGATGTGGGGCTCGATCCCATAACGCCGGGATCACGCCCTGAGCCGAAGGCAGACGCTTAACCGCTGTGCCACCCAGGCGCCCCCTTTGTGTGCTATTTTAATTTACTGCCGTATTCTGCAACAGATCAATTTTGGGGAATGGAAAGCAGAAGACACCTGAGTTTGTGTAGCAGTTAAAAGTCATGAATTTTGCCAGCCTCCTGGGGAGCACGAGGGCCCCTGCACACAGCAAGAGATGCATGTCGCCCCTTGGCGATGGACCTGGTAGCCTGAGGAGGCATGATGCCAGGGACACTGGGGCTCCTGTTTCTGGCTCACGTCTGCTGAGGTCTTACTTAGTGTCCGTTGGTGGGAGAATCCCTTGAGGGACCCTGGTCCAGCCCTAGTTTTTCTCTTTAGTGCTTCTCTTGCAAATCCTGATCACACAGCATTTTCTGTTTCCTTGTTTTTTTGTTTTTTAAAGATTTTATTTATTTATTTATTTATTTGAGAGAGAGAGAGAGAGAGCGGGCACACAGAGAGAGAGGGAGCAGCAAACTCCCTGCAGAGCAGCGAGCCCAGTGCAGGACTTGACTCCAGGACTCTGGGATCATGACCTAAGCCAAAGGCAGATGCTTAACTGACTGAGCCACCCAGGTGCCCCTGTTTCCTTGGTCTTAAAACCAATACCTTCAAAGGGTCGGAGGCCCCCAGTGTCACCTATGGAGTCAGCCATGTAGGAGGACCACAGCCGACAGGGAGAAAGCAAAGCTTCACCCAATGACCAGGGAACCAAGTAGGCCATTCGTAGTGGGAAGGTGCGGGCTATGTTGTAGGGGGAGGACTCCAGGAAGCCCTCAGGATCCGTTTGCAGAGAGGATATTAGCTGTGGACTGGAAGGCCTCCCTACCTCCACAGCCCTCTGCACTCCTTCCTTCCACCCCTCAGCATCCTCCTTCAGCGTCTTCAACAGCCTGTCTTCTCCCTCACCTCCGGGCCTCTGCATGTGCCCATCACTGTGCTTGAAACCCCTTTCCATCTGCTTCCCTAGGTGCTGTCGGCTCACTCTGTTGTCTCAGCTCAGCTGTCCCTGGAAAGCTTCCTCTGGCCTCCTGAAGACCAGATTCATTGCCTTCTGTGTGCCTTGTACATGCCCCAGCATCTGTTACATGTGGCATCATAGCTGCTTGAATGCCTTACCCTTCTTCTGCACTCGGGTCCCTACAGGGCCATGTAGCACTCTGGGCCCAGCACGCGGCACGATGCCTGCGCGTGGTGGGTGCACGTGGGAGCATGCACAGCAAGACAGGAGGGGAGGCCCTGACTGAGGTCCAAACAGCAGAGGGCCCCTGGGGAGCCGTGGTGCAGCCCTGGGTGTGCACACGGCAGGTCACCTGTCGCTAGGTGAGCCGTGCTCAGAATCCCGTGACTTCTTTTCCAGGCAGTCCCTTCAGAGTCCCTGTGAAGGATGTCGTGGACCCTAGCAAGGTCAAGGTTGCTGGCCCTGGGCTGGGCTCTGGTGTCCGAGCCCGCATCTTGCAGTCTTTCACAGTGGACAGCAGCAAGGCTGGCCTGGCCCCTCTGGAAGTGAGGGTCCTGGGCCCACGAGGTGAGTGTGCATCCTGCCTTCCTGCCAGCATTCTCCTGCCCCAGGGGAGGGCAGCCGTGACGCAGAGCAGGCACTTGGTCATGAACTTAAAATTAAATTTCCTAAATTACTTTATTCCCCCATATTCTAGCTAAACAGGAGAAGCTCCTGCTTTTATTTATTTTTAAAGATTTTATTTATATATTTTGAGAGAGAGAGTGTGTGCTCGTGCTCACGTGTGCACACTTGTGAGTGGGGGGGAGGGAGGCAGAGGGAGAGAGAATCTCAAGCAGACTCCCTGCTGAGCACGGAACCTGCCGAAGGGCTCATTCTCGTGACCCTGAGATCAAGACCTGAGCTGAAATCAGGAGTCGGATGCTTAACCGACTGAGCCACCCAGGCGCCCCGAAGCTCTTGCTTTTAAAAAGTGGGAAGATCTTTTATTTCTCTAGTGGTCTTTCCCCCATTTAATAATATGGCTCTAAATGTCTTTTTTAAATTTTTATTTTTCTTAAGTAAAGAGACGAAGCAAGTAGTATTTGGGCTCTCACACATGTCTCAGCATTTGTGGAGTGACTGGGCTTGGTCTGGAATTTGGGTGGGCGATGGGTTTGGAGGGGATAACTGTCTCTGAGGAGCCTTGGTGCCCATGTGGAACACACCCCAAATTTCTGGAAATGATAGATAGGCAGCCCATTTGACACATGGCTTTGTCATTGTCCCAACTTCCTGGAGGGAGAGGGTCTCTTGGGAAATGGCCTTTGTTGACTGTTTGGCCTGCCCTGTTGGCAGCCTGGAACTGGGGTTTGGTATGACTCGAAGGCCGTTTGGGGACAAAGCCCTGAAGTGCCTCGAAGTTTACCTTATTTGGTAGGCAATCTCATTTCCTCTTCCGGCATTGAAAATGTGCCATTCTCTCCTTAATTTCTTAAATTATCTGGATTTTTCCCTAGTGATGTGTTCTTGGCTTTACAGAAGTGGCAAATGGGGGCTTCCTTCTTTGAAGAGGAACTTTCTACTTAATGGGGTTCAGCAGGAGGTTATGCCCTTTGATGCGCAGGGCAGATGTGGTTTGAGGGAAATGAGGTCATAGGGCTGGAATCTGATTCTGCATAGTTACTGAGCTTTAAGACCTGTGTGTGTGTTTATGTGTGTGTGTGTGTGTGTGTGTGTGTGTGAGAGAGAGAGAGAGAGAGAGAGAGAGACGCTTTACTTAGATATCTACCTCTATTACATTATTATGGAGGACTCGGAAGTAACAGCCTTTTAATTTTAGCTGATGAGATGGATTCCCAGCCATGGCGCAGCCCCTTGAAAGCCATTTCAGAGTTCTTTAAAGTTGACCCGAAGGGTGACTTTACGGAGACAGGTTTGCATTTTCCAGTTGGCTGCTGCTCTAATTTATGTGACCTGAATGCCTTTTGCTGGCCTCACCCCTAAAATTGCCTTGTTCGTGCCTCATCTGCTTTGCTTAATGAGTATGCCGTGCTTTGCTTAACCTACCCTACAGTCGACCCATAGTTGATGCTCACGTTCAGAACTGGGATCTGGAATCTACCAACCCAATGCATGCCTTGATTATGCTTTAACACCTTTTCTAACCGTCCCCTGCAGGCATCACTTTGAAGATCCCCCCACCCCATGAAATTGGCTGCCTCACCTGTCCTGCACCTGCACCCAGCCTGCTTGTGCTGTAGCGCTCTGTGCTCAAAGGTGGCCATAGGTTTGATTGGCCAGCCCACTGGTTAACTTTTGCTGTTCAGAGTTGTAGACTCTTTGGTTCTTCCTCAGCTATAGAGTAAAATTGCCACATCCCAAGCATGCCTCACCAGCTTGAAAGGGGATAGCATGCCTGCAGCACGCGTCTTCACACAAGCACAGGCAGTCTCCTTAATTATACTCAAGGGCTGACTGAGTGTACTGTAGCCAACAGAAAGCTAAAGGTGTCTCTTGGGGTCATTTCTGCAACCATGAATTGGGGATCCTGTCTCCTGTGATTTCTCGGGCCTCTGATTATGGCCTGCCTGCCTTTATGTTTCTCATCTGTGGAAACCAATAGCTCTTGGGGATGAATGTGATCCCGTTTCAAACTCAGCCCAGGGTGGAGTGAAGGAGAGTCTAAGCAGTTCCTCAGACCTCTTATTTCTGTTCTCAGGCCTGGTGGAGTCGGTGAACATAGTGGACAATGGGGATGGCACACATACAGTGACCTACACCCCATCCCAGGAGGGGCCTTACATGGTCTCGGTTAAATATGCTGATGAAGAGATCCCTCGTAGGTAAGCTCCTGACACTTACAGAACCTGCCTGTTCTCTCACTACAGACACTACAGACACTTACAGACACTTTCAAACCAGCCTGAAGCTGACCCTCTGCAGGATTGGCCACCACTGTCCTGGTGACCACTAATCCATTCATTAATCCATCTGTCCGTCCGCCCATCTGTCCATCCATCCACCCACCCACCCATCTGTCCGTCCGTCCATCCATCCATCCATCCATCCATCCATCCATCCATCCATCCATCTGCCCATCTATCCGCCCATCCATCTGCCCATCCAATCATCCATCCATCCATCCATCCATCCATCCATCCATCCACCGACCCACCCATCCCCCAACCCACCCATCCACCCACCCATCCACCTACCCATGCATCTTCCTTATCAGTAGGTATCAGTGAGAATCTGCGTGCTGTCTGTGCACAGGTGTTACAACACACTAGCCTTGATATCTGTGGCTGCTCCTCTCTTGATATCCTGTATCCCCCTACTTTGTTCCTTTTGGCCATCTTTAATTTAAAGATGAGCTGAAATTAAGGAGTTGGGAATTTTTGAGGAAACAAGGAATGTGTTAGTTCATCAGTCTTCTTTCTGGTGACCTTGCAAGTAGTTCTCTGATTAGGGCAAAGATTTTTTACTTTTTTACTTCTTTACTTGAGGATTTCGTTGACAACAGTGTTCCCAGAGGGTGTTGGATAGAAACCTCATTCCTCATTCATATTAATATGAAATGTTACATATGCTCTTCCTCTCTCAGAACAGCCTCCAAAGGATTCTTTTCATACCCCTTAAGATGAAAAAAATTTACCCATACCCCTAATTTGTATTTTGTGTAGAGATACACATATAGCTCTAGGTATGTAGAAATTATAATTTATAAATTACATTTATGTATTACTTTGCTAATGTAGTTCACCATCTAAAGCATACTAAAAATAGAAAAGAAGAGGATGAGATAAGATATTAATTTTATTATTCCAACATCGTTTCCTAATTCCAATATTCCTTTCCCATTTTGGTGACCATTTTCTTAGCCTAACAAAAGTGAGTTAGCTGTGTCTGCCAAACCAAGTTGGGGATTAGTGTGTATCCCATGGAATGCACTCAGGGAAAGCGTATGATGGATACATGGTTGTAAATTTCTGCTGGATTTAAGGTACATAAGGCATTCACTATCTTATCTACTATAGGAATCCCTCCTCTCGAGCCCAGTCTCTGTGTAAGCAAGATCAAATGTAGGTGGGTTGACTGTATCGACCCTGACCAGGGATGTGTATGTGTCTTTCAAGTCCCTTCAAGGTCAAGGTCCTTCCCACATACGATGCCAGCAAAGTGACTGCCAGTGGCCCCGGCCTCAGTTCCTATGGCGTGCCTGCCAGTCTGCCCGTGGAGTTTGCAATTGATGCCCGAGATGCTGGGGAAGGCCTGCTTGCTGTTCAGATCACGGTAACTTTGAGTTATTTTCTAGAGTCAAACTTCATTAGTAAAGATCCAACTTCCTGGCCAGGGATAAGAACAAGATTTAATAACCAATTTCTGGCCTGATGCAAATGTTTGATGGAATTTTTTTTCCCCACCAGAGAGTCAGTAATTGTGCAAGAGAACAGACATGCTTGCCTAAGTGAGAGGTCTCGAGGTGTAGCTCCAAGTACCACGTTTGGAGGAGTCTCATGTATACATCTTTGATCTCTCTCTATTCCTCTGCTTTTGTTTTAAAATGTTTTAAATGACTCATCAGATGAGTTAGGACTAGGTTGCGCTGCATATCACAATACTGCACAAATAAGACTGGCTCCGACTCCGGGGTGACTCTCTCTGGGTAAGGAAGCCCAGAGGCAAGCCACCTGGGTGCGGTGTGTCTCCCTCTCTCTGCCCTGCGGTCCTAGCGTGTGGCTTCTGTCCTGAGGCCTCCTCATGGACCATGAGCTGATGCA